>NC_000080.6:123066944-123389944 GCF_000001635.26 Mus musculus | reverse complement strand
TAGAGATGTATAAAAGGACTATTGTTTAATGTGAATAGAGCTACAACTTTGTAAAACTGGAAAGTTCTAGAAGTCTGTGGCACAACAGTGTGAATAAACCAACACTACTGAATATAGGCTTAAAAGGGGTGAGATAAAAGTTTTTTTATGCATGTTTATCACAATTCATGTTTTTATTTAAAATGAGTAACCATCATAGCAATAAAGAGACAGTGATAGAAGTAAGGGCAGGTGCAGGACTTTGATGGTATAGCTGGATTATAGAAAAGGTGTGAATGGCAGATAAGGAAGTAACTATGACTTCCCAACTCCCACCTCTCCTCCTTGCACACTCTACTTTTCCAAGAAGATCACCTATTTGTTGGCAGGTTCTCAATTATATGAACTGTATCAACAGTGTTTAACTACAATGCACCCAACCTTTTCTCACTGGAATATGCATTGATAATGGTATTTGTACAACACACTAGGAACACACACAGCTGTAGGAAGGATCGGTAAATAAGATTTCTGATGCTCTCAAAAGCACTCAGCTGCCCAGGAGATAGGGGATCAATACTATAAAGAACCTAGAAATCACTAGTATCTGAGAGGTGAGAGGCACCATATTTTACTCAAAGCTATTAATGCCACCAAACTCCACTTTAGGCTACTCTCAGTTTTTTGGTTGAAGAGACTTTTTTTTTGTCAATTTATATATCGTATCTCAGAACTTTACATAATTTCCAAAGATAATCTTCCATATTGCATTTAATCTGATATTTCTAAAACAGCATCAGTAGACATTTTTTTAGTAAGTCTGTTGTACTAAAACATGGACAGCTATAAGACTGACTGAAAGAAATCATTAAGACTGTGAACATGTAGAGCAAAGTTTAAAGCAAGAAGTGACAGCAAAAACTTGGAATTTTGTAATGTCAATAATTAACATCAAGATAACTGGATATATAGTGGTTAAAACTGCATTGAAGCATGTGCCTGAAATTCCAGCACTCAGGAGACATATGACACCCTGTATAAAGATAAAAAGAAGAAGTAAGAAAGGAGAGAGGGAGGAAAGGAAGGAAAACAAAGGAACAAAGGAAGGAATAAAGGGAGGAAATAAAGTTAGTGCAAAAAAGGCAATTTTTCTTCTTTTTCCATTACTGAATCTATTTATTCACTTTACATCCCAATCATAGCCCCTCCTCTCCTCCCAGCCCAGTCCACCTTACACAGTCCTTCCCATCTCTCTCTTTCACCTCTTAGAATGGGAACTGTGCTCCCCAGCACCAACCCACCGTGGTATCTTAAGTCACTATAAGAGTAGACATTCTCTGCCACTGAGGCCAGGCAAGGTGGCCCAGTTACAGCAACAGGATCCACAGGTAGGCAACAGAGTCAGGGTAAGCATCCACTCCAGTTGTTTGGGAACCCACATGAAGACCAAGCTGCACATCTGCTACAAATGTGCAGAGGGCCTAGATCCAGCCAAGGCATGTCCTTTGGTTGGTGGTTCAGTCTTTGGGAACCCCCAAGGGTCCAGATTAGTTGACTCAGATGGTCTTCTTATAGAACCCCTATCCCCTCCAGATTCCTCAATCCTTCCCTTAAGTCTTTCACAAGACAAAGTCTTGATTCAAGAAATCAGGTCAAAGCAGGAAAGGAACATGTCAGAATTATATCCTGGTATGAGTTCAACTGTGGCCCTCTGAAATGTTTTTAGAAGCCTTAATGCTAAGTGTCTATGATGTAATTTAAATGAAAATAGCATCTTTGTAGATACCATTAAGCTATAATGCAACTGCTAAGGTAAAACCAAATCCAATGTGACTGGAGTTACTGTAGGAAGAGAAGGAACACAGACATATGGAGAGGGCACCAGTGCTGAGGAAGACAGATCTGGAGGGTCAAGTATCCACAAGAATTTAGTTTTAACCCAGTCACTCAGAGCTCAAAGACTCAAAGGCCAAGACTCCCCTAGAACATCAAGAAAGATCTTACCCTAGGGAAATTTTGATCTCACTTATTTAGTTAGGTTGACTGGTCAACTGTATGGATGATCATCCTAACTCTATGCACATACATCCCATTTCTTTGGGTACAGGAGAGTACTGCCAACCAGACTTTTTATGTGGGCTCTGGAGAGCTGAACTCAGACCTTCTTCCTTGTTCCTTGCATTCCTAGAATGCAATGTCCTAATCGAGCCACTTCCCTACTCCTCAAAATGACATTTAATACAAAACCTCACAGTACTCTGCAAGATTATCAAATCAAAATTATCTTATGGTTTTTTGTTTGTTGTGGTTCTGTTATTATTTCTTTGTTTCATAAAGAGTAAGTGTGAAGTAAAAATGTACCCAAACTGGGGGACATTATTCTTCAACTCTGCCCAAAAGAATTCCTTCCTGGGCCCTGCAAAAAATGTTCTTTCTTTTCCTCCCTTTAGTCTGAAGCAGAACATATTTAAGAGCTTGCTGCACAAGGGCAACACTAAAGTGAAACATAACAGTATTTTTTTTTTTTACTTTCCAGCTCCAGTCATAGGCAATAGAAGAGTAGATTGTCCTGGTTCTGAGGACAAAACTGTAACAATTGGCTCTTAGCCTTATGAAGTGTCTAACTGCTGTAGACTCACAAGCACACATTCATGGCCATGTTACTTGTCCTGAGGCATGAGGATGAGATTTTTACACTGAACAGACCTAAGTATTAAGTAAAGATGCACATGGTCAAGGGCATGATTGCCTCTGTGGATTCAAGCTTCATACAGACAGTTTGATTTTATTCTTCTGAATAGATCAAATATTTTTCTATTCTTCCCAAAGCCCTCTTAGTTTCTTATTGTTCATTTATTCATCAAATATCTGAGTCCTTTCTATAAACAAAATGCTGCATCAAGCTCAATAGTAATAAGACTATGCAAGTAACTTTACCACTCTGGAGTCCAATTTGAATACAAGCTCAATACCGCTTGTGAAAATGTGTGGAGCCAGGAACATTTCACACTTTGAAGTTGCCCAGATTTTGAAATATTTGCATACATTTTACTACCTGATTATTCCTAGTTTTCTCAGCCCAAATCTATAGATAAGATGTGACATCTTCAATTTGACAATGTGGGTCTTAACTCCTGTATATTGTTGGATATGATTTGTTTTCTACCTTCTTGACTGGCATCTCTGTTATATATCTGGTCCCCTAGGACTTTAGATGTAGGCTCTCAAGAGGACTATATGGATCTGATATTGACATCTGGGAAAGAGGAGCTGGATTCCCTGGCTCTGGATGTAGCTATAGTCACTGGTCCCCATTCTTTCCTTTATGCCCAATGTTTCTTCTCTTTTGTTGATGTTTGTACCGTATGAAATGTTTTGAAAAATAAATACCTTTAATATCTTCCCTGTTCATTACTGGATACATGCTGATACCTCTCCACCCTCTCAAACCTCAGTACCCAATGCAGACATGGTAGTCATCACCACAGGGGAGGGTGTGACAGCCAGTTTGTGATTAAACAGCTAGGCCATGGATGCCACTGGCTTATGGGTCAGGCTCTAGAATGAGAGCTGCTGTGACAAAATTCTGTGTGAGCAGCAGTTTCTTAGAACAGTGAGAATTTGTCAATCTTTAATTTTCTCCTTAATGAAAACCTAGGTTATATTAACAGATGCTATGAGATAGCTTGCTCTCCATTTGAATATGGGTAAAAATGGACTTAAAAGTCAGGAAAGGCACTCATTTCTTCACATTTACATAATTTGCTGTCAAAATTCACCACTTTCCTGAGCTTTTTTTTTCTCTACTCTAAAAGTTCTGAAAATGAATTGCATCACTACTTCAATGCTCGTGTGGCTTGGTATGTTTTTGATTGGGTCATTTTATCTCACTCTGCAATGACAGGAAAGCTTAGAATTAAGTGCTTTGCTCTCTTGTGTGAGCTTAATATCTAAAGGACACAGAGCTGACCTTGCTAAAATGATCAACAGGCTTTCATTCCCTTCCCATGCCTGGATGGCCATTCTAATTGAGAAAATGGACATCAGAAGGGAAGGTTTATGGACAAAAATCAGGAGTGCTTTATACACATGGAGATATTCTTCCTTTATCAGCAGCAAGCTTAGCTTAAGCAGAAAGAGTTTAGAGAAAAATCATTTCATAGATCTGTGAAAATAGAAGGCTGGTTCCATGGAAACTTGCTGAACTGGAATGCTGGCAGGGCTGCCTGGTATCAGCACTGGATCAGAGAAAAGTATCTTTGCTTTCAAAGACATTGGAGTCTTCCTTCTAGAGAATGGTAGGGATGGAAGCATGGTAAACCTGCCATGTGTAGCCTGGATATGACTAAAGGTAAGAGCCTACCTAGAGCAATAGCAACTAACTGCTTAGTGAATTAGCAAGACATTCTAAGACTGGTCCTGGGAATACCAAATCTTCTAGTTATTTCCTATCTTGGATGGTTCAGAGGGGTTATCAGTATCAGTACCATGAGAAATGCTAAATGGATATGGGAAGCCAAGGGGACTAGTAAATTATAGGCCTAGTCAGAGGAAGAGGTGACCCATACAGGGAAAAAAGCCTAAGTAAAACATGACTCTGTGTTGGGAAGTCTTTGGCTGGAGAAGATTGTAAAGATACTGTCTAGAGCAGTGGTAGGTAGGGTATGGGGAAAGGAAGGAAATGAAACCATATGTTACTCCATCAGCAGGCTGCATACTTTTTGAATAGGGATAAACATAAACCAAACCAGGACTACGGGGACACGTGTGTGCCTTCTTAATGTGATCATTTACCGTTAGCCCTTCATCATGGCCTCTACTCTAGCAGGAGCTAGACCCATAAGCAGATGCAGAACCATGAAAGAGGAAATGTATCCCTTCCCCAGTTCAAGACTATGAATCATGCTTGTACCTGAGCCAGATGTGTACTAGGGAAAGCTGAAGCAGAAGTTACAGAATCCATCTGCCAATAGTGGCCAGGCTTTTATTTCCTCTTTGCTGTCACCCAGCTTTTCTGTAATGGAGCACTGATAACTTCATTGTTGACCTTCCCTTGTATTTCAGGGTAACTTCCTTATTACTGGACATAGTAGGGCAAGCAGATCCCCGACTTTCTCAAACGTGAATAATGCACAGTCATATTAATAAAGAATGAGTTACATGTTTCTCAGAAATGAAAAATATGCATTTTATTTTGTTCAGTGTTAGCCCTATTTTCATTCTGTTTTGCATAAAATATGTTGATTAATGTAAATTTTCATAGTGCATCTTATAAAGCCTTTTGTCAAAGGATGCAAAATTTAACAACTCTACCGTGGACAACAGGCCCTCTAAGGAATGATACTCGGAAATTTGTGATTGCTGCCTGAGAAGGAATTATTTAAAGGGAAAGAGCACTGCTGGGGTCCAGATCCAGTCAGATTTAATGTGCTGTTTACATGTGATGAACACAATCATTGATGCAACTTTATAGGAATCATAAGATGGAACAAATCAAGTAATTTCCTGCAGACCTAGAGAGACAGAAAAAGAAATTACAAATAAGCAAAGAGGAAGAGTCCAAAGAGAGAGCATGATGCTGGACTGAAGGAGAGTAACAGAATACTTGGTTTGTTTTAATAGCTTGGTTTATTTTTTTTCCATTTTTTATTAGGTATTTAGCTCATTTACATTTCCAATGCTATACCAAAAGTCCCCCATACCCACCCACCCCCACTCCCCTGCCCACCCACTCCCCCTTTTTGGCCCTGGCGTTCCCCTGTACTGGGGCATATAAAGTTTGCAAGTCCAATGGGCCTCTCTTTCCAGTGATGGCCGACTAGGCCATCTTTTGATATATATGCAGCTAGAGTCAAGAGCTCCGGGGTACTGGTTAGTTCATAATGTTGTTCCACCTATAGGGTTGCAGATCCCTTTAGCTCCTTGGCTACTTTCTCTAGCTCCTCCATTGGGAGCCATGTGATCCATCCATTAGCTGACTGTGAGGCTTGGTTTATTTTAAGAGAAATTATAGATGACAGCAACAGACAGATGATGACAATAGATGGTAGGTAAGTGATGGATAGATAGATGGATGATAGATAGATATAGGTATAGATAGATAGATAGATGATAGATAGTAGATAGATAGATAGATAGTAGATAGATCCATATATAGATTCATAGATATATAGATGCATATATACATGTATATGGTTCTACAGTTCTGCATGATACATGTACACATGCAAGTAAACATAAGCAAAAATAAATATGGACACATGTATAAAAGGCTTATTACACACGTGTATGCCATAGTTCTCCTGAGAAAAAGAAAACTTAATAGCAGTATTACAGGATTTCAATAGTTTCTTCTTCCTTAATTTTGGTTACTCCAAGCCAACTGCAGACCAAAATTCCTAAATGAAAAATTCCAAACTTGATAACTCAAAAGCTCTAAGTTGCTTGACATCTAAGTGATATGATAAAGTCTCTGACCATCTCACTCTATCCTGTCTCACCCACTGCAGACCTGGGTTATCCACTAGTCCAGTATATTCACTCTATATACATTACCCATTCATTGATCATTTAGCAGCAATTTCAGTCTTTTTATAGGCCATAAAAACTGTTGAGGAGCTGTAGTGCCTATGTTCAAGTAGCCTTTACATATTTAATCATAGCTCCAAATAGTGATGTTGTCAATTCAAACATCCAAAGATGATCCATAAATTGTTTCCTTTAAACTGAAAGGGTAAATTGTAGTAAGTAACCAAAGAACATATACAGGCTGGTCTGAGTCCCTAGCATTTATTTGGAGCAGAGGACTGCCTTGTCTGGCTTCTGTGGGAGAGGATGCACCTAGTCCTGTAGAGACTTGACACCACAAGGAAGGGGAATCATCTTAGTCAGGGTTTCTATTCCTGCACAAACATCATGACCAAGAAGCAATGTAGAAGCCATGGAGGGATGCTCTTTACTGGCTTGCTCAGCCTGATCTCTTATAGAACTAAGACTACCAGCCCAGAGATGGCACCACCCACAAGGGGACCTCCCCCCTTGATCACTAATTGAGAAAATGCCTTGCAGCTGGATCTCATGGAAGCATTTCCCCAACTGAAAATCCTTTCTCTGTGAAAACTCCAGCCTGTGTCAAGTTGAGACAAAACTAGCCAGTACAGAATCCCTGGGAGGGAGCACCTTCTCAGAGGCAAAAGGGAGAGGGAATGGTGTGAATAACTCTGGAAGGGGGGACCAGGAAGGGAGACAACATTTGGGATATAAATAAATAAAATAATTAATTAAATTGTAAAAAATTGTTAACAATGATTTTAAAAGATATTTTGAGTGACACCATGTATATAATTTTTATTGTAGTGTATTAATTCTAATTGTTCTATTTTATTACCAGTTGTTATTATTTGTCTCTTATTGTATATAATTTCTAAATTAAACTTTTCCATGGGTATTTATATGTAGGAGAACACATTATATTAGGGATATATTTACTATCTTTGCTTTGAAACTTGACTGAACGTCTTGAAATATATTTCTCCTTGAATGAAAGAGAACTGTATATACTAGTAACAGAGGAAGAAACCTAATGCTAATATCTGATCTCAGCATTTTGTGATACAAGAAAGTAAAGAGAGAGAGAGAGAGAGAGAGAGAGAGAGAGAGAGAGAGAGAGAGAGAATGTGTGGGTAAGAATAAGAGACATCTTAGTGCCAAAAGGAGGAATGCTTTGGACGTTAAAATAAATAGACTAATACCTATTTATCCCCTAAGTATTGACCTAGGAGTTCAGATGTCATAGACCTAGCTTCAAAAACACTGAAAGAATAAAAAAGCTACAAGTCTGTAACTAAATAAATTGAAGAGATAGCCCTCATGTTTCTCATAGGATAATTCTAAGTCAGAAGTGTTGGAGAAACAGAAATAACCAAATACAAAGCAGGAAGTCCCCAGGAGGACATTCCAGCCATTGCTACAGGCAAGACCTTCTGGTAGGTGCAAAAAAATAGAGCACAAAACTCTAAGGAGAAACCATATTTGCATGACCTTAAAGAAACCCCATTCAAACACATTTTTTAAATTATTACAGCAATCTTCACAAATGTCTGCAAACTCTGCTGTCTCTATCTATAAAGACACAAAACTAAACTGATCTATTCCAAGTCACAGCTGGTGTGAGTAACTGACACTTAGCTAATATAACCTTAAAGTCACCTGAGTAAACCTTACTCAAATGACTGCAGTTAATATCACCTATAGTAAGGCATGATGGTTTCATAGTCCTCCAATTACAGTGAGAAGAGTATACCATCACCATGATAGTCTACTAAAACCTTTCAGATCATGAGAAAATATTAGACATCCTAAAATTAAGAGAATTAGAAACTACCCAATCAAGGCCATCAACATCAATAAAACAAGGAAAATTTGGAGTAGTTTGTGTAGCAGTGAGGACAGCAGAAGATGGGGTCATGGAAGATAATTCAGAGTCCTAGACAGAATTCCAGACCTTCATGCAAAAATGTAGCAATTACAAATAATTCCTTCACTGTAATTAAGGGTACTTAACCAAGGCTACCTCTGGCTTTGGGAAGCATTCTGTGGTTAGATAAGATGTTGGTTTAAGAAAAGGGTGGATTCTTTCTCTAGCTCCTCCATTGGGGGCCCTGTGATCCATCCAATAGCTGACTGTGAGCATTCACTTCTGTGTTTGCTAGGCCCCGGCATAGTCTCACAAGAGACAGCTATATCAGGGTCCTTTCAGCAAAATCTTGCTAGTGTATGCAATGGTGTCAGTATTTGGAGGCTGATTATGGGATGGATCCCTGGATATGGCAGTCTCTAGATGGTCCATCCTTTTGTCTCAGCTCCAAACTTTGTCTCTGTAACTCCTTCCAAAGGGAACTGTAACCCTATAGGTGGAACAACAATATGAACTAACCAGTACCCCGGAGCTCTTGTCTCTAGCTGCATATGTATCAAATGATGGCCTAGTCGGCCATTACTGGAAAGAGAGGCCCATTGGTCATGCAAACTTTATATGCCCCAGTACAGGGGAACGCCAGGGCCAAAAAGTGGGAGTGGGTGGGTAGTGGAATGGGGGGGGAGGGTATGGGGGACTTTTGGGATAGCATTGGAAATGTAAATGAGGAAAATACCTAATAAAAATATTAAAAAAGAAGAAAAGGATGGATCAAGGGCATACAGGAACTGTTTGTGCTCTTTGTAATTGTTAAAAAGTTTAAAAATAATTTAAAAAATCATTTTTAAAAGAATCACTTTCAAAAATGGAACAAGAATCTTCTAAAATTAATAACATGACATTCAAAGTCAAAGTAATGTTACCTTGTTCAGGAAGAACCCTCCAGAGGGGCATAGTGAGACCAGTGCAGAGTACAGAGGATGGCATATGAGCATCTTCTCCAAGAAGTCAGTTTGGAATGGTAAGAACATTGAAGAAGACATGACCAGAAAAAAAGTCATTTCTCTTTCCATCTTTGATTTCATGTTTACAATCAGGAATCTTGACTAAATAAACCAGTGAACTGAGCAGAGGAAGAAATGTTTCCGAGGGGAGAGTGGTGGAGAACATGTGTGTGGTCATCTTTACTCCTCCTCCTTTCCGATGAAATCACCTGTGAAATCCACAGCTATTCGGGTGCAGTGATAGCTTTGGTTTGAATAGCACATTTCCTCTGACTGATTCAAATTACAAGCCATATGCTATCTCACATATGTCTAGGAATGATGATACTCATTTTCATCTCAGAACACTGAAATCCAATGTGTCTAAGAGTTTGTCTAATTGAACTGAAGCTCAAATCCAGATCATCTTCTTTTCCCTTTTTCTTGGATATGTTACCACCTATGTATCCTAGTTTGTGTCTCTTCTGCCGCTGTGGTAAACATATGACCAAAAGCAACTTGGGGAGAAAAGTTTATTTCATCTTACTGGCTACAGTCAACCACTGAGGGAAGACAAGGCAAGAAGTTAAAGCAAAAAGATCAGAGAGGAATGCTGATGACTGGCTTGCTCTCCTTGGCCTGCTCAGCTGTCTTTCTTATAAAACCAGGCATGGTGCTCTGCACAGTGGGCTGGGGCCTTCTATACAAATTAGCAATTTAAAAATGTCCTCCGCAGACATGCCAATAAGCCAATCCAATGAAGGCAATTCCACAATAAAGTTTCCCTTCCAAGGTATGTAGGTGTGTATGGGTTTGTGTAAAGTTGACAAAAACTATGATACTATGTATTTTATATAAAAAAATGAGATAGCAGTTGTACAAATACATTTCCATATGCTTGTTTGTGGGTGTACATGTACGTGTGTGTGTTTGTGTGTGTGTGTGTGTGTGTGTGTGTGTGTACTTTATCTTGGCTCTCCCTATTATTGGAATACTCATCTAATATCAACCAAGTATCTAGATAGCCTAAAATTCTGATGTAATTTCATCTGAAGTGGACCAAACCAGTGCATTTTATTATAACGAGCATATTTCTATGACTCAATCAATTTCCAAATATAAACAGCTATGTCTTAGTCACGTAATACAAGAGAGAACTAATGTAAAAATGGAGGTGTTGGGATTTGTAAGAAAAAAAAAGATATAAAAGCAACCTTGACTTAGCAGCAACACTCTAACATAAAAGTAATTGCATTTATGGGTTTTTAATGAACAATAATGTGAGAACAATTTATGCAGTCAACATAACAAGGAAGTCTACTCTTTTGAAGTTCCTTTTTTCTCTTACCAGCCTGTAAAAGCTTCTGGAGATATTTTATACATGGTTGTTCAAAGAGACCTTCTGAAGGACATTTAAATCTTGTAAGATTTGCAGTTCAGTGTGAAGAGCATGAAAGTAAACATTTCATGCACATTTCAGAGATGTCGTAAGGTGGTGTCAATGCCACAGTCCTTCCTAAGTGCTCTGCTGAGCTCTTAAACCAGCAAGCACAGAACCACACTTTAGTCCCTGGTGACCCAGCTCCTCCCAACTTCCTTACCAGGCATGCTGTATAAACGGATGGAGACAAATCAGAACCTCTGGTGACATAGAAAAGCAAACTATCACATTCAATTAATTAGTTCACATTATGAAATTGTTGTGAGCCTTTTAGGGTGCCAGTTGCCATGTAAATGAAGCTGGAGAGATAGCTCAGCAGCTAAGAGCACTTGCTACTCTTGCAGGAGACCCTCCATTTCAGCTTCCAGCACACTTGTGGCTCACAGACACCTTTAACTCCAACTCGAAGGAATCTGATGCCACCTTCTGGTCTGTAAGGTTAACCATATGCATGGGCACATATACATATAAATTAAAATTAAAATCGTATCAATTTTAAAAATATATCACATGTAATTAATTAGTTCATATTTTGAAATTATTGTGAACATTCTTGGGTAACAGCTGTCATACAGAAATGTAGCCATAGATCAACTGAGAAATAAGCCCTCCAATTTGGTATGCATGGCTTGAATTTATTCACCAATATAATCAAAACCCCAGTTTGACCTTGTGAGTATTGTATTTGTTAAAGATTTTATGAAAGTAAGGAAGTTAGCAGAAAATAGTTTAAGTAAACATTTGTAGCATGTATGGTATTGTACTACCTTCTGTGTATGCATTCATTATCCTTTGCCTATAGTGAGAGACCAAATATTTTAAGTTCAGACTCCATTTTAGAGAACCTGATCTATGTTTGAACTCAGGTAAATTAACAAACTATTACCTAGCATTAGTTTCCAAGTTACCCCCTGCCAATAAGACCTACATCTACAGGTTATTCCCCCAACAAGACCTGTGCCTAACTCCAGCTTCCAGATACACCCCCCTCCCCACAACAAATCTGTACCCTTAAGTTACAAGCCTTCCTCTGCCTCACAACCACCAATGCAGAGGGAAACAGAACTTAAGTTTATGGTTTGACTCCCAGCACCAGCCAATTATGCTAAAGGCCATAGTAGCTCTCTAATTAGATGCTTGACAGGCTAGAAACACACATCCCCCACTTGCTGCTTTCTATAAAACCTTATCCAATAGATGTCTGGAACTCTTCGACACCAAAACTATCCTGCGTGTCGGCACCCAAGCTAGCTCGAATAAAGTCCCTTGTGTAAGTGCATTGGATTAGCTCCTGACTGGCCTTTTGGGGTTCACTAATGCTTCTTTCTTGCACACGCCGGACTGGCCAGCAGTAACGAAGCTGCAACAGGATCCTTCTGCACACGTTTATTGGGAGAGCTTGATTGCAGAGGCGAAGAGACCCTGAGCCCAGAACTGGTGCTGCTTATATAGGCCTAGGAGAGGCGGGTCTCACACCCGGATTGGTTATGTACTACGCCTCATTTGCATGTTCCTCATCTGATTGGCTACTCTCTCTCTCTCTCTGTACCTCACAGAGCCTCATTATCATACCTCATTTGCATGTCTCACATCTGATTGGTTATACTCTCAAAGCCTCATTATCATGCCCGGGCCAGGCAGTGTCTTTGCAAAAAACTTTACTGCATATGTACACATTGGTTGTTTGTCCAAACTTATGCGTGGTGGCCAGCAGTAGTCAGTGCCACTCTGCACATGTGGCTTCCCACACTTCTTGGCATAACAATTGCAAAAGTAAAGGTTCCTCCCTGTAGTCATCACATTGTAGATCAAGGATTTATGATAACACATAGCATTAAAAACCTACAGGTTCAGTTATTAATCCAACTACACCACCTGTTTTAACCCAGAGTCTACTAGTTTGGGTTGTAAAAGTTGTGTAAACAAATTAGTAAGAGATGCCACCTTGAAAAATGACATACGGTTCATGAAGATTCTGCATTCTGACTTACTATCTGAGTCGATGCAGAAAAACCAAACATCACTATCATCACTGGATAAAGATGCACAGAGAATTAAACCTTAATTTAATCACATAGCTAAGAGGAGGGATTCCTTTCCATTCCTGTGTAAGCATGGTATGATAGTTCTTCTTGTACTGAACAACTAATAGTTACTCTTCAGTTGCACTAACTCACACATCTATGCAGACACAATCCCCAACAAGCAAAGATTTGATCTGGAAATGAGAATATTTTACAAGTCTAGATATTTTCTAAGTTATTTTCTTTTAGAAAAAAAATGACGCCAAAAAAAATTACAACTAACATTAATACACACCTCCAGTTCAGCTGTTTTGTCACAGCATTCTGAAAAGAAATTTGGTTGAATAGTGTTTGAATATCTTAGCAGAAGAAAGCACAGGCTGCAACAGGGAAGATGGGAGCGATGAGGCAGAACGGGGTATGTGTCATGCAGCGCAATTATGCCTGAACTCTCTTGAGAGGACTGGAAAAGCAGATACTTTCAGCTCCCCAATGCCAGCAGTGATATCGCAGCACGACAGATGCCGAGCTGCAGAAGAACACAGCTTAGATGTGTGTGTGTGTGTGTGTGTGTGTGTGTGTGTGTGTTTCTTAAAAGCTCAAGGTTTGAAATTTATTTCTTTTTCTGATTGTAATTTATCTTTTGCATATGCACTTTTCCCTCCTTTGCTGTGTGAGCCTGTCACAGAGCTATCATCTGATCTGTGGGGTGCAGACAGACTTCTTGTTCAGTTGAAGCCATTATCAACTCCCTCCTGTGTGCCATTCTTTACATTAGATTCTTCAACAGGAAGAGGAAAGTCTTAGCATCCTCTATATTACCTTTGTCTCCAGACTTTGGATCTTTTACATTTTAATGAACATTTACAATTATAATTACTTTATTTTTAAAAGACTTGCTTTGGAGGGGGGATAGTTTAATGATCATAAATTCATATATAGGCCTTTTATTGATTGTAGCCATTCATCTGTATCAAAGAATATTTGCTTTTAGAAAATATGCCTGGGAGAGAGAGAATAAAAGGTTAGGATGAGAGGTAGATAATCATTTCACCGAATTTTAAGTATCTTTGTGAGTGGTTTCAAATGCCATGAAGTTGCTTTTATCTGATCTTGGTGACCTTGATCTGCCCCACCCCCAGAATGCCCCCCACCCCAGATGACCAGGTCCATTTCCTATCTTGTTCCTTTTTTCTTTTTCTTGTGTTTTTTGTCTTGGTCAGGCTTGTGCTCTGGGGATGGCAGAATGATAAAAGTTATAATGGTGATAAAATAGGAGTTATATGACTTTGTTTAAATGTATCAACTGTCCACTTTTAAGTGGACTGAAATAAACATAGGGTAAGACCATTTGCTGATGTTTACAAACATAATACACCCAAACTAAACATACCAAGACAACTTCATGTTAGAAACCTGTCTCACCATTGTTTTCAACCTGCCCCTGGAACACTGATCTCACTGGAAATTAGCAATATAGATTAATGTTGTCTATTTGTGGACCTTACAAGCTTGTCTTCCAATATATGTTCTTTTGTTATGTCTGATTTCCTGCCCTCAATATTGCAGTATAAAATCTGACTACATTTTTATTAGGCTGCACCTCATGCATTTCAAGTGTCTAAATAGACCACAGTTTGTTTTTCTGTTCTATTGATAGGCATTTGGGTGGGCTGTAGTCTGGATGCACAAATGTCATTGCCATAGAGATGAAGGCATGGCTGTGGTATACACACTCCTTCCACAACAGGCCCATGGAGGTGTATAGGAAAAGAAGGAACTCATGGAACTTCTGGAAAGGGGCTGTTCCTGCTCATAGGAGGCAACTCGATGTCCTCTTTTCGAGCTGCCACTCCCTCTGTTCTCTCCTGACCCAACTGTATATCTGAGCATCCCTGGTTCTCACCATTCAAAAGGAAGATTTTCAATAACACAGAGAACCTTCTGAGTTATTCAGAAGAGCTTTGCTCTTTGTAGTGTTGTGGTTCAATGACCAACTCCTGCTGAGCTTCAATTTGTTCCTGACCATATTCTATTTTCACTCTCTGGGAGGTGCTATGAAAGGAAATTTAAAAGTGGAATCCTGCCCTGAAGGAGCTTAAGTGCTCTTGGGAATATTAATATACCCTAATGCAAATTAGAATTCTACAAGATCCATTTTAAAAACGTGAAAGCAAGGAGATTTTACAAAATAGTATTAGTCTACTGTATTGATCACTGTATTCTAGGGCTTGGTTAGCTTTAATTTGATATATTACCATCATGCCCTTGACAAACATGGTCCAAACATTCATCAGCTTTTCAGTGACAAACATCATGATCAGCTAAATGCTGCAAGAATCTAATTTCATTCCATTTTGCAAATGGAGAGTTCTTACATGCTACCTAAAAAAAAAATTAGCTGCCCAATTAACACATAGATACTGTCTATACTTCTGTTCACTCTACCAGGCTTTCTTTTGTTTCTACAAAATCTGTGACGGAATCTCTCTCTATCACCCACTTAGTGTCATTTATTTGGTAACAGTTTTTTTTTTCCTCTGACTTCATGTTAACTACTGTCCCAGGACACAGGATGAATGTGAAGAAACAAACCCCACCAGTTTCCCAGCCGCCCAGGCCTCATACTCTTGGAGAAAGTGCTTGACATATCTTATGTGAAACAAAATTCCTTACAATGATAATGTGAATGGTGCATTTAACAATTTTCCCCCAAACCTACTGAGCTTCAGAACAAGACATTCCTGGAATATTGGGCTTTTGCAGAAATAAACGGCTAATCATTCTGGATGAGGTGTGTCAGGGATCATCTGATGTTTACATTCCTTATTGGAGAAATGGAGGGAGATTCAGAACAAACACTGAGAAGAAGGCATTTGACATTCAAATAAGGTTGGAAGAACGAGCCACAACACTACAGAGAATCACAGGAAGTCAAGATGTAGTGAGCCCTCAGCGCTCACAGGAAGCCTTGATTCAGAAATTAATTCATTGACGCTGGAGGGGTTCATGGCTTCTGATTCACAGAGCTACCAGTCTTTTGATAACTGCTGCAGCAGCCTAGAAAACTGTTAAAACATGTACTAGATTGAACATCAAGAAACTGAAGATTTCTCACTGCCTCGATCCATATGAACAGCCACATTCTATGTCCCAGCTCAACATCATGTGAGCTCCTAAAAAAAGATCCTCTGAAAAACTATGCGAGAACCTAAAATCCCAAGAACAAGTAGAAGTTCATGAAGTTTAAGGAAGTAGAGATGGGGCAACAGGATGCAGCAGGAATGAAGGGCTATGCTTGTGGGGGTCTCAAGAGGATGTGATGTGGACACCCAGATAACTAAAGCTAGACAGGTGGAGAGAAAGGAAATGAGACTTTGAGTCCAAATGGAAGGTTTTGACCTCTTTATTTTATTTTTATTTTTTTGTATTGGAGTAACAACAGATAGGTTTTAAGATTGAGATTTTTGTAACCACAAAATGCAGGAATAGGTGATAAGGAGCTAACATGGAGGTAGAGAACCCTAACAGGGCTTGTGAAGGTCCAGTCAGGTTCTGGTGAGGATGAAAGGAGTCAACAGATGGAGATGGTTTTAGGGAGATCTCAGGATTCTCATTTTGATGAGATGCTCTGACTGACATACACTTTACCACTGTGTCTCACCCTAGCAGAAAACACAATTCAGTCCACATAGCTTAGACCCCGCCCCCAAGAAGTGGAGACAAGAATCACACACTGCAGCCTGGGAGGTCTGTCAGTGTGGGAGAAATAATACCATGGTTTATTTTTTTCTCATTTCTTGCCTTGGGTTCCCAAGCACTCTGGTCACATCTCTTTATCTTTCTTTATCTTTCTAGGTAATTGGTCACATTATCTTTCTAGGTAATTGTCTATTCAACTATCCAGTGGGTTGTGATATGAGCTGGGTCGGGGGGAAAGGCAGGCGCCCTTTGATTTTTATAGCCTCAGAATTTTGCACGGGATCTGGCTCCCTGGATTGGTTCTAGAAGTGACAGCACAAATATCTAAACAAATGAGTCAGTAAATGCAATTGAGCAAGCTCCTACCTACACTATCAATCTCATCCGTCTCTGGCCTGCTATCACGGATTGCCTTGCTCTCTGGTCGGTCTTAATAAGTCAGCAGCTTTTTCTTTCCTTCTGGCCCCTACTTACCACTCGCAAATTTTCACCAGTTGTGTATCAGTGGCCCATTAGAAGTCAGTTACTTCTTCATAAGCTTTCATTGATGTACAGAGTTACTTTTCAGATTACTCTCATGCCATGGAGATTTCTGTGCTCTTTGTTTTGTGACCTTGGATGCTAGAGCTTTACTATCATCATCATCATCATCATCATCATCATCATCATCATCATCATCATCATCATCATCATCTCACCCGTCCCTTCTGATTAGCAAAATTTTTCTGGGCTTCTACTGACTGATAATTTCCTGATCTAAACTTTGAAATTTGAAAGCTGCATATGTATCAAAAGATGGCCTAGTCGGCCATCACTGGAAAGAGAGGCCTATTGGACACGCAAACTTTATATGCCTCAGTACAGGGGAACGCCAGGGCCAAAAAGGGGGAGTGGGTGGGTAGGGGAGTGGGGGTGGGTGGGTATGGGTGACTTTTGGTATAGCATTGGAAATGTAAATGAGCTAAATACCTAATAAAAAATGGAAAAAAAAAAGAAAGGAAGGAAGGAAGGAAGGAAAGAAAGAAAGAAGGAAGGAAGGAAGGAAGGAAGGAAGGAAGGAAGGAAGGAAGGAAGGAAGGAAGGAAGGAAAGAAAGAAAGAAAGAAAGAAAGCCCACATTACACAAGAGGCTTTGATGCTCTCTTAACCCGTTTGGAGTTAGTAAGACCAGTGTTATAGTTTGGAGAGGGATAGGAAACAGGGAAGAAAGATTCACTGCAATACACAGAGTGGTTCGTCTTAAGAGGCAGTAAAGAGTGAAGAGAAGTCACAGGAAAAGCCAGCATTGGAAGGAGGAAGATAAGAAAGCATGGACTGGATTCAAGCCAGTTATTGATTCTTAGTTCCACGTCTGCCCCAGATAAACCTTGGCTTACAAGAAATCAAATTTGTGCAGATGTAAATACATCCCCTTCAGTTAGCTAAGGAGATAAGCAAGTCTGCCTGTGCATAAAATAAATCCAAATGTTTAATTGTAAGTAAAAGCTAAAGATGTTGTGTGTGGGGTGAAAGGAGACTTGTCATTGAGAGTACAACAACAACAACAACAACAAAAACCTTCCTTTGAATTTTATTTTAAATTGGTTTAGTTTGTTCTTAACTTTTGTCCTTCCCTGAACTCAGTTTTAGGACTCAGTGAACAATCTCTGGGACCGCTGGGTGATGTGCATGGTGGGTCTTTTCTTCCATCTAGCGGCGATATGTGTAATTACATGTTATTCTCCCAAGTCTGAAATTGTTCATTACAATGGGATTCAATTTTCTTCTCCCCCACCCCACCCTTTAGCTAAAGCAAAGTGAAGCGAACGCGGACACCAAAGAAAAACTCCCTTTGCGCTTGAGAATCTTCGAAAAATTTCCAAACAGACCGCAAATGGTGAAAATCTCAAAACTTCCTTCAGATTTTACAGTTCCTAAAATCAGGTATCAGATTGTTTCGTTGACTGTATCTCTTCACAACGTGGCTTACCATCTAAGTTAACCTCAGCCTTCTTTCAGACTGGCACGTGGGTAGGTTTGGGGTTGTGTTTGAAATTGTTATCTCCTGTTCTTCTCCCTGCCTTTGTGGTACAAAGCCTTTGAGTTCCATGAGTCATCCCTTCAGAGAAGAAGCAAGTGAGACACAAGCTTGTGTCCCCGCCTCCATCTGAAGACTTTTTGGTCATGAGACCTCCTAGGTATAGACAAGGTGGACTTTTCAGTCATTAGACCTCCTAGGCATAGACAAGGTGAACTTTGCTCAGAGGGAAAGAGGACAGACTTCGATGTGAGCACTTTATCTCTAAATACATCAGGCAGGCAGCTCTGGAAGGTGTCTTTGTTACAGCAGCATTGGCTTATATGGCCATCTGGTCACAGTGTAATCTGCCTCCCACTGGTTAAAAGAACCTTAACATTTACACCCACACTGATTCAGTTTGCACTAGCTTTGCCTTCCTGCTAAACAAATGCATTCTTAAGGTGCTTGGAACTTCCTGCTTTTAATAATTGGAGGAAAGTCTTCCAATGATAACTCAAAAGGCTCCAGGTACAATCATGAAATCATATAGACTTTTCCATTTTTTTAAAATTTATTCACTTATTTATCTTTAAACATCTTGGTGAGGGATTAGGGAAGGTTGAGATTAGGTGCAATGCCAAACACTTGAAACTCCAATAGAAAAAGAGGATCATGTCACTTAATGCCTGGAGAGAGTTCTGGACATTTTCATGGTTTTATCAACATCAGATATGTTGATGCAGATGGTGATGCTTACTGCATTACTGGGTGTACAATGCAATCTTATGGGGCCACCATTTGCATGCAGCCTATTGGTGACCAAATTGTAGCCAAGTTGCACATGACAGCATTTCTTTTTCTGATTTTAAGTTGCTTTCTTTGTTTACTTGCATTAATGTTATTTAAATTTTTCATATTTTGGTGATCAGATGAAGTCTTTTCCTTTTGAGTCTTTAAATGTAAAATTATCTCTCAAGGACTTTTATGATGAATAGAAGTTTGAAAAGATGAATTAATTCTTTCAAGTAGTAGGGAGAAAATAAAGTATCTCATTACCACGGTAGGATTCAAATCACACCATCAATTATTAGAAACCCTTGCTTTTAAGCTATTTCAGGGACATTATGTCTTTAAACAGGAGTTTGCAAGGATTCAGGAAGCTTTTTCCCTAAGTTAAATAATTTGATAATTAAATCCAACCATCGCCCTTGGTATGACACATCTTTATTTTTGTGATCTTCTGCACTGCTTCATTGTCTCTGAAATGCCACCTCCCATTCTACTTCCTGAGTAACCCTGATCTGTGTGCTTCATTCACAAAGGGAAAGCTTCATGAAGCAGTTCATTGACCGCCAGCAACAGGACACCTGCTGTCTCTTCAGAATCCTCCCCTCTACCTCTTCCTCATCATGTGACAACCCCAAGAAGCCCACAGCTGAAGACAACAAATACATTGATCAAAAAGTAAGAACCACTGTCTCCATCACCAAACCCCTCTAAAGCACATGTTAGAGAAAAATGTGGCACAATTATTTAGAGTCCTCAATTCCTAAGTCTGTAGGGAATAGAGAAGAAAATAATAAATAGATAGGTGTATGTGTATATATGTACATATTGTTTGTGATGTAATTCATATTTCTATTATGTTAAAAACTCGAATGCCAACTTGCTCCTGTCCAGGCTCTCCTGACCCTCCTCTACCCCACAGAGCTGATATGTATTGTGTCCTCTGTCTTAGTCATCTTGCCCTAGGTTATGTCAATGATTATTGCCTTTGTGCTATGTCTCTTCATTTTAAAGAACTTTCCCTCATTTATTTTCTCTTCACCATTCTCAGATCTCATTCCTCATTCTTGTAGAGAACACTCTGTTGCTAATGTCTTCTCTTTTTTTTTTCATTCATTTATTTTTTGTCAGTTGAAAATAATTAGGTTTGTATCTGGTTGGTTAGATTTCATTTTCTTTGGGGAAAGCCTGTGAGATGTTGTCTGCATTCTTGGGGCTCAAAAATTTTATTAGTATATACCTTCTCTGTCCTTTCTCATCAAAATTTCACCAACTGGGAAGGGAGATTTTTCAAAATAAGACACTTACACAAGGACATTCCACCTATGACTTGTTTAAGTGTGGCATATCCATTTTAGGACTGCCTTTCTCCCTGTCAATTACTGTCTCTACTTTTGTCCTTGGCATTAATATTTTGTTTTCCCCCTACCTGGTTTTTTTTTTTTTTGTGGTCACAAAATTGACTTTAGATGATACCATATTTGCTTTCATTTGTGTAGTGAGAGATTATGCCATATGTGTGGTACTTTTAACTTCTTTTAGTTGGTTCTTGATTTTGCTTGCTTGAAATAAGACCCTATGGTATCTATACTTCCCAGTCAGTACCATAAACAGGTAAAGAAACAACAGCCCAAGTAGACACAGGAAAAATGTTTGGAGAAACGGTAACCTAGTCCAGGACAGTCTGCAGTTACATTTTGCATTTCTAGAAAGCAGATTGGTTTTGTCTTAGTGTATTGAATTTGTTTCATTATGTTTCCAAACTTGACTATAAGCCAGAGGTGAAGTGGCCTTCTCCTCACCCTGACTATGCTAGGGTTATGACTACCTGCATCCAAGAGAAAGACAAAAAAAAAAAAAAAGCTGATGTCCCCCAAATACCCAGTGTGACAAAACCAGGACATACTTTCTAATCATTAGGAACACTTTCCCACAGAAAACTGCAAATCAACCTCTTCCTTAAAAGAGAATATGAAGTTTTCACAATTCCTGGGTAGGATGCCCATCATTTGTTGAGGAAAGGAAACAAGCATGTTGGCAGGTGTCAGGGAGGGGTGTAGCAGAGGGGAGTCTCTGTTTACCCAAGCTGCTCCACCATCTACTATTTAGTTTAGACTATCAGAGCTTAAAATGCTACTTCTTGTTTTCTTCATAACATTTTGTGAGTGTGGCTGCTCTTTAGCTTACCAGAGCCATTGAACCCTGGGTGCCATCCATATTATTTATCTTGGACCAAGATTTTGAAGGTGACAGTTATCCCCCAGCCTCTAGAGTTGATTAAGACCCATCTTGTCTGTTAAACAAGACCATTATAGATAGCCATGTGTTTCTCTTCATCTCATCTCCATCTGGTAGACCTTACACAGAAAAACTATAGTTGGGAGGGTTCTCTCATGATATTTATTCTAACCTGAGCTAAAGCTGCGAAGTAGAATGCATATCTACCTCCAGGTCTCATCAGCTGATCCTAGGAGTGAGCACTACCTGTGTTACCATGTGTCCTAATTTGTTTTCTGTTGCTGTGGTAAACACCATTACCGAAAACAAAGTGAGGAGTAAGGGGCTTATTTCATCTGATAGGTTATAATCCAGCAAGGAGGGTAGGAACTCAAGGCAGGAACTTCAACTGGGGAAGAAAACTGCTTACTGTCTTGTTCCCTCTGGATAGCTTTTTTTACATTGCCTGGGCTCACACCCCGCAAGAGTGGCACTATCCACAGTGAGCAGGAGCCTCCTACGTCGATTATAATCGAGAAAATGCCTCACAGCCATCCATGTTCACAGGCCAATTTGATGGAAGCAACTCTTCGACTGAAGTTCCTTCTTCCTAGGTGTATCTAGGTTTATACCATATTGAAAAAAATTAATCAGGTTACCATGTAACTAGCCTTCAACTTTTGGCCCTATTTTAGTGGTAGGAAATTAGACTTCTTCCTTTCTAGATCCACTGTGTGCAGCAGCATCTTCCATCTGTTTCTGGAGCTGTTTATAAATACTTAGGATTTCTCATCTCTGTTTTAGAGTCTTTGTCTAGGGCAATCTGAGACACAGAAACTTGTGTGTTTCCATGGTGAAGACTTCTTGGAAGCAGAAAGGGAAGGGAAGTGGTCCATCATTAATATTTTAATCATACAGGTGTCTACTCATATTTCTTCATATTATTGAGATGGAAGCCTGAGTTTCCTATGCAAAGTGCTTCCTGATAACACAGATGTGAACTTGACTTCCTAGCAACCCAGTGATACAACCAGTTCACTCAACCTGCTGCCATGATCTCTTCAGTCTGTGTCACCTTGCTCTTGGCTAGTATGCCACTCTCTGAGTCAGAATCTGCCATGATCTAGACATATAAGTGAGCTTTGCAGAGCCCAACAGCAATATCTCAAGTACAAAATAATAATAAAATAATAATAAGCTTTAATTTTTATGTTTTGTTTATATTTTCCATTTCTACAAGTCTTCCATGTTCATTCAGTAATTCTACAAAAATGTGAGGAGCATCTGCTGTTTATTTATCTTCCATTCCTCTGGATTTGGGAATTCAAAAGAAAGCAAGATACGCACTTTAGAAACTGATAACACTAGGAAGAAACACAAAGAAGTTAAATTAAAAAGCTATTTTGAGAAGCAGAGCTAAAGAGAAAGCTCAGTCATCTAGAACATGTGCTTGTCTTGTAGAGGACCCCCACCCCCCACCCCCGTTTCAGTTCCCAGTACCCAATGGAGACTCACAACCATCTGTATGTAATTCCACATATAATGTCTTCTTCTGACCTTTGTGGGATCAAACATGCAACAGACAGGGTCCCTTGCATTCTCTTTCCAGCACAGTTGAAAATGAGAGAAAGGGATTTCTGACAAATAGGGGTCTACAGAAAGACTGTGTGTTTGCTGGCGCTGAGCAGAGCAGGGCAGAGAGCAGTAAATACCTTGAGTCCCAGTCCTTATCTGGAGCACAGAGTTAATCTCTTTTCCCATGTTTCTTAGGATACTTCAATATGGTCATATATGTTAGAAGGATGTCATCATGCCCAGTATAGCCTTTCAGCCAGATAAGAATGGTGATTGATTGAAGACCAACCAGACTCTGACAGAAGGCTCAGCAGAGGGGCTGGCAGTTGAGACAGATTGACTTAACAGTGGAACACATCTCTAATCACTTACTTGGTAGGCTATGGCAGGAGGATTCAAGACTAGCCTAGCCAACTATCAGACTGAGTATGGGGGACCCCAATGGAGGAGTTAGGGGAAGGACTGAAGGAGCTGCAGGGGTTTGCAACCTCCTAAGAAGAACACCAATATCAACCAACCAGACCCCCTGCCCCCAAGGCTTCCAGGGACTAAACCACCAACCAAAGAGTATACCTAGCAGGACCCCATGGTTCCAGCTGCATATGTACGAGGATTACCTTATCTGGCATCAATGGGAGGGGAACCCCTTGGTCCTATGGATTCTCAATAACCCAGCATAGGGAAATGGTAGGGCTCTGAGGCAGGAGTGGGAGGGTGGGTGGGTGGGTGGGACAGCACCCTCATAGAAGCAGTGGGGTCGGGGGGAGGGGATAGGAGGTTTGTGGAGGGCAAACTTGGAGGGAGGGATAACATTTGAAATGTAAATAAATAAAATAACCAATAATAAAAAGACCAGCTTAGGCCATGTAGTAGAACCTGGTCTCAGAATCAAAACAAATGATGACCTTATTAAAACAGACTTAACTTTCCAGTGTGACAGTATAGTTTAGCTCAATGTGTTATCTGCTGACTTATTTCCTTCTTCATACACTGTCTTTAATATGATTTTTAGTTTGAGTTCTGTAGATAACGCCATTGATGCCTCCACTGCTTACCCTTACATTCTTCTCATGGAATGAATTAAAGGGTTCTGGAAGATATTTTCTTGACAGTCTGTTGATTGGCATGAAGCGTTTCTGCAATTTTCTGCATGATTATAGACTATCATATGATTTGTTCTACTAACTCTATATGTAGCAAGTTATCCAACCTGATCTATAATTTCCAGAGTGAACAGTTACTCATTCATTCATTCAGTCAATCAATAATAGAGGCAGAGGGGTGGGAGCAAGCTGCTTTGGTCTTTAGGAATGTTGATCTTCTGAAATATTTTTACCAAGCAATAGCCTGGCAGCTCTAAAAAAATAAACAAACAAACAAAAAGCTATTTAAAGATCTATCTCCAAGAGAGAAGGAAGAGATAATAGGATGCTAACACCCAAGTATGTGCTGTATCTTAAGGAAACCAGACAGGGTGGTTCAAGAGAGAGGACAGGGGCTGGTATTCACAACACCAAATAAAATAATCATATGCAGGTCTCTAATAGCTTAAAATTGCCTCTGTAGGTAATGAATTGACCACTTAGACATAGTAATGAAACAAAAACAAAAAGATATACAATATAAAAAGCAAATCACCTTTTTCTCATTTTTATTGTTCTTTGTAAATTGTTAAGCTCAAAGAGGTGGCTGTGTTTGGGTGCACATTCTTCTATATAATAGCTCTGCTTTGAGGATCATTATATACCAAGAGTGCTCTGCAGGCAGTGGGAAAGTGGTTTACTGTCATCAACTAGTAAGAGAGAAGATTCCTAACCAATATTCTTGGAAAACTGTATTTATTCACTTGGAGGTTATATGCAATCTGTTTATATTCCTTGGATGTATGTTCATGAAAGTTCAAAAAGAAGCTACAGGCAGTTGTCCACTATTTGGGGAGAGTTAGTATGTGTTTGTCTGTTTGTTTGTTTGTTTGTTTGTTTGTTTGTTTGTTTGTTTTGAGAAATGTGGCTGCTGGTAGGTTGTTCATGCTCCAGTGGGCAGCCCTATACCATGAGGACATGAACAACACTACTTGAACTCGGTACATTATGTATATTTAAAAAAAAAGAAAGAAGGGCACATGAAGTTGGGAGAAGGAGAGAGGGGTCCAGAGGAATTAGAACAATGAGTACTGGATTGATATAATCAAAAGGCACTGTCACATGTAAAATAGGCATCAAACATGTAAGGCTGCTGCTAAAATATGTATTGTCCTGATATTTCAAGCTTCTTTTCTTTTCCTCCTTTGAATGCAGTTTTACTTACAGGTTGCAACTAATAAGTTGATACTGGTCACATTCATGGCATTTCATGTGAAGTTCAAATGCAGTTAAAGCCTATGATCCCAGGACTGCTTAGACTCTGGATTTAAATTACCAAAAAAATGATATGAATAGAATCAAAGTCACTCATCTGTGTCTCTAGTCTCAGATATAGATGTGGAGTCATTTTTGTCTTGACATCTGCAGTTCAAATCTTCCTAGAACATATTTGGGTTCTTTGTTTTGTTTTTACTTTAAGTGTAGAAGTGTTTTTACCTGCCTACATGTTGTTGAAACGTATGTGTGCAGTGCTCATAGAGGCCAGAAGAAGTTGTATCCCTGGGACTAGAGTTACAGATGGTTGTGAAATGCCATGAGTGTGCAGGGGATTGAACCAGGGTCCTTGGGAAAAGCATCCTTGTTTTTTTGTTTTTGAACTTTTTATTGATTCTTTGTGAATTTCATATCATGCACCGCAAAACCCACTATCTCCCTGTTGCTCCATATCTGCTCTTTGGTCTTGCAACCTCCAACCCCAGCCCTCAAAAACAAAAACAAAAAATCTCACCATAGAAGCTATAGTGTGTCATCACACAATACACCCTTTTGCCTTAACAGTTTTACTTGCAAATGCCAGTACTCTTAACACCTTTGCCATCTCTCCACCCCTCCACCATCCAGTATGTATTTGTGGTTTTCAAGTTTGCAGCATGTATTAAACATTTATGCTTGTTTCAGTGAGTCAAGCTGCTTCATGTTCTCCATAACAAGTCACTGCTATATAGTTGCAGACAAGGTATTAGGTGTTGATTTGGCCAAACCTGTGGTGACCTTCAGCCATGCTTGAGTGATGAAAGCACTGTCATAAAATTCAAGTCAATTAACTTTCCAGTCATTTAGTTCCCAGCTTTGTAAGATATGCTCATGAGTCCATTGACATGACTCACTTCCAAATAATCAGTTCTTCATAATATTTACCTAATTTACAGTTGTTTCAAAAACTAATTATGTAAGAAAATGTAAACCCAAGAAGGCTTAGAGAACAAAAGTAATCTTTTAGTGTGATGTTAATTCATTCTGAAAATGCATTTTTTCCTTTTTTTTAAATTAGGTATTTTCTTCATTTACATTTCCAATGCTATCCCAAAAGTCCCCATGCCCTCCCCACACTGTCGCCCCCCCCCCCCAACTCCCACTTCTTGGCCCTGGCGTTCCCCTGTACTTAGGCATATAAAGTTTGCAAGACCAATGGGCCTCTCTTTCCACTGATGGCCTACTAGGCCATCTTCTGATACATATGCAGCTAGAGACACGAGCTCCGGTGGGGTACTGGTTAGTTCATATTGTTGTTCCACCTATAGGGTTGCAGATCCCTTTAGCTCCTTGGGTACTTTCTCTAGATCCTCCATTGGAGGCGCTGTGTTCCATCCAATAGCTGACTGTGAGCATCCACTTCTGTGTTTGCTAGGCCCAAGAATAGCCTCACAAGAGACATCTATATCAGGGTTCTTTCAGCAAAATCTTGCTAGTGTATGCAATGGTGTCAGCATTTGGAGGCTGATTATGGGATGGATCCCCGGGTATGGCAGTCTCTAGATGATCCATCCTTTCGTCTCAGCTCCAAACTTTGTCTCTGTAACTCCTTCAGGGCAAAATGTCCACACTTTGGTCTTCATTCTTCTTGAGTTTCATGTGTTTTATAAATTATATCTTATATCTTGGGTATTCTAAGTTTCTGGGCTAATATCCACTTATCAGTGAGTACATATCATGTGAGTTCTTTTGTGATTGGGTTACCTCACTCAGGATGATGCTCTCCAGGTCCATCCATTTGCCTAAGAATTCCATAAATTCATTCTTTTTAATAGCTGAGTAGTACTCCATTGTGTAAATGTACCACATTTTCTGTATTCATTCCTCTGTTGAGGGGCATCTGGGTTCTTTCCAGCTTCTGGCTATTATAAATAAGGCTGCTATGAACATAGTGGAACACGTGTCCTTCTTACCGGTTGGAACATCTTCTGGATATAACAGAAGTTATGAAACAAATGGATTGAACAGATATCTACAGAACATTTTATCCTAAAACAAAAGGATATACCTTCTTCTCAGCACCTCATGGTACCTTCTCCAAAATTGACCATATAATTGGTCACAAAACAGGCCTCAACAGATACAAAAATATTGAAATTGTCCCATGCATCCTATCAGATCACCATGGACTAAGGCTGATCTTCAATAACAACATAATTAATAGAAAGCCAACATTCACAGGGAAACTGAACAACATTCTTCTCATTGATACCTTGGTCAAGGAAGGAATAAAGAAAGAAATTAAAGACTTTTTAGAGTTTAATGAAAATGAAGCCACAACATACCCAAACCTATGAGACACAATGAAAGCATTTCGAAGAGGGAAACTCATAGCTCTGAGTGCCTCTAAAAAGAAACTAGAGAGAGCACATGCTAGCAGCTTGACAACACACCTAAAAGCTCTAGAACAAAAGGAAGCAAATTCACCCAAGAGGAGTAGACGGTAGGAAATAATCAAACTCAAGGTTGAAATTCACCAAGTGGAAACAAGAAGAACTATTCAAAGAATCAACCAAATGAGGAGCTGGTTTTTTGAGAAAATCAACAAGATAGATAAACCCTTAGCCAGACTTACTAGAGGGCACAAGGTCAGCATCCTAATTAACAAAATCAGAAATTAAAGGGGAAACATAACAACAGATCCTGATGAAATCTAAAACACCATCAGAGTCTTCTACAAAAGGCTATACTCAACAAAACTGGAAAACCTGGATGAAATGGACAAATTTCTAGACAGATACCAGGTAACAAAGTTAAATCAGAATAAGGTTAATGATCTAAATAGTCCTATATCCCCTAAAGAAATAGAAGCAGTCATTAATAGTCTCCCAGCCAAAAAAAGCCCAGGCAGGACCAAATGGGTTTAGTGCAGAGTTCTATCAGACCTTCAAAGAAGATCTAATCCCAGTTCTTCACAAACTATTCCACAAAATAGAAACGGAAGGTACTCTACCCAATTCATTCTATGAAGCCACAATTACTCTGATACCTAAACCACAGAAAGACCCAACAAAAGATAGAGAACTTCAAACCAATTTCCCTTATGAATATTGATGCAAAAATATTCAATAAAATTCTCGCTAACCAAATCCAAGAACACATCAAAACAATCATCCATCCTGACCAAGTAGGTTTCATTCCAGGGATGCAGTGATGGTTTAATATACAGAAATCCATCAATGTAATCCATTATATAAACAAACTCAAAGACAAAACCCACATGCAAATGCGTTTCAAACAGCAGCTATTCACATTGAATGTAGATGTAGAATCTATTGTTCTATCTTTTACAACTTACAGGAAACTCACAAAAAATAAAACAGTTTTACACAGAATGGGAACCAACTTACATGGAACATCCTAAATTCCTAGGTAAGAGTGACTCTTTGATCTGTCTTTCTCTGTGTCTCTCTCTGTGTCTCTCTCTGTGTCTCTCTCTGTGTCTCTCTCTGTGTCTCTCTCTGTGTCTCTCTCTGTGTCTCTCTCTCTGACTCTTTCTGTGTCTCTCTCTGTGTCTCTCTCTGTCTCTCTCTGTGTCTCTCTCTGTGTCTCTCTCTGTGTCTCTCTCTGTGTCTCTCTCTATGACTCTCTCTGTGTCTCTCTCTGTGTCTCTCTCTGTGTCTCTCTCTATGACTCTCTCTGTGTCTTTCTCTGTGTCTCTCTCTGTGACTCTCTCTGTGTCTCTCTCTGTGTCTCTCTCTATGACTCTCTCTGTGTCTCTCTCTGTGTCTCTCTCTGTGTCTCTCTCTATGACTCTCTCTGTGTCTCTCTCTGTGTCTCTCTCTGTGTCTCTCTCTGTGTCTCTCTCTGTGTCTCTCTCTGTGTCTCTCTCTGTGTCTCTCTCTGTGTCTCTCTCTGTGACTCTCTCTGTGTCTCTCTCTGTGTCTCTCTATGACTCTCTCTGTGTCTCTCTCTGTGTCTCTCTCTATGACTCTCTCTGTGTCTCTCTCTGTGTCTCTCTCTGTGTCTCTCTCTGTGTCTCTGTGTCTCTCTCTATGACTCTCTCTGTGTCTCTCTGTGACTCTCTCTGTGTCTCTCTGTCTCTGTCTCTCTCTGTCTCTCTGTCTCTCTCTCTCTCTCTCTGTGTGTGTGTCTATGTGTGTGCATGAGAGAAATACATATTTTTATTTCTGTGATATGAAAATAAGAACAAATTCCTTGACCTCTCCCTTTCCACATTCTAAGACTCATCCCAAAGCTTCATAATGTGACATTATAATGGAATTCACCTTTACATGCATTGTAACATGACTATTTTAGTCTTACAGACACCTACATTAGTCACCTTTTACAATTCTCTCTTTCTAAGCATAATGTCAACTCCATAAAAAGTTTGCTTTAGAGAAACCTCTCACTGTACACAGGATCTGTCATACTAGCTCCAATATTAATTTGCAGCTCATGGGTGCATGATAAATTTAAATCTAGTCAAATGAGGCACCACCTTCCACCTATGTAATTTTAAATAATTGCTTATTTCCAATTACTATGTTTTATGTGGGAGCCATTCAATAGAGTGCCTCATTACAATAATTGCACCATGCCTTCCCTGCAGAAGCGATGCTCATCAAGGCCTATTCATCAGACCATGGTTCTGTTTCATGGTCAGATGTTCATGTACCCACTTTCTCATTTCTTACTGATCTGTGAATACCTTCAAAATAAAAAAAAAACATACAGATATCCAGATTTTCCATATAAGAAATGGATTTATTGTTAACACTTCAAATAAAAAAATTTAGTCATTAAGTTAGTTATTTGTGGAGTTTCCTTCTGAAGTAAATACCAGTTCTTTCATTCTGGAATCAATTGATCCCAAGAGTAAAGTGACCATTGATTCTTTAGGCCTCTTCATTGCAACAGAGATATCAAACATTCCCTAATATGGGTGTTGCCAGGTGACTTGATTGATTTAATTAATCTTCTGATTTATTGAAAACTATGATGGAGCCTTGATTTGGTGATATCAGTAAATGCAAGGTGTATCTGTATGATCATGACAGTTTTGATGAATAAGAAAATCTGTAGATCCTTCTGAGTGTTTCAAGGTTCTTATTTTAATCTCTTGTTACAAATGTAGAATAAACACAATAATTGGCTCTTAGGTTTTGCAGTAAGATTTTGGACAAGTTAAAATTTGTCATAGATGTGAAAACCTCATCTTTTACAAAGAGCAGAAAGATAAGGGGTTTTACGTGTTTTTTGATTTATTTGTTTTGTTTTGTTTTTCAGCATAGTTTAGAAAGCTTGTTTTATTGTCTAGGGACATTTACAAAGATGTCAAAATGTTCTGAAAATATTTGAACCCTACATCTGTGCTATTCAGAGTTCTAATGACAATTGTAAAACATGCATTGTTCATGATAGCAAACAACCTAGATTTTATTATTCACATATTTCTTATTTAAAAAGAAAATACTAATTCTTATCCATTAGAATTAAATTTCAAGTAAAGCTTTATATATTTTTATATATTTGATATTTTATATCAAACCAGACAGAAACAGACACAAAGTCCTACACCTAACTAGAGTTACTTAGAATTGTGGAAAATCAGTTTTCTTCAGTGGAGAATCTCTGGATAGATATATCAACCACACTCCAGGGCAGGCCCCATGACTCTGAGTAGTTGGTCAACAAAAAGTGTGTGTGTGTCTGTGCCTGTGTGCCTGTGTGTGTATGTGTGTGTGTGTGTGTGTGTGTGTGTGTTTTGGCCTTCATTTTATTAACTTATTTTGTTGCTTGGTTGGTTGGTTGGTTGGTTGGTTGGTTGGTTGATTGGTTAGTTGGTTGGTTGGTTGGTTGGTTGGTTCATTTGTTTTACACTTTGAGTTTTGTTTGTTTTTTGTTTTTTGTTTTTTTTGAGAGAAACAGATTGTGCATTGTATGGGTAGATAGATGGGGAATATTTTAAAAGGGATTGGGGTAGAAAAATGAATATGATCAAAATAAATTGTATGAAAAAAACAGTAACATGAATACCAATTTCAAAAGGGAAAGAATAGATAGATAGATAGATAGATAGATAGATAGATAGATAGATGATAGATTTTTTAAAATATTTTTTATTATTATGTATTTTCCTCAATTACATTTAAATGCTATCCCAAAAGTCCCCCATACCCTCCCCCCCACTTCCCTACCCACCCATTCCCATTTTTTGGCCCTGGCATTCCCCTGTACTGGGGCATATAAAGTTTGCGTGTCCAATGGGCCTCTCTTTCCAGTGATGGCAGACTAGGCCATCTTTTGATACATATGCAACTAGAGTCAAGAGCTCTGGGGTACTGGTTAGTTCATAATGTTGTTGCACCTACAGGGTTGCAGATGTCTTTAGCTCCTTGGATACTTTCTCTAGCTCCTCCATTGGGGGCCCTGTGCTCCATCCAATAGCTAACTGTGAGCATCTACTTATGTGTTTGCTAGGCCCTGGCCTAGTCTCACAAGAGACAGCTATATCAGGGTCCTTTCAGCCAACGCTTGCTAGTGTATGCAATGGTGTCATCGTTTGGAGGCTGATTATGGGATGGATCCCTGGATAGATGTTGAAAATTCATTGTGAATGAAAATAATTCTTTGTGAATGAAAACAATTGAAATGGTAAATATCTACAATTGGAAAGTAACTGGCATAATATATCAAGCTCAAGGTAGACAACTAATGGATCTTTTGACCTTTTATTTGAGGAAAACTTTTATTCATGTGAGGTGTTAAGTTTATGAGCATAAAATTAATTAAGTCTGTGAGGTAAACAATAAAGTCAGTCTTCATTGCTTCTTATACATTATGACTTTGCTTTTATTTTTCTTTCTCAACCAGGCTTGATACTTTGAAAGAGTCAGCTTCAACTCTCTGCTACCTATGATTTAAGATATTATTAATTGATATTCATGAGACAGTACTTATTAGGAGAATTTTAAGCAAGAAAACTGTAGTTTTGGATACATATCTAGTAAAGTAATAAAGATTTATATTAACCTTCCAAACATTCAACTCAATAATTTACTCTGAAAATACATTACCCAAGAAAAGGCAAAGGTAGCAAAAGTAATAATAAAAATTAAAGTGAATATTACTCAAACAAGTCTGAAAGAATCAATAAGTTATAAGTAAAAGAATAGTAAAAGTGATAAATATCTTCTGGAAGGATAATAAATGGGTCCACTGAATATCTGAATTTTTGTGAAGTGTCACAGGAACAAAACAGAACACCTAGACTTAAAAAATAAAATCCTGTGACAGAAAGAGTTTTGCAGTTAAGAGTACTTGCTACTCTTTTGAGGATCTGTGTTTGGTTCTCAGAACCCAAATCTGGTGGCTACAACCCCATGTTACTGCAACTCCAGGGGAATGGAACTCTCTTCTGGCATCCACAGGCACCTGCACACATAATACAGACAACCACACATGTACAGAAAATAAAAATTTGAAAAGCAGCATATCATAACACATTTTTTAAGGAACTAGGTAATCCACAGACCTTAAATAACAGGACTGAAAGGCTGGGATGGTGGGTACATGTCTATAATCCCAGAACTCAAGGTCAGGAAGAGTTCAAGGCCATCTGCAGCTCCATGGGCAGGTGGAAGCCAGCCTAGGATATAGGAGACTATGCTTCAAAACAGAAACAAGCAAACAAAAGTGGGTGGAGATAGACCAACAGCCTCGTGACTCCCATGTTATTGACATCTTTTAGAACCAAAACCAAGTCAACCTCAGAGCATCAGTGTTTATGGGAAAGGAGCATACCCTCCAGTGCTCTCTAAAAAAAAAAAAAAGGCACAGAAACTGAATGAAAAAGAGACAGTCCAGGGCAGGAGTGATAAGGAAAACAGATCCAAGCACACTAGAGGGAGAAAAGAAGGGCAGATAAGGGATAGGGTACAGGAAATGCCAAGAAGAAAGGGTCCGTGTTTGACCGCTACACTGAAGCAGCAGCAGCAGAAATGGAAGCTCTGGTGTGGAGACACACTGAACTGTTTGGTGAACGTGGTACTGCATAGGAATGAACAAGATCTAATCATCAAAATCAAACATCCTATATAAGACATAAGAAAAAGTACTGAGCAGAGAGCATGCCATGAATCCATATCCATACATACTTGTACCTGGGGCAAAATGGGTTAAAAGACATTAAAACCCACATAAGATTAACATAGCCACATAAGTAAATTTAAAAAGAAGTCAGGGGTGAGGTGCTGAACCCAGGAAAGGATAAGTAAAAGCAATAATATAAAATAATTAAATCAATAGATCATGATTAAACCTTCTTAAATTTTTCTTCTCTGTGTGTGTGTGATGGGCTGTGTGCATGATTGCATATGTGTGCATTTGCACATGCATGTGTGTGCACATGTGAGTGGAGGCCGAAGGTTAATGCTAGGTGTCTTGCTTTGAACATCTTTCACCTTACATTTTGAGACAGAGTTTCTCAAAACTTAGAGCTCACTGGTTTATCTAGCTTAGAGCTCACTGGTTTATCATCTAGCTTAGAGCTCACTGGTTTATCTAGCTTAGAGCTCACTGGTTTATCATCTAGCTTAGAGCTCACTGGTTTATCATCTAGCTTAGAGCTCACTGGTTTATCATCTAGCTTAGAGCTCACTGGTTTATCTAGCTTAGAGCTCACTGGTTTATCTAGCATCTCTGCCTCTGGAGGGGTAGGGTAGCAAACTGTCTGTCACACTGTCCTGACTTTTATGTGGTACTGGTATTCTGAAATCCAGTCTTCATTGCTTGTATAGCAAACAATTTACCTGTTGAGCCATCTCTTTGGCCCCTGGGGAAACCTTTTAAAATAAAAAAGAAATAAAAAATAAGCTCCCTATTATTATCCTGGGGATTTATAGTGGAGAATGCCACAGCAAGATACTAGAGCAAGTGACAGAATTGTAAAACAGCATATTTGAAACAAATATAGAAGCAAATGCTGTGTCTCTGGAAATATAGCCCAGGAAGAACCAGAAATACAATCTATGCCACATGTTATGAGACTTTACACTTTAAAAGTGCTTTGGTCTTTGTCTCCTCAAGCAGCAAGTGACTTTTAAATTAACGAGCATCAGGTCATCATCAGACATTTCAGCACAATCCTTTTGATCAAAAGGAACTGGGGTACCACATAGGATTGCCAGGAAAGACTGTGGGAGACAGGCTTTTTTTCGTTTTTGTTTTTGTTTTTTATACCTGGGAAATCTAAATTTCTTGATTAAAGAGGCAGAAACCTGTTATCAAGATGGCATTGTACACACAAAGCACTATTTAATAGTATTCCCAGGAGCTTGTCTCAAAGAAACTTCTGAAAACACATTACCAGCAACACTTCTGGCAGACACATCACCAGCAAAAGTGATTCATATAGTAATGGAAGTACCAAGAGGCAGTGGGAGAGCACATAAGGAAGAGTTGCGACAACATGAGGTAGCAACTAAAGAAATATACCACAGCCATGTGCTGGGATGGTATGGGACAGACAGGAAGCAGAATACAGAGACTGCTCTTTCAATGTCTAGTCATCTTGGCTGCAAGTCTGTGGATCCATCACTGTTCTAAGATTATCGTGAACTATGAAATACAACTAGTGAGTAATTATGAGATAGCTGAATTATTTCATCCCTTGTTAACTTGGAAAATCAAGTCTTGAAATCAAAAGAAAAAATATATAGATGCCATACAGAAGAAGTAAGAAAGATTTCTATGTCTTGAATCTAAATTGAAATTATTGGAGTCAGCCCAGGCGAAGTTCCCAAATGGCAAGCAACTGGGCAGCAATAAACAATTCTGAAATCTAGATTATATGCTTGAAATTTTTTCCTCAACAAATATATCAGGAATACTAGGAGAGATTATTATTGATTTTGAATAGGAAGTGCACATAATTGTAGAGCATCTTGCCATTGCTGAGAGCCAAGAAGCTGTGCCAATAGCTACTAGCATCTTGTCAAAAGAGCTGATGGGCCAATAGGCAGTTGATCACTTGACCTATGATGAGAGGAAGACCATAGAGTTGATGGGTAGGGAGGAAGAAGGGAATCTGGGAGAAGTTGGAGGAAGGAAAGAATGCAATCAAAATATACTGCATTAAATTATCAAGGAATAGATGACAAATTAAAAACAGCAATTGTAATGAACTAAAATCATCAAATATATTTTAACCTTGAACTCATAGTGATTCTTTAATTAATTAGTCACTTTTAAAGGATTGTACAAAGCCATTAACTATTAAAAACAGGCACAAAAAGATTCAGAATCATGAACTTACCTTGACTGTTTTCCCTCGGCACTCTACTGGTAAAACAACCAGGGACAACTCCCTATTAAAGTATCATTTCAATGAAATGGAAAGAAATGACAATTTTGCAAGTGAGATAAGTCAGTACAATGAACATCAATGCTTTGGTGACAGAGCATGACAGCAAAGATGGCCTTGCCAGAGAGATCAAACTGGAACATTACTGGATCAACTACTGACTCACGTGGGAAACAGAAGGCAGAAGACCCTGTGAACCAATCTGCCCTTTGCCCTCAGCAAAGCCCACATGACCAGGAACTGAAGGAGAAGTGACCCACTCTGACTAAAAGACCTTTCTAAGAATCAGCAAGAGTTGCTCATACATTGCTGGGTTGTTGCAATCCAGATTACATTAACTGCAGAAATTGAGTTGAATTTCATGGCTTTTGATTTCTGTGCTAAAGTGGGCAATTTAGAGAAGATAGGTCAACCTCTTTGTCTCTCTCTGCAGTGTCTCTCTGTATGTATCTCTGTGTCTCTGTCTGTCTGTCTGTCTGTGTGTGTGTGTGTTTGTGTGTGTTTGTGTGTGTGTGTGTGTGTGTGTGTGTGTCTTACTGGGGGCTGAACCTAAGATCTAACCCAAGATAGTCAAGAATTCTCAAAATATGGGCTTATCTTTGAAATCAGAAGTTTAAGATGTTGAAAAAAATGTTTTACCTTAACGCTTAAATTAATTTTTTGTAATTGTTTTTGTTCACTAATTCAGTCAAGGAATTGCCACTTTGTGATTCGAATGCATTAGGTTTGCAAATAAAACTGCAAACAAAACATCAAAATATTTTCCACTAATCATTTGTTTCCAGTGCAAGCTCTATCCGACTGGACCCCCTCCCTATTTTCCACATGTTTGATGTACTTAGATTCAATGTGAGCTGTTAACTGAGTCCATTCACTCTCGTGATTTGCAATTTATGGTCTCAAATTACACGGTTTAAAATACCTCTGTTTGGTCTGGTTCAGGTAACTAGCAGTATCTTTTTAGGCCAGGAGAGGTCACCGAAGAGCAGTGTAGCTCGGAGTTCTTTGTGACTAGCACAGACTAAGAACATCTTTTCTAATGAAAATATATAAAGCTTCACTACAGCAGCCGAGGACTAAAGAACAACTGATATCTACAGACCTTTATTTGCTACTAAAAGAACAGCTTAAAAATATATATATAAAGATATCTAGCATATCAAATACACATCTTTCAGAACACAATGTTCAGAAAACATAAATGTAATGTTTTAACATATAATCTACAGGTTATATGTTAAAACAAAGGACATCCTACTACTTGTGCTGTTAATTGTAATACCATTCTCAAGGACAGCCTGGAACATATGACCACTGCATTTGCTTTAGTCAACTCAAGTTCATTGTATAGATAGCATCCCAAATATGCAGTTTGTGTTTTTGGTATCAGCTGCTCCTATGCATATTATACTGCATATTGACAAGTGACTGAATTCCAGTTGCTGCCTTCTGCAAGAAGCAAGAAAGGCATGCTTTGAGCATAATGGTGTCTGCCTTCCCTGCCCAGAGTTTGCCATTGTTGGTCCTCCTGTATCCTGAGCCTGACTTTTGGCTCCTGGCTGTATGTTTCTAGCGGTCAGAGCAGAAGCCATCCCTGGTAGGCTCTTCGGCTGTAACTCCTGAACAGTGCTCCCCTGACAGACTCTTCTGAGATAACTCCCGAGCATTATTTCCCTGACAGGATCTTCAGCTGTAACTCTTGACCAGTATCCTCTCGGCTTCAGCTGTAACTTCTGAGCCCTATTCCCGTGAGATGTGCTGAAAGCCCAGAGATTGTAAAATTCTAGTGTCACCTCTTTATGCATAACAGATGTTGGAAAGTAAATGCCCTTTTACATGCTACCATGAAATGTACCTTCTAAATAGATAACATTCACTCTAGTCTCTGTCAATATGTGACTAATTTTCCTAGATGTTCTAATCAATTCAAAGACGATTCAGCTTTGATTACAAAAAGACAAAAATTATTTATAGATGTGGGTGGAAAGGTCAGAGTATTAGGTGATCCTGCATTTCATTTCAAATCTGCTCTGTAACATAGAAACTATATTTACATCATAATGTTACCTAAGTGGTCAGTAGTGATGTCAAGGACCAGTTTGTGGGTTAGAATGATGATTAGGTGGATAAAGTGCTCACTATGCAAGCATGGGAACTTGAGTTCAGAGCCTTATTACCCACACACATGTAAAAATCTGTGTGTAGCAGTAAGGATCGGTAAGCCCAGTGCTGGGGTACAAAGATAGAGGATCCTTGGGGCTCAGTGGCCATTTTAGCCAGTCAGAGAACTCCAGGTTTAGTGGGAGATTATATCTCAAACAACCAAGGCATAGGGTGATAGAAGAAGACACTTGGTAAATGTTGACCTCAACCTCCACATGAACAAAAGCAGAAGAAAAAATGGGTTTGTGGCTCTGCTCTTTCCCAGGCTTGATGATATAGACATCTGGGTTCACATTATAGTGTTTATAGACTGGTTAGTAGATAGGAACTCCTGTGTTTCAGCCTGGCTTGCCTTACTGAGCTATTTAGTTCCAGAGTTCAAGAACCTGGCTCCTATCTATGTTTTGTTATTAATGCTGAGCCCCCCATCGATCTCTCCCTTCTCCATCTCTCTCCCTCCCTTTTCGTCCTCCCATTCTATCTTCTTTTGACCACTTGGACACCTGGAAAGTGGTCTACTAATCTAACATAAAACCAGTGAGCAGAACAGAGCTGGCTTTTCCCTCCAAGACATTTTTCTTGATCTGTTCGTCTGGAGTGACTTTCACCATCACCACCTGTCTTAGTCAGGGTTTCTATTCCTGCACAAACATCATGACCAAGAAGCAAGTAGGGGAGGAAAGGGTTTATTCAGCTTACACTTCCATACTGCTGTTTATCACCAAGGAAGTCAGGACTGGAACTCAAGCAGGTCAGGAAGCAGGAGCTGATGCAGAGGCCATGAAGGGATGTTCTTTACTGGCTTGCTTCCCCTGGCTTGCTCAGCCTGCTCTCTTATAGAACCCAAGACTACCAGCCCAGAGATGGTCCCACCCACAATGGGCCTTTCCCCCTTGATCACTAATTGAGAAAATGCCTTACAGTTGGATCTCATGGAGGCATTTCCTCAACTGAAGCTCCTTTCTCTGTGATAACTCCAGCTGTGTCAAGTTGACACAAAACTAGCCAGTACAATTGACCCCTTGTCAACTTGACACACAAACACATCACTAGTAAGCCTCAACCCTTACATTCTTATTCATCCCCAAGGTCTAAATAACTTTAAACGTCCCACAGTCTTTACATATTCTTAAAATTTCGATCTCTTTAAAATATCCATCTCTTTTAAAATCCAAAGTCCTTTTACAATTAAAAGTCTCTTAACTGTGGGCTTCACTAAAATAGTTTCTTCCTTCAAGAGGGAAAATATCAGGGCACAGTCACAATCAAAAGCAAAAATCAATCTCCAACCATCCAGTGTCTGGGATCCAACTCACGATCTTCTGGGCTCCTCCAAGGGCTTGGGTCGCTTCTCCAGCCATGCCCTTTGTAGCACATGCGTCGTCCTCTAGGCTCCAGATGCCTGTACTCCACTGCTACTGCTGCTCTTGGTGGTCATCTCATGGTACTGGCATATCCAAAACACTGCATGACCCCTTCAGTCCTGGGCCTTCAATTGCAACTGAGGCTGCACCTTCACCAATGGCCTTCCATGGCCTCTCACAGTGCCGAGCCTCAGCTGCTTTGTGTGACCCCTTCATGCCTTCAAAACCAGTACCACCTGGGTGACCCTTACATATTACCAAGTCCCGCTGCAGCAGGAGTACAACCTTGGCCATCTCTGGAACACAGCCTCTTTGTGCTTTCAGAAAACACTTCCCAGAAGATGTCACCTCAGCGATGCTGGTCTCTTCTTAATCACCGCTAATTTCTTAGCTCCAGCTAACCAGCATCAATAGTCCCAGTAATGCAAAGTTTTTGCTTTAGTAGTTCTGGCATCTTGTTAATCATAGCTGATTCTTCAGCCCCAGCTAACCAGAACCACAGAATCTTCACAATCAAAACAGCAATGGCCCTGAAAAGAGTCTTTAATTTTCCCTCTGAAATTTCACAAGCCAGGCCCCCATCTTCTGCACTGTTCTCAACATTATCTTCCAAGCTCCTACACAACATTCGACAGAGCTCTTAACAGCGAATGGATCTTCTGGCCCAAAGTTCCAAAGTCCTTCCACAGTCCTCCCCAAAACATGGTCAGGTTGTCACAGGAATACCCCACTCTGCTGGTACCAATTTGTCTTAGTCAGGGTTTCTATTCCTGCACAAACATCATGACCAAGAAGCAAGTAGGGGAGGAAAGGGTTTATTCAGCTTACACTTCCATACTGCTGTTTATCACCAAGGAAGTCAGGACTGGAACTCAAGCAGGTCAGGAAGCAGGAGCTGATGCAGAGGCCATGAAGGGATGTTCTTTACTGGCTTGCTTCCCCTGGCTTGCTCAGCCTGCTCTCTTATAGAACCCAAGACTACCAGCCCAGAGATGGTCCCACCCACAATGGGCCTTTCCCCCTTGATCACTAATTGAGAAAATGCCTTACAGTTGGATCTCATGGAGGCATTTCCTCAACTGAAGCTCCTTTCTCTGTGATAACTCCAGCTGTGTCAAGTTGACACAAAACTAGCCAGTACACCACCTAGAGGGGAACTTTGACCTTCTTTCCTGCCGTCTGTATCCATGCCAAAAGATAAAAACACCCCCTGAAGTCATGTTCAGATTAGGATTGGATCACAGGCCAGAAGCATGCAGTGACAGAGTATGGTCTGGAAGACATCTCACTGAACAATGATAAATATGGGCCCCAAGTGTTAATTTCAACATCACATTCTTTGGAAACTGAAACACTTATTCAAATGATTGACAGTGTCACTACCAGCAATGTACACACCATATACCATACCATGGCTGGATCACACAGCCTCACAGTTAGTTAGAATCTCTGTACAGACTAAAATACAACAAAGAAAGAATTTGAATCATATGTCAAGTGAAATAAGCCAAACTCAGAAAACTAATGCCAGTTTTGTCATGTGTGCAGTCTAACTTTAAAATTATATGTGAGGGTGGGGGAAATGAAGCTAATGAAGATATTATGATGGGAGGGAGAGATATTAAAAGAAAGGTAATGTGACGTAGAGGTCAAAGGGGAAAAGGAACTAGTATTTGAACAATGTCTTCTGCCTTATAGATTGTGAATAGAACATTCTTTTATATCCCAAAACTAAACTGGCCCTTATACTTTGCAGCTCCGCAAGTCTGTTTTCAGCATAAGGGCGAGGAACCTACTGGAAAAGGAGACTGCAGTCACAAAAATCTTAAGGTAATGCCAATAAACTTAAAGCATGCTTTTACACAAGTAGGATTATACCAGGGTATGGCGGGGGGCGGGGGGGGGGTGCTCTTCTCAATGAATTCATTTTCTGGAGAGTAATATTTACTTTCAGCTCAATTGTAGAATAGTGCATCTTCATGATTACAAATAATGTCAAAAACATAACTAATGTTTATCTAGAAAACATACTATTATAATATCATAATATGTCATGTTTATTATTTCACGCATTTAAATAAACTATATCTAAAATCATTTACAAAAAAAGGTAAAAGAAACAATTATTCTTGACCACCTATATCCTTTTGTGGTAACTGAAAGAAAAATCTGAAGGAAACGTAGCAAAAGTAAAAGTCTTTAAAAAAATAATTCTGGATCCCTTCTGGTCAGCACCAGCACCAGGTGACCTTGGGTGCGGAGTCAGCAGACACTCCTAAGGTCCCCTAGAGGACTCTCCACGCAATCTTAGGACCACCGGTGAGTGGAACACAACTTCTGTTCCAATCCAATTGCGTGGGACCTGAGACAGCATTAGGGAAGCAGAAAAGCCAGCCTGAGCAGGGTCACAAATCCCTTCCAGTCAGTGCCAGCACAAGATCACCTGGGCACAGAGTAGGTGGACACTCCCAAGGTCCCTAGAGAACAGCTTCTGAGGCAGACCCACTTTCGGGCTCCAGACATCCAGACACCTTCCCTGCCAGAGGAGAGGTGTCCACCCGGCCAAGGAGGGCTTTGCCAGAGCACCTCGGGGCGCCATCTTAGTTCCCGGATCCCTCTGAGACTAGTCTGCTCAGGTGAGAGTGTGGACTACAGAAGCTAACAGCTTCTGGGACAGACCCGAAGTGACACAACTTCTGGGATAGGCCCTGTTTCGGGCCTTCATCTTCTGCCAGGAGACAGATCTGAATGCAAGATATCTGTGCACCTTCCCTGTAAGAGGAGAGCTTGCATTCAGAGAGTGCTCTGACCACTGAAACTCAGAGGAGAGAGCTAGTCTCCCAAGTCTGCTGATAGAGGCTAACAGAATCACTAGAGGAACAAGCTCTAACCAGAGACAACTATAACAACCAACTCCAGAGATTACCAGATGGTGAAAGGCAAACACAAGAATCTTACTAACAGAAACGAAGACCACTCACCATCATCAGAAGGCAGCACTCCCACCTTGCCCAGTCCTGGGCACCCCAACATACCTGAAAAGCTAGATCCGGATTTAAAAGCATATCTCATGATGATGGTAGAGGACATCAAGAAGGACTTTAATAACTCACTTAAAGAAATACAGGAGAACACTGCTAAAGAGTTACAAGTCCTTAAAGAAAAACAGGAAAACACATCCAAACAGGTGATGGAAATGAACAAAACCATACTAGACCTAAAAATGGAAGTCAACACAATAAAGAAAGCTCAAAGTGAGGCAACGCTGAGATAGAAACCCTAGGAAAGAAATCTGGAACCATAGATGTGAGCATCAGCAACAGAATACAAGAGATGGAAGAGAGAATCTCAGGTGCAGAAGATTCCATAGAGAACATCGGCACAACAATCAAAGAAAATGCAAAATGCCAAAAGATCTTAACTCAAAACATCCAGGAAATCCAGGACACAATGAGAAGACCATACCTATGGATAATAGGAGTAGATGAGAATGAAGATTTTCAACTTAAAGGGCCAGCAAATATCTTTAACAAAATTATAGAAGAAAATTTCCCAAACTTAAAGAAAGAGATGCCCATGAATATATAAGAAGCCTACAGAATTCCAAAATAGACTGGACCAGAAAAGAAACTCCTCCCGACACATAATAATCAGAACAACAAATGCACTAAATAAAGATAGAATATTAAAAGAAGTAAGGGAAAAGGGTCAAGTAACATATAAAGGCAGGCCTATCAGAATTACACCAGACTTTTCACCAGGGACTATGAAAGCCAGAAGATCCTGGAAAGATGTTATACAGACACTAAGAGAACACAAATGCCAGCCCAGGCTACTATACCCAGCCAAACTTTCAATAACCATAGATGGAGAAACCAAAGTATTCCACGACAAAACCATATTTAAACATTATCTTTCCATGAATCCAGCTCTTCAAAGGATGATAACAGAAAAAAAAAAATACAAAGACAGAGACCACGTCCTAGAAAAAGCAAGAAAGTAATCCTTCAACAAACCTAAAAGAAGACAGCCACAAGAACAGAATGCCAACTCTAACAACATAAATAATAGGAAGCAACAATTATTTTTTCTTAATATCTCTTAATATCAATGGACTCAATTCCCCAATAAAAAGAGATAGACTAACAGACTGGTTACACAAACAGGACCCAACATTTTGCTGCTTACAGTAAACCCATCTCAGGGAAAAAGACAGACACTACCTCAGAATGAAAGACTGGAAAAAAAAAATTCCAAGCAAATGGTTTGAAGAAACAAGCTGGAGTAGCCATTTTAATACCGGATAAAATCGACCTCCAACCCAAAGTTATCAAAAAAGACAAGGAGGGACACTTCATACTCATCAAAGGTAAAATCTTCCAAGAGGAACTCTCAATTCTGAATAGCTATGCTCCAAATACAAGGGCAGCCACATTCACTAAAGAAACTTTAGTAAAGCTCAAAGCACACATTGCACCTCACTCAATAATAGTGGGAGACTTCAAAACACCACTTTCATAAATGGAAAGATCATGCAAACAGAAACTAAGCAGGGACACAGTGAAACTAACAGAAGTTATGAAACAAATGGATTTAACAGATATCTACAGAACATTTTATCCTAAAACAAAAGGATATACCTTCTTCTCAGTACCTCATGGTACCTTCTCCAAAATTGACCATATAATTAGTCACAAAACAGGCCTCAACAGATACAAAAATATTGAAATTGTCCCATGCATCCTATCAGATCACCATGGACTAAGGCTGATCTTTAATAACAACATAAATAATATAAAGCCAACATTCATGTGGAAACTGAACAACACTTTTCTCAATGATACCTTGGTCAAGGAAGGAAGGAATAAAGAAAGAAAGAAATTAAAGATTTTTTAGAGTTTAATGAAAATGAAGCCACAACATATCCAAACTTATGGGACACAATGAAAGCATTTCGAAGAGAGAAACTCATAGCTCTGAGTGCCTCTAAAAAGAAACTAGAGAGAGCACACACTAGCAGATTGACAACACACCTAAAAGCTCTAGAACAAAAGGAAGCAAATTCACCCAAGAGGAGTAGATGGCAGGAAATAATCAAACTCAGGGGCAAAATCAACCAAGTGGAAACAAGAAGAACTATTCAAAGAATCAACCAAATGAGGACCTGGTTCTTTGAGAAAATCAACAAGATAGATAAACCCTTAACCAGACTCACTAGAAGACACAGGGTCAACATCCTAATTAACAAAATCAAAAATGGGAGACATAACAACAGATCCTGAAGAAATCCAAAACACCATCAGAGCCTTCTACAAAAGGCTATACTCAACAAAACTTGAAAACCTGGATGAAATGGACAAATTTCTAGACAGATACCAGGTAACAAAGTTAAAACAGGATCAGGTTAATGATCTAAACAGTCCTATATCCCCTAAAAAATTAGAAGCAGTCATTAACAGTCTCCCAACCCAAAAAAAAAAAAAAAAAAAAAAAAAAAAGCCCAGGCCGGACCAAAGGGGTTTAGTGCAGAGTTCTATCACACCTTCAAAGAAGATCTAATTCCAGTTCTTCACAAAATATTCCACAAAATAGAAGCAGAAGGTACTCTACCCAATTCATTCTGTGAAGCCACAATTACTCTGATACCTAAACCACAGAAAGACCCAACAAAGATACAGAACTTCAGACAAATTTCCCTTATGAATATTGATGCAAAAATACTCAATAAAATTCTCGCTAAACGAATCCAAGAACACATCAAAACAATCATCCATCCTGACCAAGTAGGTTTCATTCCAGGGATGCAGGGATGGTTTTATATGTGGAAATTCATCAATGTAATCCATTATATAAACAAACTCATAGCCAAAAACCACATGATCATCTCGTTAGATGCGGAGAAAGCATTTGACAAAATCCAACACCCATTCATGATAAAAGTCTTGGAAAGATCAGGAATTCAAGACCCATACCTACACATGATAAAAGCAATCTACAACAAACCAGTAGCCAACATCAAAGTAAATGGTGAGAAGCTGGAAGCAATCCCACTAAAATCAGGGACTAGACAAGGCTGCCCACTTTCTCCCTACCTACAAAACATTGTACTTGAAGTCCTAGCCAGAGCAATTCGACAACAAAAGGAGATCAAGGGGATACAAATTGGAAAAGAAAAAGTCAAAATATCACTTTTGCAGATGATATGATAGTATATATAAGTGACCCTAAAAATTCCACCAGAGAACTCCTAAACCTGATAAACAGCTTCAATAAAGTAGCTGGATATAAAATTAACTCAAACAAGTCAATGGCCTTTCTCTACCCAAAGGATGAACAGGCTGAGAAAGAAACTTGGGAAACAACATCCTTCTCAATAGTCAGAAGTAATATAAAATACCTTGGCGTGACTCTAACTAAGGAAGTGAAAGATCTATATGATAAGAACTTCAAGAATCTGAAGAAAGAAATTAAAGAAGATATCAGAAGATGGAAAGATCTCCCATATTCATGGATTGGCAGTATCAATATAGTAAAAATGGCTATCTTGCCAAAAGCAATCTATAGATTCAATGCAATCCCCATCAAAATTCCAACTCAATTCTTCAATGAATTAGAAAGAGCAATCTGCAAATTCATCTGGAATAAGAAAAAACCTAGGATAGCAAAAACTCTTCTCAAGAATAAAAGAACCTCTGGTGGAATCACCATTCCTGACCTAAAGCTGTACTACAGAGCAATTGTGATCAAAACTGCATGGTACTGGTATAGCAACAGACAAGTAGACCAATGGAATAGAATTGAAGACCCAGAAATGAACCCACACAACTATGGTCACTTGATCTTTGACAAGGAAGCTAAAACCATCCAGTGGAAGAAAGACAGCCTTTTCAACAAATGGCGCTGGCACATCTGGTGGTTATCATGTAGAAGAATTCAAATTGATACATTCCTATCTCCTTGTACTAAGGTCAAATCTAAATGGATCAATGAACTCTAATAAAACCAGAGACATTGAAACTTATAGAGGAGAAAGTGGGGAAAAGCCTCGAATATATGGGCAAGGGGGGAAATTCCTGAATAGAACAACAGTGGCTTGTGCTGTAAGATAGAGAATCGCCAAATGGGACCTCATAAAATTAAAAAGCTTCTGTAAGCAAAAGACACCATCAATAAGACAAAAAGGCCACCAACAGATTGGGAAAGGATCTTTACCTATCCTAAATCAGATAGGGGCCTAATATCCAATATATAAAGAACTCAAGAAGGTGGACTCCAGAAAATCAAATAACCCCATTAAAAAATGGGGCCCAGAGCTAAACAAAGAATTCTCACCTGAAGAATACCGAATGGCTGAGAAGCACCTGAAAAAATGTTTAGCATCCTTAATCATCAGGGAAATGCAAATCAAAACAACCCTGAGATTCCACCTCACACCAGTCAAAATGGCTAAGATCAAAAATTCAGATGGCAGCAGATGCTGGCGAGGATGTGGAGAAAGAGGAATACTCCTTCATTGTTGGTGGGATTGCAAGCTTTACAACCACTCTGGAAATCCGTCTGGCAGTTCTTCAGAAAATTGGACATAGGACTACTGGAGGATACTGCAATACCTCTCCTGGGAATATATACAGAAGATGTTCCAACTGGTAAGAAGGACACATGCTCCACTATGTTCATAGCAGCCTTAGTTATAATAGCCAGAAGCTGGAAAGAACCCAGATGCCCTTCAACAGAGGAATGAATACAGAAAATGTGGTACATTTACACAATGGAGTACTACTCAGCTATTAAAAAGAATGAATTTATGGAATTCCTTGGCAAATGGATGGGCCTGGAGAGCATCATCCTGAGTGAGGTAGCCCAATCACAAAAGAACTCACATGATATGTACTCACTGATAAGTGGATATTAGCCCAGAAACTTAGAATACCTAAGATATAAGATACAATTTGTAAAACACATGAAACTCAAGAAGAATGAAGACCAAAGTGTGGACACTTTGCCCCTTCTTAGAATTAGGAACAAAACACCCATGGAAGGAGTTACAGAGGCAAAGTTTGGAGCTGATACGAAAGGATGGACCATCTAAAGACTGTCATAACCAGGAATCCATCCCAATAATCAGCTTCAAATGCTGACACCATTGCATACACTAGCAAGATTTTGCTGAAAGGACCCTGATATAGCTGTCTCTTGTGAGGCTATTCTTGGGCCTAGCAATCACAGCAGTGGATGCTCACAGTCAGATATTGGATGGAACACAGGGCGCTCAATGGAGGAGCTCAAGAATGTACTCAAGGAGCTAAAGGGGTCTGCAACCCTATAGGTGGAACAACAATATGAACTAACCAGTACCCCCCAGAGCTCGTGTCTCTAGCTGCATATGTATCAGAAGGTATCCTAGTCGGCCATCAGTGGAAAGAGAGGTCCATTGGTCTTGCAAAGTTTATATGCCTAAGTACAGGGGAACAAGAAGTTCTGGGCCAAGAAGTGGGAGGGGGGAGGAGGGGAGAAGGAATGGGGGACTTTGGGATAGCATTGGAAATGTAAATGAAGAAAATACCTAATTAAAAAAAGGAAAAAAATAAAAAATAATAATTCTGATTTCTTCATCTATTACTAAGGATCTGTTAAGATTTGAAAGCCCTGCTGGAAATGTTTATACACCATGTGCTTGCAGTGCCTGTGGAGGCCAGAAGAGGGCATAAGTTCCCCCCTGACTGAAGTTAAAACTGGTTGTGAGCCTCCAAGTTTGTGCTAGGAACTGAACCTGGGTCCTTTGCAAGAGCAGTAAGAGTTCTTAACTGCTCACATATTTCTCTAACCCCATATAGCCACTTTCAAATGATCTTGAAAGCATACTATTTTAGTGCTACTCTCTCAAATATGTCTTGAAATGAAGTTTCAACAAGAAAATTGATCTGACTGCTTAAGCATATCAGACATTACAATAAATAGTGTTATGATTCACACTAAGTGTGTAAGTGTTTGGAACATCAAGAATGGTGTGTGTGTGTGTGTGTGTGTGTGTGTGTGTGTGTGAATGGTATAAAGTGGTATGGCTGATAAAGTCAATAGGCACCTTTGTATAGCAAAGTAGTCTACAAATTTGTTGTAAGTGGAAGGAGGACTCTTCTACCAAGTCCATTACTAGGAAAGATCATGACAGCATCTTTCCATAATGTATATTACTATGGCTTGGGAAGCCATGATGAGGAAATACAGCAAAGTATACACAAGGTGAGAAGCTATAACTTTATAACAGTGTCTGAAACTTGTGAGAGAGATAATACATTCTATGTCATGAAGACACATTCCACTGTGCTCTCTCTATCCATAGATGGCACCCAGGCACAAAAATCATATATGTTTTACATTAGCTTTTTGAGTTGAGAATAAATATTGCTGGGGCTTGGGTATTTGCAATATGATTAGGTAAACATGAAAGGTTCCATGTAAAGAGACAGCCTGAGTCCCAAAGTGGCTGTGCTCTGATGAGGTGGTCATTCATCTCAGTGTCACCCTTGAAGTAAATGCCATGAGACTGATTTGGACAACTCGTTATGATTCCCAAGATACTTAGTCAAGCTGACACTATACTAGCAAGTTCAAGGCAGGGATCTATAGATTTGCTGACACACTTACTAGGAAGAGAAACATCTATCAAATAAGGACCTACTTATAGAGTAAATAACCCACTTTGAGTCTAGTTCAGAACTTTCCTAATGTTCCTCCACTGTTACATCTGCCCTTCATCAAATCTGCTGTGCTTGGGATACACAGTGAACATGCCTGTGCTCAAGTATTCAACTTGATTTCTTTGCTGGAGATACACAATGAGTCCAAAGGTGACCAGTTAATGACTCTGTGCCCTGGGTGCCAACCAGTAAGCCAAGACCAAAGTTGCCAGTGAATGACTCTGCTCTTGGAACCCAGCAAGCAAGCCATGGCCAGAGAACCTACTGAATGACTCTGTTCCAAGGATATCTCAGTACTTTGAGGCTGAAAGGGGAAGGGGTTATAAGGAAGGAGTCATAGGCCTCACCTTCTTTACATTCTTCAGTGTTGGCTATCAACTCGGCAGGATCTAGAATCACCTAAGAGACAAACCTCTGGTCATATCTGTAAGTTCTAGATTAGAATAACTGAGGTAAGAAGACCCACGTATGTGTGAGCAGTACACTACCATGGGCTGGTCCTGGACCATAAGAAGGGGAAGCTGCTGAACATCAGCATTCATCTCTCTCTGCTTACTGGCTGCAGTTGCAGTGTGAACAGGTGCCTCAAGTCTTGGCCACCATGACTCACCTGTCATGGTGGACTATACTCTACACATGAGCCATAAAATACCCCTCCATCCTCAGATTCTGTGTCAAATATTTGGTCTCAGCAATGTGAAAAGTCACAATTGAGCACTCTTTTGAGGAATTCATTGCCTCTCAACTTTTATCCATTCCCTTCTTCCTCCCACCCAGTTGATGAGGCCAGAGGCACCCTCAGGAAACTCTGAGTCAGCCAATTGAAAGGACAGGGCTTTTCCAAGAGAGTCCTATGGGACAGTGCTCTATTATTTGTCTGGGTGAAAAATGTTCTAAAGCCTCCCAGGAAATCATTTCATTTACAGTTAGGCCTTGCAAAAACATTATGTCATAAGGTATATGTGAACATGTCATTTGAATCGAAAAAATAAATCACACTTTTTCTGAGATCTGATCAGTTTAACAATGAAAAGTGACTTAATGGGTACACAGTGTCACAAAAAATGAATGAATTAGATGGGTGTATTAAAGCATGTTTTCAAAAATTCTATCCTGTCACATATATAAACAATGCTGCAAGGGAAATGTTAACAGTTTTTTTGTTTTTTAATATTCAGAACTTTGGGGCTTTTATTTGGGAAAAAGTATAATACATGAGGAAAAAAATATTTAACTCTCAGGAAGTATAGACCCTCCCCCGCACCCAACCTTTCCCAACAGTTGTATAATTTGGGGATAGCAAAAGCCAATAGTACTACACTACATCCCAGAAAAGCATAAAATGAAAGGGCCTTGGCTATATGTCACATTGTGGATTTCAGGAAATACATGGCTACAGCTTGGAAAATTGTAGGATATTTTAATGTAAATTTGATCTTTACAAAAGGCATTTATCTTTTCTGTTCTATAAAAATGTCCTTACTCCTCTGAGTACATGAGAGCATAGGTCCCATCATTTCCAGAAGACACTTTCACTCCAGTCCTTGCCAATTTGTGGCTCCCACAAACAGATCCCCTGTAAAAAGCCATCCTTGGCAGCATGAGTCTGTAATCCAAGTGCTAAGAAAACAGGTTTATCTCTGGACCTTGCTGGTTAGTCAGCCAAGTCCAGTCAGGTTCAAACATAGACCATGTCTCCAAAGGCACAGTGGAGAATGACTGAGGAAATACCAGACATCAGTCTCTGTCCTGCACATGCACGTGCTTGCACATAAACCCATATGTACACGTATATTTATACACATACACATGTGACTTTTGTCTTAAAGTCCATTTATGAAGCTTTATATTTACTGACTTATGTATGTTGAACCACCCCAACCCCTCTGTGATAAAGCCAGCTTGGTGATGGTGGATAATCATTTTGATATATGTCTTTATTTAGTTTATAAGTATTTTATTGAGGGTTTTAAAATCTATGTTCATCTGGGATATTGTCCAATAATTTTCTTTATGTTTGTGTTTTTATCTAATTTTGGTATTGGAGTCATATTGCTTTCATAAAATTAGTTTGGGATTATTCCTTCTGCTTCTTTTCTTTTAATAATTTAAGAAGAATTAGCTGTAGATATTCTTTGAAATTCTGGTAAATTTCTGCTTGAATCTATCTGGGCCTGGTCCTCTTTTAATTGGAAGGCTTTTTTTATCACTATTTCAACCCCTTCTTTAGTTATAGTTCTATTTAGGGTTGTTATTCTCTTCTTGATTTAATTCGGTTGGTTTAGATACAATTTGTTCATTTCTTTTAGATGTTATAACTTAATGCAGTGCGTTTTTAAAGTATTCATGTCTGTTGTGATGTTTCTCTGTACATTTCTGAGTTTATTAATTTGGTTTTATTAAATCTCTTTTTCTCTTTGTTCATGGGGAAGGGTCTGTCTATCTTGTTTACCTTCTGAAAGAACCAGCTCTTAGACTCCACTGATTCTTTTTTATATTTCCAATAGTTTCTGCTCTGATCTTTTGCCAACTTTGGGCTTTAGGTTTGGCTTGCTCTTGTTTTTCCAAATTTTTGAGTGGCATCATTAAATCATTTATTTGTGCTCTTTCTGAACATTTAATGTAGGTACTTAGAGCTATAAATCTCCCTCATAGGACTGCTTTTAATGTGTCCCAGAGGCTATGTTGTGCTGTGTTTTCATGACCAGAGAGACTGATCCTGCAGTCTGTAGTGTAGATAAATGAGCTGATTGAAAGAGCCTGGAGCTAAGAGGGTGCATTCTAAGTGTAGCAGCCTCCTTCATAGCCACGTTAAGTTCTTTGGGTGTAGGGTCTGGGTTTGCATCCCTGATCATCAGAGTGCTACTTTGGCCACAGTTCTCCCTGGACCTACATTTCAAAATATGACTTAGCTGGCTTGGATGCTGCTATTCAGCTCCACTGAAGATCACGCCCTCCAAAGTCCTGAGAGCTTTTCTCAGTCCAGAGGAGGGGGTTGTATGTTTTCAAAATGCTGCTACCTCTGCTGAGGCTTGCTCTCTAATTCAAAGCCCCCAAATCAAGAAAAAAAATACACTCTCATTCTCAAAAGCTTCAATGGCTATAGGAATATCACACAGCAAAAACAAAAACAAAAAAATCATTAAATGGATATTCCAAAACGTTCTGTTCTTTTATGGTTTGCCACAAGTGCCTCATTAGCCAAGACAGCTTTATAACCTAGGCAAATGATCAGCTTGCATATTTGTACCCTGATATTTGATTAATGGCACTATGAACTTATAGTAATAACTATTATTGAAAGTCTAAAAATACTCTTTATTCTCTTTAGTTAGACTGCAATGAAGTGTGCAAAGGGTAATATGTAGCCCTGCCTTTGTTCTTGGTTTTCATTTTAAAGGCATCATTTACATTTTTAAGTTTGTATATCATTTGTGCACCTGGTGCCCGTGGAGGCCCAAAGACAGTATAGGATCTCTAGAACTGGTTGTGAGCTACCATTTGGATGCGGGCATTGTACCCAGGTCCTGTGAAAGAACATCCAGTTTTGTTTTCTTTTGTTTTGTTTTCTTTTGTTTTGTGTTATTTAGATATTTTTCTTTATTTACATTTCAAATGTTATCTTTTGCCAACTTTTCTATCCCCCCCCGAAAATCCCCTATCCTTTCCCTTCATCCCCCTGCTCCCCAACCCACTGACTCCTGATTCCCCAACCCATCTATTCCTGATTCCCCAACCCACCTACTCCTGATTCCCCAACCCACCTACTCCTGATTCCTGGCCCTGGCATTTCCCTATACTGGGGCATAAAGCCTTCAGAGGACCAATGGTCTCTCCTCCCATTGATGACCGACTAGGCCATCCTCTGCTACATATGCAGCTAGAACCATGAGTGCCACCATGTATTTTCTTTGATTGGTGGTTTATTTAGTCCCAGGGATCTCTGGGGGTACTGGTTAGTTCATTTTGTTGTTCCTCCTATGGGGCTGCAAACCCCTTCAGCTCCTTGGGTCCTTTCTCTAACTCCTTCATTGGGGACCCTGTGTTCCATCCAATGGTTGGCTGTGAGCATCCACTTCTGTATTTGTCAGGCACTGTTTCTTAACAACTGAGCTACCTCTCTAGCCCCTTAAGACAGATTCTTTTTCCTAAGAGTGTCCCTTAGTTGCTCATCTATGGTGGATTTCTGTGGCATCTCCTACATGCCATGGAATTATAGTTGTTTTGCTTTCTCCCATTTGGCAATTTCTGCTTTCCAATACAATATCTTTTTCTTTTTTCTTTTATTAGATATTTTTTCATTTACATTTCAAATGCTATCCTGAAAGTCCCCTATACACTCCCCCGACCCTGCTATCCAACCCACCCACTCCCGCTTCCTGGCCCTGGCATTCCCCTATACTGGGGCATATAATCTTTGCAAGACCAAGGGTCTCTCCTCCCAATGATGGCTGACTAGGCCATCCTCTGATACATATGCAGCTAGAGACAGGAACTCAGGAGGTATTGATTAGTTCATATTGTTGTTCCTCCTATAGGGTTGCAGACCCCTTCAGCTCCTTGGGTACTTTCTCTAGCTCCTCCATTGGGAGCCCTGTGTTCCATCCAATAGCTGACTGTGAGCATCTACTTCTGTATTTGCCAGGAACTGGCATAGCCTCACAAGAGACAGCTATATCCAGGATAGGATTAGGGTCTTTTTTTGTTACTGTCTTATTTTGTTTGTTTGTTTTATTTGTTTCTTTGTTTTTCAAGACAAGGTTTCTCTGTGTAGCTCTGGATGTCCTGAAAATCACTCTGTAGACCAGGCTGGCCTCAACCTCATTGGCACAGGGAGAAACTTCCTAAACAGAACTCCAATGACTCAAGCTCTAAGATCAACAATTGATAAATGGGGCCCCGTGAAGCTGAAAAGCTTCTCTAAGTTAAAAGACACCATCATTAGGACAAAGCAGGAACCTAGAGATTGGGAAATAAAAAACTTCAATAACCCTATACTCACCAGAGGGCTAATACCCCAAATATACAAAGAACTCAAGAAATTAACCTCCAAAAACCAAATAACCTGATTTAAAAATGGGATACAGAGTTCAACAAAGAATTCTAAACTGAGGAATAATGAATGGCCAAGAAACATGTAAAGAAATGTTCAGAGTCCTTAGTCATCAGAGAAATGCAAATCAAAATGACCCTGAGATTTCATCTCACACCCATCAGAATGGCCAAGATAAAAAACTCAAGTGACAACACATGCTAGCAAAGATGTGGAGAAAGATGAACACTCCTCCATTGCTGGTGGGATTGCCAACTGGAACAACCACTCTGGAAATCAATCTAGAGGTTCCTTAGTATAAATTGAAAATAGTTCTACCTGAAGACTCAGCTAATCCATTTTGGGCATATCCCCAAAAGTTGCCCCACCATACCATAAGGACAAGTGCTCCACTATATTCATAGCAGCCTTATTTGTAATAGCCAGAAGCTGGAAAAAAAAAAGATGTCCCTTAACCAAAGAATGGATAGAGAAATCGTGGTTCATTTACACAATGGAATACTATACAGCTATTAAAAATGAGGACATCATGGATTTTGCAGGCAAGTAGATGGAAATAGAAAATATCATCCTGAATGAGGTAATTCAGACCCAAAAGGACATGCATAGTGACTGATTAGTGAATATTAGCTAAATAGTATAGAAAACCTAGGACACAACCCATAGACTATAAGAAGTGTAAGAAGAAGAAAGGCCCAAGTGAGGATGGTTCATTCCCACTTAGAAGGGGTAAGGAAATAATCACTGGAGGCAGAGGGAGGGAGGCACCTACATGGGAGAGGAGAGGGGGAAGAGAAAAGGTAAACAGGATCAGATATGGTGGGGAGGACAGGAGAGAAGCTTAGTAGGCCAAGAGAATGATTGGAGATAAGAAGCATCAGGGGGTGGGAGACAGGAGCACCCTCTAGAAAGTACTAGAGATCTGGGAGGTGAAAGACTCTAAGGAATCAATGGGGGCCAAAATGCCCAAAACTCAGGAGAGAGAACTGGAAGAGCTCATCTTCAGGGAAGGGGGAGGCCTCAAGCAGAGGACTAAAAGAACTGCAGGGACAAAAATGGAGAAGAGACTGAAAGGGGGTCCAATGACCAGCCCAACTTGCAATCCATCTCATGGAAGGGCACCAAGTCCTATTACTGATGCTATGATGTGCTTGCAGATGGGAACCTGGCATGGCTGTCCCCTGGGAAGTCCTATCAGCAACTGACTGAGACAGAAGCAGATACTTACACCCAACCTTACACCCAACCATTGGACCTAAGTCCGGGACCCCTATGGTTGAACCAGGGGAAGGATTAAAGAAGCTGAAGGGGAGAGGAACCCCATAGGAAGACCATCAGTCTTAACTAGCCCAGACCCAAGGGAGCTACCAGATTCTGAGCCACCAACTAGGAGCATACATGGGCCAGTCCGAGCCCCTGGCATAAATATAGCAGAGGTCTGCCTAGTCAGGCCTTAGTGGGAGAAGATGTGCTTAATCCTTGAGAGACTTGAGGCCCCAGGGAAGGGAGAGGTCTAGTGGGGGTGAGGAGCACTCTCCAAGAGGCAAGGGGGAGAAGGAATAGGATGAGGAACTGTGGAAGGGGGGACCAAGGAGGGGGCAAAGACGGTAATGTAAATAAATAAAATAATAAAATTTGAAAAAAAAAGAAGTTGGTTTGAAAAGGCTTAATGGTTCTCACAGAGTGATTCAGCCATACAACATTCCTGGGAAAGGTACAGTTTGGGTATAAGGAGCTGTTTTAATAAGATCTTGCTTTAACTGTTTTTTTTCCTCTGGAATATAAAGTAATAATATAGTAATTTAATAATATATCAGTATGCTTATAAGTGTTGGCAGGGCAGAGACAGGTGTATTCAAAGAGCACATTGGCCAAACATCCCAACTCAAATGAGCATCTACTAGTTCATTGAAAGACTTTATCTCAAGGGCAGTAAAGCAGACAATGATAGAGGAAGTCACCAGCACACTTGGATGTATGCAGCACACACCCACATGTGTCTACATGCGACACACACACACCTCAACAAAACAAAGCCACATCTTTATATTATATGTTTCTAAGTTAGTTGGGTTATAAATTTTGAACTCCAATCAATAGTTTGGGGCCTATACATTTTACTGGACTTCAACAGGGCCACCATGAGTTGATTTTCTTTTTTGTTTGTTTATGGCATATTTGGTTTTTTAAATTTTTATCTTTTTATTAGATATTTTCTTTATATACATGTCAAATGCTATCCCAAAAGTTCCCTATAACCTCCCCCGCCCTGCTCCCCTACCAACCCACTCCCACTTCTTGGCCCTGGCATTCCCATGTACTGAGGCATATAAAGTTTGCAATAGCAAGGGGCCTCTCTTCCCAGTGATGGCCAACTAGGCCATCTTCTGCTACATATGCAGCTAGAGATATGAGCTTTGGGGTACTGGTTAGTTCATATTGTTGTTCCACCTATAGGGTTGCAGACCCCTTCAGCTCCTTGGGTGCTTTCTCTAGTTCTCCACTGGGGGCCCTGTATTCCATCTTATAGATGACTGTGAGCATCCACTTCTGTATTTGCCAGGTACTGGCATAGCCTTATACGAGACAGCTATAACAGGGTCCCTTCAGCAAAATCTTTCTGGCATATGCAATAGTGTCTGCGTTTAGTGGCTGATTATGGGATGGAAAAGACATTGGTTGATCATGCATTTACATTAACTGTAAGAACAGTTTTGTGAGTAACAGAATTAGGAAGACATAACTAGCTGCTAATAAGGAGTGACATTCTTCCAACTGGAACATAGCTGAATTAAAGAGTATGTGTGTGGGGGTACTCAGTCTGATTAAAAATACAGCTTTTCTCTCATCTCAGCAAGAGCTCATCACCAGGGCCTTACCCATTACCATCTGCATTGTTTCCACCTTGGATGATCACCTTGCCACCTCAATGTTGTCTAGTAAGAGCCATTTCCAGGAAGTGCCCATTTTCTCTTCTCTTGCTCTCTTATCCACTCATGAGTTTACATAATTGCCGCTGGAAAACTGTTTTCTCATTGTCTGAAGATGAGGTTACATGACATTAACCAACATCTGAATATACTTTAAAATAGATTACCTTGCAGGGTTCAGAATTTGAATAAAACCTCTCAACTTCAATGCTCTGTGAAGTCATATTGAGATTTCTTGGGTGGTAATTACATTTACTACAGATGTTCTCATGTAATCTAACTTTTCTATAATGAGTGAGAATAATTTGAAGACTCCTAAGCCTTTCTTTCATTACAGAGTGTGCAGGCTTTTCCCACACCCTTGCTCTGGAACATTAAGAAAGAAGACATAGAAACAAAGAAAGGAACAGAGGACCCCTGCTACTGTGTCTATAAACAACTAGTGGTGTTTAAAAGCTAATAAAACTCCAAAGATCCCTCTTATACTCATCATCTTTGGGCCAATTTAAAAATATTTTTGGTGGATAAATGTCAAGAAAAATAGAGATCTCTTAAGACACGATTCTCTGTTCCTAGAAAAGATTATATATGTGGCTGTCATATAAGGGGCATTTGAAATTCCACACCACAAAGGCAATGTGGGGAGGGGGGAAAAGAATCAATCTTTCATATGTTTTTTTCAAAGGCTTGGCAAGAAACCAGGGGTAATATTTTTGCAACTGGGAATGTGTGTTTGCTGAGGAATATTCCCACATTTGAGTCATCATCAGGGGTCCTCATCTTGTTTTACTTTCAAAGGTAGAGAGGGCATAACATTAACCCCAACTGGGAAAAGGAAAATGCCTCTCTATAATTCTCCTCCAGGGAACAGGAATAAAGAGATTACATAGGCCTGCATAATGGCGGGTCTCCTCACTCACACAAGACAAAAGACTTCATTATTTTTCACTAGACAGAGCCTTGTGCCTCTCACTTTCAGAAGCCAGGCAGGCTTGGGGTTTTTGTTGTTGTTGTTGTTTTGTTGTTGTTAATATTAAGCCACTAGATGGACTTTCTAAGAACATCTTTGTTTGCATGGTTTTCCACCAATTCACCCAGAAAACTGCACAGCATTCTCAAATTTTCTATTAGAGAAAGATGCAGGCAAGATACTGAAGACCTTGGCTCTTCCACTCTATCTCATAATTCCTCAAAGAAATAGAGACTGTGTTTGAAGACCAAATTGCTTTCTCTATATGATCAGCTGTGCTTTTTCTCTAAACAGCAAGTAAATGGACATTTTCTTTCTGAGACTATTTTCCTTGTATCCTTCAATGATCCCAACACATAAAGACTAGTGAAAATTTTAAAATGACAAATTATAACTTGTCATTAAAGGACATCCATCCCTTTAATGTGCAGATCCATTTGTCAGGTTATGGGTAGACACTCCTGAATTCTTGAGTCCTTTGCTTGCCAACAAATTCCTGAAAGATGAGATACATGGAGATTCAGTTTCCAGTGATAGACCTATTTTCAGGTTGAGAGATTAAAATGAGTACAGCTCTTAGAGTCTCAATTTCATATCCACATTCATGCTCCTCCATCAGTTTGCACAGACAACACAGATTAAAAACAAATTTTCTATTTGTGAGAACCAATATCTGAGGTGTTCCTTTTCTTATTACTGTCTGGTCGTCTTATTCCAACTTGAAATAAAGTTGATTATAACTCCTTTAACAGTACCTATAAAGCAATCTATTTAATTTTATTTGTAATGACTTTCATTATTCACAAGTATGAAGGGGTCATATAAAAATATTTGGTCTTTGAAGCATTTCAAGGTTCATTCATCAAGTATTTATGGAGCACTATCTTTGTTCAAGGGTTAAAAAAAATAATACCAACTTTAAAATACAACCTTGCTTGCTGAGGTAGAGCCTTGGGAGTGTGGTCTATGTATTGATCTGAATGACCAAAGAGAATGGTATGAGACAATGGAATATCTTCTGGTAAAAAAATAAGAAAAGAAAGGAGGAGACCAATAAGTCTTTGGAAGTCACACTGAATTTTCCAGTTCATCTTTTTCTGAAAAACAATAGGAAGTTGAAGGGTTTTGCACAGTGGAAATAACTATATTAGATACCTATTTGCTACATTACAAATGACTTCAGAGTTAGAAATTTGAACAGTATATTTTATGACTTACCATAGCTAATTCTCTAGCCTTGGGTCTCTGACAAACCTGCATGCACTTAGACCGATGGAGTATTCTTTGCCATTCACATCATTGTAAATAGGAGTCAGATCCACACAAGATAAATTGAGATTCTTGATCAGAACCACTGAGTTATGTTTTACCTTGATTGATTGTCAATTAGACGAGACTTAGAATTATCTAGAAAACAGACGTTTGGTTGTGTCTGTGTAAACAATTTTAGGAACTAATAACAAAAGTATGAAAACCTACCCTGAACTTAGGTGGTACTCACCATGGGCCAGGGATCGAGACTAAATAACAGGATGGAAACTGAGTAAAACATCCTCCATCTTTCTATTTCCAATTGATAGAAACATCATTTTCCAGGTAATACTGTTTTCCAAAATAGTAAGACCTTTTACATGTCCAACAAATGTGGCACAGTTTAAGTGTGAATCTGTTTGTTGTATAAAAAAACATGCTAACATGACATTCTTTCTGGCCTGTTTCTTTATGCAAGTGGTCTTGGAACCAAAGTGCTGTTCTTCTTGTTGTTTTTCCATCTCTGAGTTCTTACTCCACCTTCTGTTCCAGAGTCATCTCTTTCTATCACAAGGTCTTCCTACACCCATTAGTTTGGCCTCTGTTCTTGTTGTAAAATAAAATTGGGGGTTTCTATGTGCTTTTAGATGAACTAATATATCTACAAAGAAATCATGTCATCTGTATCCTCACCTGTTTCCTATGATACAATGCTGAAAGACAAGTAGACTTTATAAGCCATGGAAGAGCATGCCTTGAAAAGAGTGTGGCTTTTCAGTTTTAATAGAATCCTGCCATTATACTTGGGTGAGAAGATATTCCTTCATAAAACATCAAATGCACTTACTGTAATATGCCCCCAACAAATGCCTTTACTCAGATGCGTATTTTACAGTCTGCTAAAAACAATATGAGCTCTTAGTTTTCAGCTAGCAAAGGCTGGCTTTTACCTATAGTTTCTTAATTCAAATGCCATAGTCATGCCCAATGAAAGAAATGTGATGTCAGAGCATTTAGTTAAGCAAGAGGCTCAACTAAAGAGTGATGATGGGGAGTGGGGAGAGGTTAATTTTAATTTTACACAGGTGTAGAGGAGGCACCACTGGGCAGACCAACCAAAGAGAGAGAGTTAGGGGTAGCAATGCACAGACACTGGAGTGCTGAAGGTAACCTCTCAATGCTGGTTGGATGATGGGGAGGGTAACATGGGTTATATGAGTCTGGTCTCATTGTGCTCATAGTATGTGGGAGCCATAGAACCAGGAAGCTCTTCTTCTCAGGGCACAGGAACTCTCACTCAGATGAAGACGTTCCACTGAAGAACCAAAAGCCAGTCAGCTGATGCTGGGTTCCAAAAGATCTCTTGACTTCATGTGTTTTAAGTTAAGCTGCTTCTTAATAAGAAATTCATAGTTACTGGTCATTTAATTCTTTCTTAGTAAATACTACTGTGAACAACACAGGGGGGATTTGGTAAAAGAAAAGCAAAGGTTTGGCTACTCTAACCCTTTTGAGCAAAGGTTTTGTTTGCAAATGGAATTGAAAACCAACATCCACGTTCACTGTATGAATCATCCAGAGACCAAAATTCTCACCAGTGATAAAACTCCAGTCTCTTCCAATAAAATTGTCTTAATTCCTTAAAATCAGAGAGAAATAAATGAGTCAAAAGACAAAAAGATGTTTCTCTGCCATTCGGTATTCCTCAGGTGAGAATTCTTTGTTCAGTTCTGAGCTCCATTTTTTAATGGGGTTATTTGATTTTCTGAAGTCCACCTTCTTGAGTTCTTTATATATGTTGGATATTAGTCCCCTATCTGATTTAGGATAGGTAAAGATCCTTTCCCAATCTGTTGGTGGTCTTTTTGTCTTATTGACGGTGTCTTTTGCCTTGCAGAAACTTTGGAGTTTCATTAGGTCCCATTTGTCAATTCTCGATCTTACAGCACAAGCCATTGCTGTTCTGTTCAGGAATTTTTCCCCTGTGCCCATATCTTCAAGGCTTTTCCCCACTTTCTCCTCTATAAGTTTCAGTGTCTCTGGTTTTATGTGAAGTTCCTTGATCCACTTAGATTTGACCTTAGTACAAGGAGATAAGTATGGATCGATTCTCATTCTTCTACACGATAACAACCAGTTGTGCCAGCACCAATTGTTGAAAATGCTCTTTCTTCCACTGGATGGTTTTAGCTCCCTTGTCGAAGATCAAGTGACCATAGGTGTGTGGGTTCATTTCTGGGTCTTCAATTCTGTTCCATTGGTCTACTTGTCTGTCTCTATACCAGTACCATGCAGTTTTTATCACAATTGCTCTGTAGTAAAGCTTTAGGTCAGGCATGGTGATTCCACCAGAGGTTCTTTTATCCTTGAGAAGACTTTTTGCTATCCTAGGTTTTTTGTTATTCCAGATGAATTTGCAAATTGCTCCTTCTAATTCGTTGAAGAATTGAGTTGGAATTTTGATGGGGATTGCATTGAATCTGTAGATTGCTTTTGGCAAGATAGCCATTTTTACAATGTTGATCCTGCCAATCCATGAGCATGGGAGATCTTTCCATCTTCTGAGATCTTCTTTAATTTCTTTCTTCAGAGATTTGAAGTTTTTATCATACAGATCTTTCACTTCCTTAGTGAGAGTCACGCCAAGATATTTTATATTATTTGTGACTATTGAGAAGGGTGTTGTTTCCCTAATTTCTTTCTCAGCCTGTTTATTCTTTGTATAGAGAAAGGCCATTGACTTGTTTGAGTTTATTTTATATCCAGCTACTTCACCTAAGCTGTTTATCAGGTTTAGGAGTTCTCTGGTAGAATTTTTAGGGTCACTTATATATACTATCATATCATCTGCAAAAAGTGATATTTTGACTTCCTCTTTTCCAATTTGTATCCCCTTGATCTCCTTTTGTTGTCGAATTGCTCTGGCTAATACTTCAAGTACTATGTTGAAAAGGTAGGGAGAAAGTGGGCAGCCTTGTCTAGTCCCTGATTTTAGTGGGATTGCTTCCAGCTTCTCTCCATTTACTTTGATGTTGGCCTTATTTATAATAGCCAGAAGCTGGAAAGAACCCAGATGCCCCTCAACAGAGGAATGGATACAGAAAATGTGGTACATCTACACAATGGAGTACTACTCAGCTATTAAAAAGAATGAATTTATGAAATTCCTAGCCAAATGGATGGACCTGGAGGGCATCATCCTGAGTGAGGTAACACATTCACAAAGGAACTCACACAATATGTACTCACTGATAAGTGGATATTAGCCCCAAACCTAGGATACCCAAGATATAAGATACAATTTGCTAAACACATGAAACTCAAGAAGAATGAAGACTGAAGTGTGGACACTATGCCCCTCCTTAGAATTGGGAACAAAACACCCATGGAAGGAGTTACAGAGACAAAGTTTGGAGCTGAGATGAAAGGATGGACCATGTAGAGACTGCCATATCCAGGGATCCACCCCATAATCAGCATCCAAACGCTGACACCATTGCATACACTAGCAAGATTTTATTGAAAGGACCCAGATGTAGCTGTCTCTTGTGAGACTATTCCGGGGCCTAGCAAACACAGATGTGGATGCTCACAGTCAGCTAATGGATGGATCACAGGGCTCCCAATGGAGGAGCTAGAGAAAGTACCCAAGGAGCTAAAGGGATCTGCAACCCTATAGGTGGAACAACATTATGAACTAACCAGTACCCTCCAGAGCTTGTGTCTCTAGCTGCATATGTATCAAAAGATGGCCTAGTCGGCCATCACTGGAAAGAGAGGCCCATTGGACACGCAATCTTTATATGCCCCAGTACAGGGGAACGCCAGGGCCAAAAAGGGGGAGTGGGTGGGTAGGGGAGTGGGGGTGGGTGGGTATGGGGGACTTTTGGTATAGCATTGGAAATGTAAATGAGCTAAATACCTAATAAAAAATGAAAAAAAAAAAGACAAAAAGTAAAAGGGACTATCTTTCCTGTCACTCTGTGGTGGGTTGAATATGCTTGGCCCATGGGAAGGAGTACTATTTTGAAGTATGGCCTTGTTGGAGTAGGTGTGGCCTTGTAGGAACTGCATCACTGTCGGGGAGGGCTTTGAGATAATGCTTAAACTCGACCAAGGGTGGAAGAGATAGTCTTCTTCTGGCTGGCTTTGAATCAAGATATAGAAAGAACTCTCAGTTCTTCCAGTACTATGTCTGTCTGCCTGCCTGCTGCTATGCTTCCTGTCATGATGATAATGGACTAAACCTCCAAAACTGTAACCCAGCCCCAATTAAATGTTGTGTGTTGTCTCTTATAAGAGTTGCATTGGCATTGATTATGGTGCTTCACATCAATGGAAACCCTAACTAAGACACTGTATTAGACTTTAGCAGTATTGTTGGGAGAAGAGAAAAAAGGGAGCCACAGTAGTTGGGCACCATGGACTCCATGGAGACTTGGCTGCTCTGAACAGTAAGAGAGGACACAGTATGCTTTGCAGAGGCTACCAAGGCCTGCAATCAGCAGGCACAATGGCAACACATTTTCCAGAAAGTGTGTCCATTTTCAGCCTGGCCTATTGGACACATAACCTACAATTCTTATAATGCTAAGCCAGAGACTATTGCATTTTTCTATTTCCTTTATAGAAGGCCCCTCAATTCAATCAGACATGTTTTAATTAGGCTGGATATGTTTTGTACTTTGGGCCCATAGGTCTCAATGACTTAGGCAGGGGATGAGTGTCACAATAAAAGAGTAAAGTTTCATGACAGTGGCTAAAGGTTAAACTTTTGCATTTGACCTCTCCCCACTCCCCATCATCACTCTTTAGTTGAGCCTCTTGTTTAACTAAATGCTCTGACATCACATTTCTTTCATTGGGCATAACTATGGCATTTGAATTAAGAAACTATAGGTAAAAGCCAGCCTTTGCTAGCTGAAAACTAAGAGCTCATATTTTTTTAGCAGACTGTAAAATACGCATCTGAGTAAAGGCATTTGTTGGGGCATATTACAGTAAATGCATTTGAAGTTTTATGAAGGAATATCTTCTCACCCAAGTATAATGGCAGGATTCTATTAAAACTAAAAAGCTCCAAGACAGCAAGCAAGGTTGTATTTTAAAGATGGTATTATTTTTTTAACCCTTAAACAAAGATAGTGCTCAATAAATTGGAATAAGCTGCACACAATAAGTAAATAAGCCACAGATTTCTGGGCGTCTAGACATCTAAGGGAGAACATCACTTATACTCTAAATATGTATTCTAAAATGTCCTCATGCTTTCCGTCTATCTTTCAAAAACTCACTCTAGATATTGGAGACTTTGCTTAACTTTTGTTAACTTAACTGAACCTAGAAACACATCTTCTTATGCAGTATCACTGTAGTTCTAGAAATGAATACAACTTCCGTCTACCATTCCACAGATCCCTTGTGTGCTAAAATGTCAGCTTGGGTATATCTCCACAGTGATCTCTGCTCCTTACTAAAGTAATAGCAGGAATCTTTGGCCCTTTTCTTTAGTAATACATATACATTCAATTGGATTTGTGAGACACCTCCCCTAAGGATATACACTATGATTATCTTCCTTCTGTATCAAGAGCATTTTTATTGTATGTGTGTTGTTGCACATGCATTGAAGTTTGAGTGTATGAGTGAACATGTGTATATAGGTGCATGTATATACATATGTGTGTACATGTATATAAAAGATTACATCTCTACCTCCTGAGACCTAGAACTAGAGTTGGGTTGCCATGCCAACTTGGCTGGCATTTTATGTGATTTCTGGGGTCTGAATTCCATCCTCATTTCTGAGTAGCTCCCCAGTCTCATCAAATTTTGGACAGCATTGTGGAAGAGGGGGCAGAAAAGTGTAAAAACCATAAATAGTGGATGGCTTCAACAAAACAATATTTTTATGACATGACAGGGCCATTGCACATATGAACTTACAGCAGCTGGAAATGTATGTACAAGACCTACACAGAGGAAGTAAGGGGGGGATTTGTGAGAATGTGACTGGGAGGAGAGGAGGAGGGGGCTGCTACCAGGATATAAAGTGAATAAATCAACCAATCAATCAATAAATATATGGTAAAATTTTCTATATGAAAGCACACAAATATATCCTCTCAGTACGCAAAATTGTTTTCACTTTTTAAAATGTAAAATTTATGTATAGCCAAGAAGCATTTTAAAATACATTTCTTTATGATTTATTATAACATTATAAGTATAAGAATACTACAAAGATATACACAGTAGCAAGCCAACTACAATCCTAGTGTAGATGGGGAGGGCCTCATGAACTTCTATCCCTAGCTGAGAAACTACTGGCAATTGATGGCTGCTGAGAGAAGGACAGTAAGCTTTGCTCAGAAATATGGACCCAAAAAAGCTACCCATTCTCTAGTAGATAACCCTACACACATTGTACATATAGGCAGCACTAGGTGGATTCAAACAGCTTTTGAGGGTCCATCATTCTAGGATCCAGGTGGAAAGAAATAAAAGCAAACCTTCCTGGGGGAGCTCATAGAGACCCTGCTGCTGACAGAGCCTTATAGAAAGCTTACCAAGGGCAAGGGGGAGGGTGTGCTTTCTGTTTATCTTCCAGCTCCTCTTGGTCTTGGACTTCTGCTTTGTGTTTCTGACACAAAGCCTTTAAGGTCATTTTCCTTTATGTGTTATTTTGCCTTATCACTGGTATTTCCTTAAAATTAATAAGAGCCATGAGCAGTGATGTATTATTCATCCCAAATGCACAAACCATGCATTTATCTAGGGTTTCTTTCTTCTACTAGAGCTTGCACTCGACAGCGCATGCTGAGCGGATCATTCGAGGGGCAGCCAGCAAAGGAGAGGTCGATCCTCAGCGTGCAGCATCACATCCGCCAGGAGCGCAGGTAAATACTCCAGGAAGATGAACTCCAAAGACATCCAGGAAAGGATTTTACAAGAGTGCCTCAGTACAAAGCCTGGGCCTCTACCCTTGTTGGCAAGCAGGCATGGTGAGGACCTAGGTTCCAACTGCTGGTGGTAACAATAAAGAAATTCCCTACATGATTCAAAGATTTAAAAATCTTTACTTCAAAGATTCTTTCCTTGGTGATAGCCAAAGTCTCACTTTTAAGATCAGAAAGAACAAAAATCTGAAATCTTGTTAGATAGGATCAAAGAGGCGTGGATACACCATAAGCTTTTGCTTTACAAAGGAATAAGTCATTTCTGATATATCAGAAAAATTAGTCTTTTACTCATGATTATTGATTACAAGTGAAAACTTTGTCTTTAGATGCTTTGACAAGTTGACTGTGGTTGTTCTAGGTCACTAAGACATGGATCCAACAGCCAGAGGATCAGCAGGGGGAAATCTCTTGAAACTTTAACTCAAGACGTGAGTTCTAAGCTATGTTTTGGATTTTGGAAACCTGATTATGACTCTATATGTAAATGATTGCTTTAACAGTTCCCATGCCTGAGTTTCTCTATCATCTTTAAATGTGTCCCTATAATGACGAATCAGGACATTCAGAAAGCAAATTTCTTCAGCCAAGTACTAAAAAATAGACCATGAGCTGCAAAAATATAGACATACTATGCACAGAACATGCCTCAGCTAAAAAGAATAGCACAAAATTCAGAGAACAACTGGCTTTGAGTTCCTGGCTGCAGCTCATACATCTACAACATAACTACTACACCTAAGATGCAGGGAACATTGCAGAAGATGGGGCAGAAAGGTTGTAAAAGACAGGACTGTGGTGTCTGTTGTGAGATTGTGTCTTCTATATTGGACAGAAAAACAACACCAGTGAAACTCACCTTGTTTATGAGGTAGCATAAACAAGACCTGAGTAAAATATCAGTTGACATGCCAACATGAATTGGAGAAATTTCTCAAAGCCCCATACCTAGATGAAGAATCTATAAGCAATCAATGACTGCTGAGAGACAGAGAGCCTGTCTCCTCCAGGGATGATGCCCCTAATTATCCACTCTCAAGTGTTCAGCTCCAAAATCATAGACATATACTCAACACTAAATGGGCGCTGTGGGTTGTATTTATATAATCTACTCTCGTATTCCATGTTGTTGTTGTTGTTTGGGTAGTGTTTATTGCTTCCTGGTTCTTTCCTTTGAGTGGTCCAATAGAAATATACAGACTACTTACTGAAGGAGCAAAACAGGTTTGCAACCCCATAGGAAGAATAACAATATCAACCAACCAGACGCCCCAAAGGTCCCAAGAAATAAACCACCAAGCAAAGAGTACACATGGAGGGACCTATGGCTCCAGCTAAATATGAAGCAGAGGATTGCCATATCTGGCATCAATGGGAGAGTAGCCCCTTTGTCCTGTGAAGGCTTAATGCCCCAATGTAGGGTAATGCTAGGGCACTGAGGCAGGAGTGGGTGGGAGAGTGGGTGAGGGAGTGGGTGGGGGAGCACCCTCATAGAAACATAGGGGTGGGGGAGGGGATAAAATTTAAAAGGAATATATAAAAGAATTAAAAAAGAATCTAGTAAGAACATTGATCATTGATCCTGGTTCTTTGCTTTGAGTGTCCCAATATAAATGTACACAGTCCAGAAAGAACATGTTTTTGGACATCTGTGTTGGGACACAACTCCACAAAGAGAATCATGTAGGCAAGGTTGATCTAAAACTCACTATGTACCTGAGGATTACTTTGAATTTCTAAGCCTCTGGCACAGTGTACCACCATGTTGAGCTTACACATTTCTGGGGCTTTTTGCATGCTAAGAAAGAACTCCACCAAATGAACTACAGCCTCAATACTACACATCCTCTAACACTCTTGTTTATTCTAATTTTTAAATCTTTCTATCCTTGTCATAATATCAGCAGTATGGTAGGGCCTGGCACAGCATGAAATTTCAATAAGTATATCTATCCTAAGCATTTTACATTTTAGAGGGAAAACTCAGTTATCAAGATGCTCATGGCTATTAAACTATATGCAAATGAAACATTTTATATATAAAGGTTATAGCTATCACATGTGTTATAGTCTACATATAGTGTGCATATATAAAGAGCAATGCTGATTTTAATTTAAAAAAAAACAGTCTTTTAGGTCTTTAAAAATCTTTCACTGTACATACACCTTTTATTTCTAGCATTCAAATACAGTGCGCTACAGAAATGCACAAAGAGAAGACAGTGAAATAAAAATGATTCAGGAGAAGAAGGAACAAGCCGAGATGAAAAGGTACTGGTTGTGTCCTGAGGTTCTCATTTAAGACTGGCTCTTTTCCGTGGGCTTTTTCTCATTCCATAAATGTCCCCTTGAAGGAAGGTGCAAGAAGAGGAACTGCGGGAGAACCACCCATACTTTGACAAGCCTCTCTTCATCGTGGGGCGGGAGCACAGGTTCAGAAACTTCTGCCGCGTGGTGGTTCGAGCACGCTTCAATGCGTAAGTATGGGCCGCTTAACCACACTCCGACCAGGTATTTGTCCTGAGTCCTGTGAACAGCAGGGTGTTTGTCACAGGAAGACGAAAGGACAGTGTAGTCTTAATGGGGTCATAAAATAAACCATGGGCTAATTAATCATCCTGCGCCTCTTTGCTGAGTCTGACCAGGTGGAAAATAAAGGTTTCAAGCAGGTAACTCCCATTGATAAAGCATTTAACAGCTGTGTGTGTTAGTACATGTTTGACAATTGTGTATGTCAGTATTACTAAGTCTCAATTTTCCTTTGAAAGACTTAAACGGAAGGAAAAAAATGACATGGTGAAGGATATTGTTCAAAGCTTCTGTCAGACTTGCACTTTCTGATGAAAAGATTTATTCTAGAACAAAGTGGAAAGAAAATGTTATCTATTGTTTGTATTACTAGTTGTTATGACAAGAAAATCCACTAGCCACTCTCTCTACCTAAAAAGTATGAAAGAAATGGGTAAGAGCCTCTGGTTGGGTAATGCAGGGGGATGCTGCATTTGTGCAGAACCTAAGCCAACTATAGTCAATCAGCCGATAAAAGGAATTTTGTCTAGTGTAGATAACTCCCTGGATGAAGTTTTAGCAGCCTGAGGTTGTAAACCTAAATTTAATCTTCAGCATCATGTAAAGAGCTGAGCATGATGGTGTGAGTGCTTGTAACACCAACACTAGGGTGGTAGAGAGAGGCAACTAGCTCCTTGGGCCTCACAGGCCATCAGTCTTAGACCAATTGGTGAGCCTCAGGTCCCAGTGAAAAGTTCTGTATCAAACTACAAGGTGGATGGCTCCCCAAGAATGACAAGAAGTTCAACTTAGGTTTCCACCTGCTTAAGTGGATCCACACAAGTGCACTACACACACACAAAGCATGGAGAAATTATAAAATGTTCTACACTTTCCGCATATGTCTTTCTTTCCCTGCCATTCACTTAGGTACTTGCATGCCCTTTGTTAATAATTAATATCATATAATATCATTATCTGTTGAATGCTCAATAGTTTCTAAAAAAATTCATATGTTGGAATCCTTTTTTTTCCAGGAAATAAGTCTTCAATTTATTTCCAACCTGAAAATTTAAATCTCAGCTCCATTGTATTAAAACATTGATTGGGTGATTTTTATACTTGCTTGTAATTCTCTATCACGAAAAGTACTTTCTGGATTATATATATTTTTTGTTTATATATGAGCAGAGCTTTGAGCAGAGCTTTTTCTCTCATATTTGTTGGGCAACATTCATATGTATATATGAGAATACTAAAGGGTATGATATTATTACAATGTATATACATGATAAGCATTGTAATTTTAGCAAAACACAAGCAAGCAAGCAAACAAAAATCTATGTTATTCTCCAAACCTTTGTCAATATCTTTCTGTAGAATTGAACAAGAGTATCTATCATCTTGAGTGTGCCACATTTCTTCAGCCCTCTCTAATCATCTGAAGCATACGTTTTGCACCAATTAAAATGCAAATTTTTATTAGATTTTCTTTATTTACATTTCAAATGTTACTCCCTTTCCTGGTTTCCCTTCCGAAAACCCCCCATCTCCTTCTCCCCTCCCCCTGCTCACCAACCCACTCACTCCAGCTTCCTAGCCCTGGCATTCCCCTACACTGAGGCATAAAGCCTTCACAGGACCAAGGGCCTCTCCTCCCATTGATGACCGACAAGGCCATCCTCTGCTACATATGCATCTAGAGCCATGAGTCCTACCATGTGTACTCTTTGGTTGGTGGCATATGTTGGATACCTCTGGTATCTCAAAAAAAAAATGTGATGATGTTTGGATACAAGACCTTTAAAGAGATAGCTAAATTAAAATGATGTCCTCAAGTTAGTAATAATCTGGTATTTCACTCCTTTCTAAGAAGAAGGGGTTTGGATACAGACCCAAAATGAGGAAGCCCCTGTGAAGACATGTAAAGTGAGTATACTCTGCATTGCAAGTAGAGAGGCCTAGAATGGATCCTGACCACAGAAGACTCAGGACACAACACTACTGACATTTCTGCCTTGGACTTCCAGCCCCCATAACCAAATCACAAAAGCTTACACCATCTCTAAGTACAATTACAGCATCTTGATGAAACCAATATGAACTGTCCCAACATCACAGGACTAAGGAGACCTTGAGACTGTGACCCTGTATGCCCTCCTGTGATAATTAATATTGGTGGTCAACTTGGTGGGAATTTAGAGTCACCATGGAAATAAACCTCTAGGCTTCTATATGGGGTGGCTTCTAGTTGGGTAAACTGAGGTAGGAAGATGCACTCTGTGGGTGGCATCATTTATGGAATTACATCCCAGTCAGAATAAAAAGGAAGAGGCAAGCAGAGCACTTGCTTTCATCATTCTCTGCTTCTTGACTGCAGGTGCAATCTGTGTCCCTCCATGATGAACTATGCCCTTGAACTGTGAGCCTGCATGAGCCTTTCGTTTCCTAAGTTTCTGTGGTCAGTCACTGCCATGAGGAAGTAACTAATACACCTTCCTACCAACCAAGGAAGACATTTAGGTCTGTGGAGGCTGAAGGTTTTACCCAAGGACACCAGCTAGTATGTGACCGATTCCATCCTGACCATTCAACTGTTCCAGTGATGTTCTAGAAACGCCTTCACTATTTAAAGTAGAGAACAAAAATTGTAAAGCTTCCCTGAGATTCAACCAGATGAAGAAAGACAGTAGAAGTTGATCAATGCCCAAGTGGAATTTTCATCTTGAATTACCCTGTTTTGCTGCCTACATGTTAACATCTAATTACTAATTCTCCACTTCATTTGGTGTGGTGTAATTCTCCTTTTGCAGGAAACACAGCTGAATGGGCTGGTGAAGACCTAGTTGTAATTGGGAACACGCATACAAAAACTGCTGGAGCCTCAGTGACAACCACTTGCAGGATCTCTAAAACTAAGCCTTAGGAATCCATCACCCATGAAATGCCATATTAATTTTTACATAGGACCACAGTGAAACAGAGAGTGAAGGACTGTAATTTATGGAGTATCTAGCCAAATAATTATGAAGAACATCTTAAAACTAGTAACACATGCATCTTAAATTGGCATTTTAAACTAAAGCCAAGGTTTAACTTTGTGATAAGCCATGTCAGAAATCCTTGGAGTCTCCAATACAAAACTAAGAATTTGAGAATTCTTTTTATTGTTCTTTTACCCAGTGTTCTCTGCCTTCCACAGTAATGTGCGGTTCCATACATCATAATAGTCATGTTATAGAAGTTATAAAAAAAGAAGCTCAGATGGAGAGATGCTTGTGATTACTAACACTCTTGTGTTGAAGAATTTTATATGCTGTTCTTTCTTACAGATCCAAAACAGACCCTGTCACGGGAGCTGTGAAAAATACAAAGTACCACCAACTTTAGTAAGCATGACAAGTTCTGTCTTCCCTGTGCATTTGAATTTCAAATATACTATTTTCTCCTTCATAAAAATATAAAAATTTAGACTGGAAAGTTGTTTCAAGGGTTAATGCAAACACAAGGGCCTATTTAAACCCCAGCACCCACATTTAAAGAGCCAGATATGGCCTCATGTGTTTATAACCCTAGAACTGGAGGGAAGATAAAAGTTCGGTGAGAGACCCGGGTTCAAGAATACAAAGTGGAAAAGAATCTAGCACCTACCTCAAACCTTTACATGTCTAGACTGGAGTGCACATACCACACACATGAACATACAAGCATGTAATTAACACAAGCACATATCACACCCAAAGAATATATAGTTAAACTATACCATTGAAACTTGTTTTCAGAAACACCAGTTTTGTTGATAGTCACCAAAGCCATCACCCCTGGTTCTGGTAGACTTGGGTGGAGCATCTTCATTTCTCAGTATGCTTGTTCTTTGGCAGTGATTTGCTGGGACTTGTCACCTACCTGGACTGGGTCATGATCACTGTAACCATCTGCTCTTGCATTTCTATGATGTTCGAATCCCCCTTCCGAAGAGTCATGCATGCACCCACTTTACAGGTACTGTGGAGAAATCTTAGCTCCCAGATCAGTTGTAAAATACTGCCCTGTTTTTGCTGTTTTGTCACAACCCAAGTGCCATTTCCTATTTCAGATCGCAGAATATGTGTTTGTAATATTCATGAGCATTGAGCTTAATCTGAAGATTATGGCAGATGGCTTGTTTTTCACTCCAACTGCTGTCATCAGGGACTTTGGTGGCGTCATGGACATATTTATCTATCTTGTAAGATTTTTATTCTTTCCTAGATATAAAAAATGTGATGGTTTTCCACATCCCCTGGTACAAGAGTGAGATGTCTGAGATCTAGTTGTCATAACTAAATTTTTAGATCTATTAGATATAAATAAAGGGTATGCACATGAAATCTAACCAGAAATCTAAACAAATAATTTATATAAGAAGTTATTACAATATCTACAGGTATAGTTAAAATAACTCATGATTTATATATGAATGAGAATGTATGAATAAATCTAAAGAACCAAACTAGCTTGCATCCCATAATTCTTATGGCTCTTGTAAAGCAAAATTGTGTCAAATAAATCATGTTATTAATTATTGATCCCCTTGATATCAAATTCTTCTCAATTCTGATTATCACTGATAGCCATCAAGTGTTCTGTTCAATTAAATTAGGAAACTACAGGGATGGACTCAGAAAATTCATAAATTCAATGTAGGAAAGGGAGAATTGCTTTGAGTGGCAGGTTGCATGTTGATAAACATCAATAAAAATAGTAGTATTCTTGATCAAAGGAATCATGGTCATGGTGTAAGAGTGGTCAAAGTTCAGTGAGTCGTGAGATACATCTCAAGGTGGAATATGTGGGGATACAAAGGCATGGAATGGGTACCTACCACCCCATACACCAGAGGCCAACTCTCTGCAGGCATAGAATATACTCATTGTTTGAGGTTAGCAGATGGTATATGCACCTATGAGCATCTGTTCCACATGTAACTCATGGCACCTCTGCTGAATGGAAGGTCACAGCTTATGAGCACTAAGGAAATGTATACAGCAGACGAGATAGTATAAATTCCAAAGATTATTTCTTCCTCTAGGTGAGTTTGATATTTCTTTGTTGGATGCCTCAAAATGTACCTGCCGAGTCAGGAGCCCAGCTACTGATGGTTCTTCGGTGCCTAAGACCTCTTCGGATATTCAAACTTGTGCCCCAAATGAGGAAAGTTGTTCGAGAACTTTTCAGTGGTTTCAAGGAAATATTTTTGGTACGTGAAGCTGCCACCCACCTGCTTCATGTTTGAGACAATCTAGTCCTGTCATGTTGTTAACTGGGGGGTAAAGTGAGGCTTGCAGAGCAAGGGCAAGCCTACATAGTTTTGTTCAATGCCAGAGTATTAGAAAGGAAACAGGAAAAATTCATTCAGAAAATTCACCCACTGATGCTCTGATTTACTTTTTTCTAAGGAACACCTACAGATACAATGCATGACAAATCCAAAGCTAAGATACATTTTTTTCATTCCATACTTGACCTCAATTTCTACTCTGGAATTTCCCTTCTCCATTGAAACATTAAGGATAAGATGATTCAATCCCATCTAATTCATGAATGAGTTTGAAAAAATATTGCTTTTGATTTCTGGGTGTCCTGTTGAGCATGGAAAATGGAATTTGTCCATCTTAGAACTATTAACAAAACAACATTTAGAAACACAGCATATAGGTATACCTTAATTCCAACAGCCTTGATAAGCAGCACGTAACACTTAAAATGTGATTCAAGGAGAAACATGATCTTCAAATGGGCAAGCATCACGTTATGATAGGATGTGTTAATGTAGCATATGATATTTCTTCTAAGGACAGGGCTGGAGATAAAACACAAATTAAGAGTTTCGTTGCTCAGAGTCTATTTCAAAAAGATCTCCCACCTCCCCAGAAGAGTGATCACACAATTGTTTTGATTATGTATGATTCCTGCTTGCGTCTGAGGAACAGGGAATGGCTGAGAGCTTATTTTCTAGAAACAGTGTTAGCTCAGCTGCCGTTTTAGTTACTATGAAAGCCCTTGACATTATGTTGTGATGTTGCCAAAGTGTGTAGTTATTCATACTTTTAAATATGTGTTTAAAATGCCCTGTTTCCTTTGCACAAACTGTATCTCTGTGGCTTTTCACATGAATTCATGAGAAGGAAAAGACACTATTACCACACCAAGCAGTCACTTACACAAGTCTTGGGACCACTGATAGGGTTTGGAAGGGAATCTCACTGTGTCTTTCTCCTGAGGAGGCCTCTGAACAGCTTTACATTACTTACAACATCTGGTTAGATTATCCTGAAGTTTGATTATGTGGTAGCTGCAAATTTAACCTTTTACCTCTTTTCTCTGCTGAGACAAAGCCATCACTGGAAAGAGAGGCCCATTGGTCAGGCAAACGTTATATGCCCCAGTACAGGGGAATGCCAGGGCCAAAATATGGGAATGGGTGGGTAGGGGAGTGGGGGGGGGGAGGAGGGCTTTTGGGATAGCATTGGAAATGTAATTGAAGAAAATACGTAATAAAAAAAAAAGAAAAGAAAATATCTAATAAAAATAAATAAATAAAATTTTAAAAAAGGAAAAAAAAAGTAGCCAGCAGAGGGAGCCCAAGACAATTAATAGATTGAATCATAGTGCATAGACTTTTCCTCATCATCAGTGTCCATGTGCACAAGAAAGCAAAGCTACTATCTCTCCAATTTATGCTCAGTTAGTAAGGAAGTGACTCCATTGACAAATGGAATACAAAGGAAAAATTTTAACACTTTCCTTTGTTCTTAAAAAAAAAGTACCAATTTTAAAAATCATATATAGATGCCTTATTTCATTCTCTTTCATGAAAGTTGTATAATTTTATTTTAAAAATGTAAAACCTGTTGTTAGTTCTATCCTTTTGCCATTTTAAGATGAATGAGTGGCCCATGGTGGAGAAGTTAGAAGATATCATTGTAAAATCAAATAAACATGAATTTTACACAATAGGATCTAAATACAATTTTTTTTAAATCACTGTTTATACCAGTTCTTAATTTTCACCAAGAGATTTACTTTTCCATCAATTTCTTTCAGGTCTCCATTCTGTTGTTGACGTTAATGCTTGTTTTTGCAAGCTTTGGGGTTCAGCTCTTTGCTGGAAAGTTAGCCAAGTGCAACGACCCCAACATTATCAGAAGGGTAAGATCTTTCCCAACTGCCTATAGCTTGGAATGCATGTATACCAGTAGCTGACTGGAGCCCCTTTACTCTCTCCCCACAAATTCCTTTTTTGCTGTAAGCACACAGTATGTCTCTTCCTGGTAGAAGGTCTGTAAGATTCTAAATACAATCTCAGAAGCCCCTCCTCCTTCCTGACCTAGAGCCAATCACCACACCGCCACTGAAAATGGGCGTGTCCATCCAGGATTTAAGGTGTTTACTATTAAGAGCTTCAGAATCTTCTCTTTAATTGATCCCTCCCCTCTGATCATGCAAGGCTCGCAACACTAAAACCACCCAGGATACTCTCTCCTGTCTCTGAGAAACCATAACCCTTTTTACTCCCTTTTCACTCTTGGTATCCTCTCCATGAGAAAATCAGTGTTACATATTCACTAGTCACTATCAGAGGCATTCCCTTTATGACAGCCTACAAAGCTCCCAACAAAGATCTGACCTTACATAAGCTCACTGTGTCTTCTTTCTTCAGTCAGTGCCCATAAGTGGAGATTAGCTACAATGGCCTCCTATCCTGGTAGCATTATATGATGACGTGTATGTATTGCTTTTTGGATAAGCTACATAGCTCTTCTCCAGATGACCAAAGGGGTGCTTGAGTTCCTGGTGAATCTACCCTTCACTAGCTCTTCACTTAGGTGGCAGATAAGAGGATGGTACCAACTCTTTCATAAAGGGCGTTGGGCCCATATCATTCCAACCATATTCCCAAGAAAAGAGCCTTACCATGTATAAAGTAAGTCTGGAAAACATAGTTTCATGAGATCTAATTGAAAATAAAGTGACATTGTTTGATTAATGTTAGCTCATCTCTGCTCTGACTTCCCATGTCCCTCTCTTGAGATTATTTTTAATTATTGTGTTTAATGTTGCAAGTAGTAGATTAATAAAGTAAGCCAAATACTGTTGGTGTATAAACTAGCAAAATTACTTTCTCTCTTATCCAAATAAGACGATGTTTTCATTCCACTAACACCTGTATTTCCCAAAGGCCTAGTAGGACTAAACTTTGGCATTATAATTATTTAGTAAATATGGCTAATGTGATATTTTAAAAACTACAAGTTCTCTGGTTATTATCAAGAGTAGTCAGAGTCTTGTCCTGAAAAAAATATGTTATAAGGTACATTGATATAAGAGATTTCAGATGTGTCAGAGAAAGTGAGACATTCCAGACACGTCCATGAACCTGAGAAGACATTGCAAGGAAAAAAGGTCATAATACACCGTAACATCAAATGAAGAAATTAATAAAGATCTGATGCATTTGTCCACAGGCTTATGTAAGGACCAAGAGTTATTTTAGACTCACACTGAGCAGAAGCCAGAACGATAATAACAACATTTCAAGTTGAAGCTTCGTAGGAATCCTGGGTGACTCACCATATTAATGATGGCCTCAGAGTATCATGATGTTCTATTATGTACTCACACCCAGTCCCAGCCCAAGCTGATGACTCGTGGGGGCTGGGATGGAGAGCACTCTGTAGAAGAGCAAACAGAAAAGATGCCTTTTTCATCTTGAAGGGAGCAATGAGGTCTATGGGAAGCTGAAGCTTAAGGATACAACCATTGTGCAGTACAGCAGCATCCATAAGGATGAGTGGAATAGTTATGAGAAGTGCTTTCTCCTTACATCTTTACTGATTCTAGAGTAGGTGACCAAATCCAAGAATACCATGTGGTCAAAGTAGAACATCAATTCTGTCTCAGAATTTCAGTCCATCTTTTTAAAAACCTAGTTTTTACATTTTATTTGTTATTGTATTTTCAAGTGTGTATGAGAGAGAGACAGAGACAGAGAGAGGCAGAGAGGGAGAGAGAGAGAGAGAGAGAGAGAGAGAGAGAGGGGGGGGAGAGAGTCATAAGCCGGTGCACATAAGCCATGCCTAGGTATAGAGATCAGAAGACACCCTTTGAGGTTCAGCTCTCCCCTTGCATGGTGAATCGGGGCTTCAGAAAAGTATATTTATATATTGGGGCATCTTACCAGCCTAGCCCATTTTTCTAAAAGGCCAAAGAGAAGCTGGATGTACCAATATTTAGGCTCATTTAAAGGGAGCTTAAAGGGAATGAGGATTGGTTGTTCAGAGCATAGTTTCTAATTGGGGAAAATTATTATTTTCTCATGGTTACATAAACACTTCTTTCTCTGCTTCTGTTCAGGAAACTTGACAGCAGGTGTCTTTGGATCAGTGCAGACAAATGTAGAACCCAGAATTTAGTCACTAAAGCCTTATAAATGAAATCCGAGATAAGTTTTGCATAAATATTTTCTAAATCTTGGTTTTTATCTAAAGCCTGTGACAGGTACAACAGAACAGGAAATCAGAGGCAATCACTGTGGTTTTATAGAACTTTCTGTCTCATCAGAATGCATGTCTCATGTTGAAGTGACCATAATATAAAGCCAGCACTTACAGAGAATATGAGGAACGGAAGTCATGTGCCATCCTATTTCAGTGTGGAAGACTTCCAACTGGGAGCAACCACAATAGAATGGCTTGGGAAGTGAGGAGATCTACACCAAGAGGAAAAGGCCCTCCCAAACAGAGGAAGTAGAATAACAAGGATGCTAAACCTGACAACTGGTCACAGAACAGAGGCAGGTCAAAACAGACACATGAGGTTTGAGACCATACTATACGGGTAACTGGTTTTGTTACCCATATAGTATGAATGAGGAAAACAAGTACAGAATATTTTTTTGTGGAATATATAGTGAGAGGGATGCAAAATGCACACACACACACACACACACACACACACACACACACACACCTATTCACCCTAGAAAGGGAACTAATGACAAACCAAAGTAATGATTGCACCAGTGTCCAACTTGGTGAACCAGTGAGTTTTTTATCAGGGATCACTAACAGGAGTATGAGTGACCAGTTACAAGCAAGGAACAGAAATGACTAAAAAGCAGTTATATCAACACAAAGTCCACCTCAACAAAAACTCAAGAAAACCACAGCTCTGGAGCTCTCTGCATAGCTTAACAGTCTGAGAAATCTCAGCTAGATCTTCCCTCGGAAGCTGAGATAGCCTGTCTCCTCCCATTACAGTTCACTTCTTTGTGTGTTGCAGAGGAGCACACAAAGTACTCCAGGTTTCTATTCTTTGTTTATCTCTTGAGTCTCATGGGACTCCTTCTCCTTCTTCAAGATAATGGAGGAAACTGCCATGCAACAGGCCACCCATGTAATATGTAGGAAAACTGATTCACCTTGAGGCACCTTGGCCCCACATGCTGTGTTTTAAGCTAGGCTACCAGGATGCCTTATGTGATGAAAGGTGGCTCAGAAAGACAAAACTGGAAAGGGCAGTAAGGCCAAATGCATTGTGGGGCCTCTATATAATATACTACAATGCAGCCTTTAAAAATAATGATGTAGATGAATAGATAAGAATATGAAAAGATAACTTCAGTATATTTTTAGCTGAAAAGAATGGAAAGATAAAAACTGTATGACCCCGTGTATGCATAGGAAAAAAGACTAGAATATACAGCAGAAATTCAACTGTGTGTTTCTCAGGGCAAATACAGGTAAATTTTCCTCCCCATTATTTTTCATATTTTTGTTACTTGGGTCAAAGTAGTACTTATTATTTTAAAGGATATCGCTGATGATCTAAAAGGAAGTAATCATGTCATCAACTAAGCTGAGAAAAGAATAGGATGTGAGGGGCTGGGGAAAAAACTTGGTTGGTAAAGTACACGCCATGGAAAATGAGGGCCTGGGTTCAAACCCTAACTCTCATGTAAATTCTAGGCACAGAAATCCTGCACTGATAATCCCAGAGCAGGGGAAGCAGAGATAAGAAAAGACCTAGAGGTTTCTTGAGGAGCCTACTTGCTTAGTTCCACATTCTGTTACAGACCAAATCTCAAAAAACAAGAAGAATGATTAAAGACACCAGATGTTACCTTATGGACTCTACACACAGGCAAACTTGCACACACATGAATAATGGAGACATGGTCCACAAGGAAGAAGGAAAACTAAGACAATTCCTAGATCATTATGCAGAGAGGAGGAGTAGCATGCTAATGCATGATTGAAATGGAAAACCATGATGTATTTTACAGTTGAATGATGATCAAAAATTTTTTCAAACTCAGGTTTGGGCTCAAAAAATAACCCTAGCCAAAAATAACCAAAGGGAGAATGGACAGAAAATGAATCAAAACTTTTTTTTTCCTTTATAAACTATTTTAACAGCTTCTTTATTGAGACCTAGGTCAAATGCTGCACAATTCACCCTATTACAGTGTGCTGCTGAATAGCTTTTGGCATGTCCAGAGCTCTAAACCAGAGAGTATGGTCACTTTTATATCATTACAGAAAGACTCCATGTATGTACTGACTGCCCCCCACATCCCTTCATCCCAGTTCCACCTCCAGTCTATTTCCTTGGTAATTTCCTGTTCTAGACCTTCATGTGGATAGAATCATATAATACACTGTCTTCTGTGACTGTCTTTTTAAACCTAGTATTTCTGTGTTTACAGTGGTCATCTATGTATATTATATATCAGTACTCCATCCCTTGCTCTGGCTAGTCTACTGTGTGAATGAATACAGCATAATTTGTTCTTGTGGATCTAGTGATGGGCATTTGCACTTCTACCTTCTGGCTATTATGAACGTCATCAGTATAGACATCCATGTAACGGATTTTTTTTTCTTTTTATAGACATGTTTTCTATGTCATATAATATACTAGTCTGTTTCCTATGGCCACAACAAAATACCTGATGTTGATTTTTTTTTAAAGAGGAAGGGTTTAATTGACAACAGATATGGGAACTAAGAGTCCCCTAAGCTCCATCTGTCACCTTTGGTCAGGGCCCTCTTAACTAGTTACATAATGGCAGATGACATAGTGAGAATGTGTAAGAGAGACATCAGAGAGTAAGACAGCAAGCCAGAGACTGGGAAAATGCTGTGGTAATTTATGATAGCATAAATTGTGATAACACAGCATTTTGTTGTCAAAACTAGATGTCAGGAATTAGCTAGCATGTACATCTGTGAAAACAGCACCCCACCACTGATCTAACTACCTAACACCAGGTCTTAGCTCTTTAGGGCCTTTTTTTTTTCTCACTGTATACTCTGGGAACTACTGAAACCATATCCAAAGCATAGCATACACTGTTTGTGCAACTGCTGAAGGGAAGGCCAAATCATTTCCAACAGAGGCTGCAGCACACTGACCATCCCTACCCTTTGGTGTGTATCAGTTCTAAGAATGGTGGTCCCTTTTCTCCACAGCTTTATTGGCACTTGCTTTTTTAACTCTTCACTGTGAAGTTCTAAGTGAGTGTGAATGAATACTTCATAGAGGGTTTGAGTTGAGTTTCCCCGGTGGCCTATGTTAATGAGCATCTTTCTTGGCCACTTCTGTGACTTCTTTGCATTTAGACCTTTGGTCTGCATCAGCTTTCACCTCCCTTAAGATGCATAGAATACATAAGATGACTCCTATCTTTTCTCTGAGTTCACTTCTGATCAGGTCCCCTATTCCTTTCTTTTTCCTACTTTAGGAAGACTGTAATGGCATCTTCAGAATTAATGTAAGTGTGTCCAAGAACTTAAATTTAAAACTAAGACCTGGAGAGAAAAAACCTGGATTTTGGGTGCCCCGTGTTTGGTAAGCTTGTCAGAAATTTGCCCTAAGGAATGCTACACTTAATCATTTTGAAGTTTAAACCAGCATAATTTTGTATGAGACTAAACTAATTCTGTTTAAAATATTAAATTAATTTAAATAATATAGGAAAAGGCATTGGGTTATAGCATTTTTTAAAGACCAATAAGAACCAAGCAGTATACTGACTCTCATGTTTCTTTGTAAAACTTCCTTATTATTTCCTTAATAATACTTTTAAAAATGAATTAAAATACATATCTGGAGTCAAATCACTTTAAAAATGAATGAGGCTTTAAAAAGAAAGCTCTCCAATCAAGTTGAAGCTGAACTCATTCTGAGCTTGTATCTTTAAGAGAGGCCGATGTCCTCATAACTGCTACTGAGAATTCTAAATCATAAAGCTACCTCAATTACAAAACCCATTCACACTGATGGATCTTCACTGCAGAAATACTGGAGATGAACACTCTGTATCATAGTTGATTAGACCCATTTCTTTTCTTAAAATCAATTTTTCTGGGAAATGAGTTTTATAGTATTTCCAACCAAAGGTGGGGCCTCCTCAGTACCTTCTTTCTCATCTGTGTATTAATGATTATGAATAGAATTTTCTGCTTCATTGATAAACCCAGTATTCTATCGACTTCACTTGACCTTTTGACTACCTTTTTAAATTTTCTTTTTATCTCTTAGGCTAATAAGTGAGCCACAGAAACCCTGTTTTTGTCATAAGTGACTTTCTTTTCTACTCATCAAAACTTTTTCAAAGGAATAACATTTCACCCAGATATAGCCCTGGCTCATTTTTTTTTATATTGCTTTGGCATTTCTCTAATAAAAAATTCACTTTTATGAGCAATTCAATAGATTGTTATTGGGTTGGTTTTTTTTTTTTTTTTTTTTTTTTTTTTTTAGCATCCAACAACTGTGGAAAACAGTTAATTTAGGATGTAGGGCTTGAGCGTGGTGAAGGGGAATTTGGACTTAACTCATAGGGAAAGTCTTATCCCAATACCCACCTATAAAAGTGGTCTAATTTACATTAAAATGAAAATTTGAAGAGGCATAAAAGGTTTATTTTGGTGAGACGAAAATTCATTATACCATAAATAACTTATTTATACCAAGACATCAAATGGGATTTTTTTTCTCCTGATGTTTTGGGATTTGGGCTAAAGCCTCAAAGCTGATCTTAATTCTTAAGACAGCAACTCCCCAGAACTTACTAAGACCTTATCACCCTTCATCACCCTGCTCACACAAACATAAGATCTTAAGAGTAAATGAGTCAAGAGGAGAGTGTAATGGTACCCTCACTTCTCACTATGTGGAAAGCCCAAGGTGTTCCCCATCCAAGTTAAAGGAGGCCCATTGTTAGGACGCTTAGTATTAAGAGCTTGACAAAACAGCGGGAGGCTTCAGGCCTTTCCACATATGGCAAGGCAGACTATCTCATTTACCTGAAAGATGATGTGGTCCTTGCTTAGATCCACCTGGTCTGGACCATCTTGTATGGAACTCTGGTACAAGGGTAGCTATGTGCTAGGGAGAGGAAGGTTCCATTGAAGGAAGCTCTGGTGTGTTTCTCAAACCAGGTTTGAGAAGCCCTGGTGTGTTTCTCAGGTGCAAGATCTGAGACTCGCCACAGAAATGATGCAATTGAGCATTCCTGTTTTAAAATGCAGGGTACTAATAGGAAATTCGAAATATAAAAAGGACAGTTGATCAGTTGATAAACATCATTGAAAAGCTAACAGTCTCAAGAGGAGAGGCCATGCAACACCATATGGGGGTATACACACAGGGAAATATCAAGGGTAGTCAAAGGCAGAAAGAGAAGAAAATTGTGGGAAAAGGCTATATGGTGGCTTCCCTGTTCCAATGAAAGTGGGCATAAGCAAGTGAGAAGTGAGGACACCATAGCACTCATCCCTCATTCCTTTATTCTAAGGATTTTAGTCCTTGTGTGAGCAAGGTGATGGATCATAATAAGGTATTTAGATCGGGTGAACTGATGATGATTCCACACGGCTCTGGAACATAGAGATTATCCCTAATGTTCCTTCTGACCTTGAGGTGATTAGGACGTGAAGTCTAGGTCAAATGCTTTGAACCACATCCCCATGAGACAGGTTCTATCTAACCTTATGACAAACTGATCAAAAAGCCTTGTAGCCTCTCAAGATGTCAGGATGAGAGCCAGAGCTCCCTGGAAGGTAGTGTGTAGAGACAAACAAACATGTCTCCAGTTATACAGTGCTCTATTCAACTTGTCCATAAAACCTACTAGATGTGGCTTTTTGTATCAACTTTAGTTTAAATATAATATTGCATTATTACTGGGGGATGATGTCAAATTCAACATTTTTAAACCCCAAGCAAAAATATAAATGTGTCATTTGGACATCATTACATAAATCTTTGCCCATTTGTCCTGGATTGTACCTTGGATTCATTCATTGTGAAAAAACTCTCCAATTTAGTAAATGCCAACAGTAGTTATAACAGTTTTTAAATGTTCCTTCTTTTATATGATTAGAGTTAAAAGCTGAAAAAAATTATTTTCATTCCATCTAAATTATAATTAAGAAAGTCTCTTGGGGCTGGAGAGATGGCTCAGTGCAGTGGTTAAGAGCACTGACTGCTCTTCCGGAGGACCTGTGTTCAATTCCCAGCAACCACATCGTCACTCACAACCATCTGTAATAGAATCCAATACCGTATTCTGGGGTGTCTGAAGACAATTGTGTACCATATAAATAAATAAATCTTTATAATTAAGAAAATAATTTATATCTGGGAATATGCCTAGTGAAATGCTTTGGTAATTAAAATTAAGACATAAATATTCACAATCTAATTCAGGAGATAGACTAACTCAGTAGACTCTCTTCAGATAAATATGTTCTTCTTCTGAATCACCCAGACTTGATAAGATTAAAATAAATGGTATATAGAAGAAGCCCCTAATCCAAAATGTCTAGTGCCAAACCAAAGGCTGAGAAAGCACAATGGCTTTCTAAAGGAAATGTGTGAGGAAAGGGAGGGGCCAGCAGCAGGTGAGTAGGAAAAGGAAGTGGCAAGAAGAAAGGTAGAAAAGAGGGAGAGTCTAGGGACAGGTGGATAGGGAATAGGAAAGGGTCAGGAATGTGTGGTTAGGGAGGAGAAAGAGAGGCCAGGGACAGGTAGGTAGGAAAGAAGGAGGAGTCAGAGAAGGAAGGTAGGTGTGGAACAATGGGAAGGGGCCAGGGGCAGCCTAGGTCACATTTCCCAGAGTGCTCATCTTCCCTGTGGGAGGATCCATTAGCTTTATCTTGATCACAGGGACGCTGAACCACGTTCTTCAGGAGGCAAAAGAGTGACCAAATTCTAAAGTGAAAATCAATCTTAGTTTTATGACTTAGATATATAAGACCAGGAAAAAAAATGTTTTAAACAGTGTTCTGATTCAAACACGGGCAGCATATGAAATGGCAATGACAGGTTATGTTTGGGATTTACTGAAACCTTCTGGCCTTACAGATCAGATTTCAAACTTGGCAATTTTGATAGCACCGCATAAACAAATACTTCATATGATTGAACTGGAAACATCTTACTTTTCAAAATATGATATATTCTTTCAACTTCATGTCTTGTTTTTCTTGATTTAGCCTAAAAATATTTTTCTTAGCATTTTCTAACTTCTAAAATATGTGGGACATGAAAGTAGTTTAAGTTGCTGCAAATTTAGCTACAAAAGCACTTTTACATAAAGAAAACAGATGAGTAAGAAAGATTGACATTGGATCTGAGAGCTAGCTCTCTTGGTTTTATTTTTTTAAGTCCTTATGCAAGCAAATTTTGGATATGCATAGTCCTTACAAGCACTGTCTACTCTGAGAGATAGGAAATGTAATTGAAACCCTCCCCAAGGAAAGATTATTGCAAAATTCCAAGATAGTATATTTGTACTTTCATACAAAAATATAAATCAGAACTCTAAAATGTGAGTATGTGACTGGAGATTCTACATTGGTACCAAATGCTGTACCAATCACCCTCAAGGCCTGAGGACCAAGCCAGCAGTAGTCTTAGACTTTCTCATCATATCCCCATGGATTATAAAGACACATCTCATGAATGTCCCTATAGTTAAGGAACAATAAAAGATATATGAAAATATTGAACCAAATGCGTCTCCAAAGTGAGACTTCACAATGGTTAAATTTCAACAGATAAGGTAGCATAGGAAAAAAAGATGAAAACTAATACAGGAGGAGGAAGGGAGCTAATTGTATTCAACTGCTCAGAGCTCTATTGTCCTTCAACCTCAGAATGGGTAAATCTTTGTTTAAAATAGCCTCTCCTTAAAGAGAGTAGAATGAGGGCACTGAAGAAGTGTTGTGTTAGCTAATACCCACCAGATAATAAAAAGAAACACAGTCACAGCTGAGACAAACATGGAATTGAGCGTCCCTTCCCCCAAAAGAAAATGAAGGATGATGGGGCCAAGTGTTTGAGGTATCATGAATCCATGATAGATGTAGACAGGAGACTGTGTATTGGGCATCACAAGAAGGCTACTGAGAACACTCAAGGTTACTGAAAAGGAAAAGACTCAGAGAGTATGGTGGAAATATACTGCCCTGAGTGGTGCCTTCTGCCTCAGGAGCCTCTTGGTGAATCACCCTTCCCAAGGACATTTAAAACAAGTCAGTAAACACTGCTCTCATCACACCTACTGTACAGGGAATTGTACTACTTCAGAATTCATGTTCAGAACACAATGCCCCATCATGCAAATCTCTAATGTTATTTAGCTTCTAGTTTGTGGTGTTGTAAGGCAAGGTGGAGGGTTATGCTTTCATTTGGACTAGATCTAGATTTGAGCCTTTAGCTTTAATTTGAAAATACCCATCATTACAGAAAGAACATAATAATAAATTACGACATACTAGCACACTGCTATAACTTAGCAAAGGAATGCTACATGGTCCAACAATCTTCCAGACTAAAGAGTCTACACCCAGAAATGGAAACAGCTACAGGACTGGGTAGTGGTGAAACACGTCTTTAATCCCAGCACTTGGGAGGCAAAGACAGACAGATCTCTGTGAGTTTGAGGCCTGCCTGGTCTACAGGCACGTTCTAGGGCAGCCAGGGCTACACAGAGAAACACTGTCTTGAAAAAAGGAAAAAAGAGAGAAGAGAGAGAGAGAGAGAAAAGAGAAAGGGAGGGATGGAGGGAGGGAGGGAAGGAGGGAGGGAGGAAAGAAAGAAGACTACAGGCATTGAGCCACTGGGTGCATTGGACCCTCATCCAATATCCCTCTTTCTTAATTACAGGGCAAATCCTCGGAACTTTAACTTCGACAATGTGGGAAATGCCATGCTGGCATTATTTGAAGTTCTGTCCTTGAAAGGCTGGGTAGAAGTGAGGGATGTCATTATTCATCGTGTGGGGCCGGTGAGCAAGCCCATGGGGTTTTTCTAAATACATCCAGGGTGGTTTCCATTGCCTCAGATAAATAACATCTTTCATTTACATAGATCCACGGAATCTATATTCATGTTTTCGTATTCCTGGGTTGCATGATCGGACTGACGCTTTTTGTCGGTGTAGTTATTGCTAACTTCAATGAAAACAAGGTAAGTCTTCTTAGATTAATAGCACAGATTTAATTTTTTGTTCTTGCCCTTGCTTTAAGCTAATTTTTGTTTCATACATGGCATGGAGCCACATTAAGTTGTAATGTGACTCATGTAACTAACCTGTATAAAACTCTTTTGCAAACTGCCTCACTGCAGTGGTTTGGGTCCATTACTTAGGAGTATAATTCTCTTGCTAGATTTATCCTTATTTCCCCACAGTTGAGAAGCACATTTCCTATTGTTAGATGGGAAGGATTTACAGTGAGTTGTTAAAATATGATAGTTTCAAGTTATGCTCCGATGGCAGTCCATACTGCTTTTACAAAAATGTGGAGTGCTTGCTTCTTTGTCACTCAGTTGAATGAACTCAGAATTTTGATAAGGTAGGTAGAAGCCATATAAAATGTAAAGGACAGTTCAAAGACTAAAAAGATTTTTCAAACTCCATATAAATTTTACATACTTACTGAAGTCAGGAAGCAACCTCAGTCCTAACAGCTCTCATGATGGATTCAGAACTCATGGTTAGAAACAGCAACGTGGTTTCCTATGGAGTACACGTTTAAGGGAAGTGTCCCTTGGCAACTGTTCTGGACGAGGCTGGTTAAACTGTCTCTTGGGAGTTCTATCTGCAGAGTCACACTGAAATGCATATAAGCTTTGGGCACTCACTATAAAGAAGCTTCTGCCATTTCTCAAGATGCTGCAATTTGTGGATGACAACACCACTCGAGGCCAAAGTCTGACTTTTTTCCTATGACTGCAGGGTCGGTGATTCTTCTAATGTAAGAGCATTAAAACCTCTAAAGTGAAACACTCCATTTGCCTGTGAAGCACCTGCTGTTCAGTTGTGCACAGCGATGACTGATTCCCATGTGTTCATGCCAGAGCTTTTTAGTTTGTGTGGCTACATGTGAGACTATATCATTCACTGTCCCCAGGCTCAATGTGTGTAGTGCCACTAACTTAGTCAACTGCCACCTTTGATGTGCACCTAATGAGCATTTCACTTCACTCAGCCTTTCATAGACTACAATTTTAAAATCTCCCTTTGGCCCCAATACTACTCCAACCCTCAGAAAGATGGTCTCTTAGAGCAGCAGTAAGCATGTCACCCAGCCTCTCTATTTTACTTTTTAGCATGTTTATAAACGAGACACTCTAACCCTCCAGTGTTCAGTTTAATATCAGGCAGAAAGAGAAAGATGTGTCCTTTTAGATGTGTTTGAACCATGTGGTGGAGCAGACACTGAGAATTCCAGAATATAGAAAGGAGCTTATCAGCACATTTACCAGAGAGATGAGGTACTGCCAGTCCAAAGTGGTTAGGGGTCCCTGAAAGGGCCCTGGATGCAAGAGGACTGACTGAGCTCCAGAGCAGCTCACAAGCCAGCAGCATGAGTGACCCAGCATACAACGCTCAATAACAGGAACCAACTGTATAATTAACTGCCAGTCTTGAAATAGCTATGAATTACTGAGGATTCTTTGCCTCCAACACCATAGTTATGTCCTAAAAGAGTCAGGAAGTGGCAGCTTGTTTGGGATTATGATGTGCCAGGCCAAACAGATGCCAAAGGGAGGTAGAAGTTAGCAGCCACTTTTCCAGATAGCACAAACTTGATTTATTTGTTGGTTGGAAATAAAGGATTCTAATTATGTGTGTGTGTGTGTGTGTGTGTGTGCACTCATGCGCACACACATGCACACACACACATTCATAACTCCACTTTTAGAGGATTCAACATAGTTTTCTAAACTTCATGGGTACTGCACACATATCTTCCATAAATATAGCATGTATGCAAAACACATAAAATGAAATAAATAAATCCTTTAAAAAAGGGGGGGGGACAGATGAATGGCTCTAACTAAGGCATTTCCCTCCAAGCTGATGAACTGCGTTCAGTCCCTGGAACCCACATGGTAGGATGAGAGCAGACTCTTGCAGTGTTTCTGACCTTGATATAACTCTTGCCAATTTAAAAATTAAAAACAATTTTTCCTTCTGTACTTATACAGTCAGAAAGCACACAATTCTGAAAAACAAGCTAGGGGTGTGGTCCCTGAAGGGACAGTCGTTATCTCTACAGAATGAATTAGAGAAAGGGAGTGAGATTCCCTCAACCTTAGTTTTCTCATTATAGATCTGCCTCTGTAATGTCTAATAAATCGAATGCAGAATAATACAGTGCAATATCATTTATGTGCATTTTTGTCAAGTACTCTGCCATATAACATCTAGCAAATTATCATACTATTTGTTACTGGAAAAGGGAAGTTCTATGACTTATCCACTAAAAATAGTTTTATAATTGTACCTATTGAACTGTTTAAAAATAAGAAAGATGTGTAAAGACAAAATGCCCTCTTCCAGCAGTTATCCAAATAACTGATTGACTACTATAAAACTAAACTAGCCACAGCTAGTATGTAGAAAACATTCTTGAGATTTTTCTCAAGCCCAAATGTTACAGGTCCTCAATGACACACCCCTGGAGACTGCTGAGTGCCCCAGGTATGCACCCATCCCTGTTGGAATGCCTACCACTATGGGTTTCTCATTTTGACAATGCCTCTCCAACCACTATGGTTCTTGCAGACTATTTTCTTTCAGGTCCCCACATTGGTCCTGCCTGTCAAGTCATCCGATCCACGTTGCTCATTTCCTTTTCCCTCCACTGTTTCCTTTGTTTCCAAGGGGACAGCCCTGCTGACGGTAGATCAGAGACGATGGGAAGATCTCAAGAGCAGACTGAAGATCGCACAGCCTCTTCATCTCCCTCCTCGGCCGGGTATCAAAGATGTTCTGATTTCATTCATGTTGGGCACTAGTGTTCCTGCTTCCCTAAGAACCTCAGATTTAAATTAAAATAATAATTGTGAGGCCACTAGGGGGTTGTGCATAAGTTAATATTGAAACAGACTCCAAACTGCTGATCTCTCCTTAAGGCTATTAAAATCAGCCACCCAAAGGCTACGCTTCAGTGCTCTCCGAATAAGCCTTAATGAAAAAAAAAAAAAAACCAAAAACAAAAACCTGACTTTTTAAATAAAATATATTTGTGTTTGCCTTTTAGATATATGAGGGAAATGTACTAAGCTCCCAGAAATCGAATGATGAGATTCTCCTTTCAATACGGATGGTGCTATGTGCTGTCGTTTTGATATCCAGCACCAGCCATTCCTCCAAAGCACTTCACAATAGATTAAACTGGAAGGGAAGGCTGTAATGGGCTTGAAGATGAACATTAAAGAATGTGAAAGACAAGAAAGTGAACCTGGCCTTGTCTAGAGCGTCCTTACCTAAACCTTTCTTTCTTTCTTTCTTTCTTTCTTTCTTTCTTTCTTTCTTTCTTTCTTCCTTCCCTTCCTTCCTTCCTTCCTTCCTTCCTTCCTTTCTTTCTTTCTTTCTTTCTTTCTTTCTTTCTTTTTTTCAGATAATGATGGTTTTAGAGCTAAAATGTATGACATAACCCAGCATCCATTTTTTAAGAGGACAATTGCATTGCTGGTTCTGGCCCAGTCTGTGTTGCTATCTGTCAAGGTATGGTTTTCTCCTTGAGATTTCTGGATTGATTTCACATCCCTGGTGCTTCCAGGAGCATTGCAAACATTGCCATTTGTGCTCTCTGATCTTTAGTAATAATAAATGAGTAATAATAAGACTGGCATATGTACTGAGTAGCAGAGAGAGAGAAGAGTCTATCTGGTAGATGTGACTGTCACTTGTGCTCTCCTGGTTGCAGTGGGATGTTGACGATCCTGTGACGGTTCCTTTGGCAACAATGTCAGTTGTCTTCACCTTCATCTTTGTCTTAGAGGTACAGTAATGAGTCTGTCTCTCTGGGGGAAGCTAGGGACAATTAAAAGGGAATGAGAGCCCCTTTTGATGGCATCTACTTCTAGTGCCACACCTGCCTGTTTTCAAAGTCTTTGGTGGGTAGGTTTCATGACTAGGGCACATCCTTTTAGGGCGCATCTCCTTTCTGGATGTTCTGATTAACTTCATAAAGACTTCACTTTATATTTCCAATTTTTCTAACTACTAAAACACTCCTGTCTGCCTATTGTGTCTGAGTATTAGCCTGCCTAGTAACAGAGTTTGTATCTTTGAAGCCCAGGATATACCACTGCTATTCAGAGATTCAGATTACAACACTGTGTAAATATTCCAGCAGCCCAGACAATATTACCTTAAAACGTTGTCACCATGTCACATCTATTTGCCATACAATCTACTTTGAAATTCAAGTGGATTATCATTTTGCTATAAACTGGCTGATGTTTCCCAAAATACAGTTTTTCACTCAAGGTAGAAAAATGACCTGCAATGACTATTTATCTATGAATCCACAGGAAAGAGTATGGAGAATAGATATGCAGGCTACTTGGCTGTAAAATGATGTATATTTGTGATTAACTCTTTTATTAACTGTGTGTGTGTGTGTGTGTGTGTGTGTGTGTGTGTGTGTAAAATGATTAAATCTTATTGATTTAAACATGCCTAAGCCCTTACCCTGTGTCCCTCCTTGCTTGCTTTCTCTAGGTTACAATGAAGATTATAGCAATGTCACCAGCTGGATTCTGGCAAAGCAGAAGAAACCGATATGATCTCTTGGTGACATCTCTTGGTGTTGTGTGGGTGGTGCTCCATTTTGCTCTGCTGGTAGGCACATCATTACACTTTACTTTAGTTGATAGTCCAGATTTTCCCCAGTTCAAGCCATTTTCCAATCTCTTCATTTCATACCAGCCACTCTTGGACATTATGTCAAACTCCCTAAATCCCAGCTTTGATTGTGAGAGCCCTGGGACAGGTTTGCAAATGCATACACATAGACGTGAACATGTCCATACACCTACACTTTTCACACAGGCAAATCCTGGATCTTCAAAGACCTAGAGTGTATAAGTCTAAAATAAGGCTCTTAAAGATAGTCTCATTTAACTCTTCATTTTACCAAAGGAGAACACTGACACAGAGATGACGGAACCTGCCTAAATTCACATAGCAGGCTAGAATCAGAAGACTGCACCTTTAGATCAGGAGTGCATCTATCATACCCCTGATGCCACAGACATCTAATACTGATTCTCTGAACCCATCAATCTTCATATGTCTGAGGTCTAGCTCCAAATCTACAGCCATGGGAAACTTGGCAAGACTTAGTTTACAGTAGTGTTGCTCAATGGAAATAAAATAATGCTCACTGATGTGATGCTGGCTTACAATGTATGCTCTAAGCATTACAACAGTTTATAAGAAATACTTATAAATATCATCATCTCATTAGTATTTTATAGTCCCAGTGATTGCTATTACCAGTGTTCCCCATTCTCCGATTGTCTTTAACAATTGAGGCATATCAGGAAGTGTCCAGTACTCCTAGTGCCCATTTACCTAACAAAAAAGACTTGCTGTAGTATGTATTTACCTAACAAAAGAGACTTGCTGTAGTATGTATCTGCAGTATTCATACACGTATTGAGTGGTCTTCTTTAATCAGTGATTGTCTTCAGCATTAGAAGTTGTTTAAGTTCAAGCCCCTATGTTCAGTTTCTTCAACAAAAATCTGAACATAATGATGAGCAAAACAAAGATATTCACTGAGCTAATAAACTTTATAGCTTAAAAAGCTAGACAGATCTTCACTGTGTGCTCACAAACCATTAAGAACTATGGGTATACTAGGAAAGATGAAGGAGATCCCATGGTCCATGACAACAGTAAGGAGTGTGCAATGGCTTCATCAAAGAGGTCCTGGAAGGCATTTTCCCCCACAAGCAACTGGGATCCATTTACAGAACCTTTCATACACCCTTAGCTAGGATAAAAGGATGTAGGAACTGAACAAAGGCAAGATTCTGTGGCTGAAGTAGGAGCCACAGCATGTGACAATACAACACAAGGTTTGCCAAAGTGGGAACATAAGTCTTCCTAGGACTTTGGGGTCCATGTGAAAACTATCCAGTCATCATTCCAGGGGCTGTGGTTGTCATAACTTCTAGAATGTCAAGACTTATAGTGTCTACAATAAATCCTGAACTGACATGGAAATAAAAGGCAGAAAAACATGTTCTAACTGTGTTTACTTTATCTAGACCAACTTTTGACTGAATGCTACTCACTAGATGGAAAAATACAGTGGGCCTAATCACAAATATCCCCACAGAAGAAATTCTAAGCCATAGAAAAAGTTCCCTCTTCCACTTGACTGCGTGTGTTTTTCCCCTGAGAAGAACCTCTGGTCTGAGAAAAGCAATCCTTCTTTGCCATATTTTGCAGTGGACTGCTGAGAAGGAAAGCTTTCCTTCCAACAAGGCTATGTGCCCACATTCTTGTCCTTATGCCTCACCAAGGAGCTCAGTGGACCCCCTTCCCAGGGACCCATCTGGGACTGTTGTTGTTTGGCTAGGCAGCTCCTGGAGAATGTTCATGCTTTGGCATCAGCTGAATGTCACTGTTGTTATACTGTGGCCAGTGGCATCTTTGTTTCTCAGAAGAAGCCTTGTGAATCAGAAAGCACAGGGTGATCTCTGGCCCTAAGCACACATTGAAAGAGCAAACTGATGCAATTCTTAGCTGGGGGTGGGGTGCTTTTCTAAAATGGTTTGATTCATGAACAGGTAATTGAACTGAACTTAAAAAACAAAAACAAAACAAAACAAAAACAAAAAACAAAACAAAACAAAAAAACTGCTTCCAAGCATTGGTGTTGTTGAAATAAGGCCCAGGCTGGCCTTGAAGTCACTATGTAGTCAAGGATGACCTTAAATTTCTGATCTTCCTGCTCCACTTCCCAAATGCAGAGACTACAGACATCACCACCACTGGGTTTACACGTTGAGATATTGAGCCCAGGGCCTCATACATGTTAGACAAGACTTGTACCAGCTTGGATATAGCCCCAACCCCCCTTCATGGTCACCCTGTACATTTCTTACCCTATCCTCAAAAGAGCTTATTACTGCTTTATGTGAAATGAATTTCAAAATACAGAATTCAGTTGAGCAAAACAAAACCTAAAGTATTGTTTGAGATTCAATGTTAAATCTAATACTTATTCATGAGATTTTGCAGTGACCTTTTCAATTTCAGATAATTTTCTTATAGGAATTTTCACATTTTATTAAACTAATTATTCACTAGACTTCTCAGAATACTTAAAATAAAACCATAGCAAGATCGTTTGTGAAAATTGTAAAAAAAATCTTCTGTTTAAATTTCAGAATGCATACACCTACATGATGGGAGCCTGCGTGATTGTCTTTAGATTTTTCTCCATCTGTGGGAAGCATGTAAGTCTATCATGCAGAATTCTCTCAAATGTCACATAAGCATTGAGTCACTGATGCCAGCAGAACTCAGCCAACCTAGTTGATATATTCAGGAAAGTACTAAACATCCTAAGTCAAGACTAATGAATATTAAATATTGCATTGAATAAGTATCTTAATTATCTTAGACTATGTTTCCTGTTATTTTATTAATCATATTTGCTGAGTAAACTTATTCATAAATGAAAGAAAATGTGTTGAATCTGGAACCAAAAGCCAATGTCATTCCTAACATAACTTAATGTGTGTTTTTAAATTAACTTTATTACATTGAAGGTTTATAATTGATAATAATGTTTCCCTTATTCTTGGTTGATTTGTACTTCTTGTTAACATTTATACACACAAACACACACCTGTGGTGTCCATTTTTAAGAAGTATTGTTTCTTTTTTGTAATTATCATTATTTCACATATGGATTCCATATATCCATGTAATTGGAAGGTTTAGCAATTGGTGGTTATTTAGCATTAAACCACTATTACATTTGGTTTTTGGGAAGTCTGTAGGAGAAAAGTAAATTTACTTGCTATAGGCCAACAATGTGTTGACTTTATAGATGTCTAGGTTGCAAAAGAAGAGGAAATTGAAGTCTAAAAAGCTTGTGTTGTTAATTTAATTAATTTCTCTGGAGTGACTGAACTGTTTGACGTATGAATAAGATTTCACAATGCCAGATGGTTTTTGAATAATATTTAGATTTAATATCTAATAGGAAACAACTTTCAAATGATGTACTTGGGAATCAGTATGTAGCCAACCTGCTTATATATTATTCACCAGCCAGGTACTCTACAGCTTGAAATGACTGTTCTCCCACCTCCTGTCTTTCTCCATCTGCCCTGATTCCACACCCTTCTTCATCTGCAGGTGACATTAAAGATGCTCCTTCTGACTGTGGTTGTCAGCATGTACAAGAGCTTTTTTATCATCGTAGGAATGTTTCTCTTGCTGCTGTGCTATGCCTTTGCTGGAGTTGTTCTGTTTGGTACCGTAAAGTATGGTGAGAACATTAACAGGTCAGAATGTATTTGTCTTCCTATTTATTTTTCCAAGCAGATGTCTTAATAATAAAATCATGAATACAAACTTAGGTGTTTTTTGACTATTAAAGACTTAGGAGTGGTATAAGTAATCTGTTGGAAAATAAAATAAAATATACACATTTTAAATGACATTTTCCATTTGACAAATACTTATTTTAGAACCCTTAGGAAATGCAAAAATCAAACAAAAAGGTTTTATAATTCTACCCACTGTCAGGAATAACAACCCTTGATTTCAGTATTTTTCTACCCATGTACCTCTCTGAAATGCTATATTATTTGGGGGGAGGGGTTAAAACTGTTTTTTAGATGATTTTTTTTCAGCAAAGTGTAGCAAGTTAGAACCTACTAAATCACTCTGCTATGCAAAAAATGCATTTTCAATACCTCCTCTTCCATATCATAAAAGCATCTGCTGTTGTTCCCTTAAAAGTTAAAATGCAACAAAACATGTGCAAATGTCTCACTTGTAGGTGGTTTATTTGGCACATGGCTAAGTATCTTTCTATGACCCAAGTGGAGGAATCACTTCTTAGTAGTCAGAGTAAGAACTCAGTTGTTACAGTTCAAAGCCAGTAAGTTGATGACCCTGTGAAAGTTTTGACTTGTCAGGCATCTATACTTGCAGGAAAGTGGAAATGGCAACAGAAAGGTTTTAAGCTTTGGTAACAGGAACCTGGCAGCCAGGTTTGCAAATGCCACATGTTTGGGTGGTGACCACTAATAGTGCTTCAAGACAATGACAAGTCATGAAATCTTCATTCTGTTTTCTTTTCTTAAATTAGGCATGCCAATTTTTCCTCAGCTGGCAAAGCCATTACTGTATTGTTTCGAATTGTCACAGGTGAAGACTGGAACAAGATTATGCATGATTGTATGGTAAATATTCCCTTATTATTGTTAGTGCCTCACCATACACTCATGTGCACACGCCAATGGTAATCTTGTTAACATCAAGACTTATATTAAAGGAAATATTCTTCCTGTCTAGTCCATAAGTTGCACTTTGAACATTACAAGATATAAATAGAAAGAATAAAATATTCACTTAACATAACTTAAACTATTATGCTCATATTTTAAAATGAGCACTTTTCTTTCCTGCTTATCCTTCATAGCTTAGCAATCAAAATAAGGACATTTATTTAATGCACTCATTGAACACTCAATCCCTGGTTTGTCCTGGGCCATGTACAAGGCCTTCTACAGGTCTAAAGGTTCCACAAGGCACATATGTCATGTAGTCTGAGCCATTCTTCCCTTTGGTATCCTGCTTTCTTTCCAGTACATCTATATCATCCTTGGGTCATGGTGTTAATGCTTGCTTCTTTAGGCATTTTTGCCCACACTTAAAACCGTGGGTTATATGTTCTACAGGTCTCTACATTTCTTGTTTGGACATGTGTACTAGTTCTAGAGAGTTGTAGAGTCAACCTTATTTCTTTCTCCTTCCTCTCAGATCATAGACACCAATGATGCTCTATAAACATTCTATGAGGGAGCATGTACTGTCCACATGCAACTCAGTATTGAACTACTAAAGTGTGACTAGTGCATCAGAAAAACTGCTTTATATTTCATTTATTTTTACTTAATCTTAATTAATATGAATTAAATTTAAATTACCGTATGGAATTAATACCTCTTGTGCTGGAAACTGTGATGTTAAACTGTTGTCAGCTGTCAGAGAACAGGAGTACGTCTTTATTGTTAGTCTATCACTTGGCACAGATATACCACATAGTAGAGTCTAGAGAATTTTAAACATGAAAAGTGGAAACCAAATTTATCCAATCAGGTATAGCCCAAGGCAGAATTAAATAAATCCTATATAGGCTCTCAGAAAAGTGTGTGGGAATCCAGAAGACAAAGCTAGTTATCTGGTTGAAAGAAACCAGGAGAGTATCACAGACAGATTTGAATTTTAATGAGTCCCATGGAATGCACACACTTTATATAATCTGAACCTTATACATTTCTGTAACATCTCATTTGGTGCCTCAGACTGGGGACTAGTCCTTACACAACCTGAATGTGAATTTGGTATGTATAATCTACTCCATACAAATTAATCCATTGCTTAAATTTTAAAAAATATTAAAGTTTCTCTTTATTTGACTTCATAAAGTTTGACCCCAGAGTCTGTTGGTGGGATGTTAAGCTTATGTCCCAGAGGCAACTTGTTCACTTGCATTTTGCTTCTATCAATGGCAATTTAATTGGGTCATCTACAATACCAAAAGCTTATATAGCATGATGAAATACTCTTGTGGAGTTCTGCTGCAAATGATGTGTATGTCCGACATGTATGGCTTTTGCTTGATGGCTTTAAATTAACTACATCCCGTACTGTCAATAATATATTCATTGAGCACTACAGTCAGAAGAAATCTGTGCCCTTCCCTCCCCTCAATGCCCTCCATGTCTCCCACTGGCCCACAGGTTCAACCTCCATTTTGTACTCCAGATGAATTTACATACTGGGCAACAGACTGTGGCAATTATGCAGGGGCACTTATGTACTTCTGCTCATTCTATGTCATCATTGCCTACATCATGCTGAATCTGCTTGTAGGTAAGAGATGTTCATGGAATTATTTTTTCCATCTCTTCAAACTCAGGTACTTGGATAATTATGTACAATTTTCAAGTAATTATCCTGGATTGCTTGGGGCGGGTGTTTCATGGCATTAATTATAAATTGTTGCCTCTCAACCCAGGAGCTGAAAAGACCTTTGAAAGGCATGGAAATGGCAGTTGATTGCAGTTTCAAGAATTGTCCTATTTATTATGCTCATTAATTCCCAAAGAGCTCTTCCCATGGATTGAGCTGAACACAAATCAGGGAGGGCTACTTTCACAGCCTTGAAACATCAGTTTGGTTTTTAAAGATATATTTTGTTCACCCAGCTGCGGGGACATCCAGGCCCAATATGACCTTAAAAATGCCCTGGAAGTCTGAAGTAAGAGTAGGAGCCAGCTGGCATGAATGTCTAACTAGAGTGCCTTTGAGCCCATGACCCTCATGTTTTGGAAAGGCAAGTGATGAATAAATAGCTTAGTTCAAGTGAGAGACATGCCAGCTTGGAAACTGTACTAAAAGCACTTTGAAAAATTGGCTTTATAATGTGAGTGATAACATTTATTATTTATAATAGATGTTTTACTTTTTCTAAAAAATGACAGATTAGCATATTTGTCTAACATCTGATTTTTTTCCCTAGCCATAATTGTGGAGAATTTCTCTTTGTTTTATTCCACTGAAGAGGACCAGCTTTTGAGTTACAATGATCTTCGCCATTTTCAAATCATATGGAACATGGTAGATGATAAAAGAGAGGTAGGAACTGTGGGTGTGGCTTATTTGCTAACAAAGCATGCAAACCCAAGGATTCTGGGTTTGATCCCCAACACCACATAAAACTAGGTGTTGTGGTACATCACTGTACTCCCAGCACTTGGAAAATGGAAGCAGAGAGTTGGATATTCAAGATCTTCCTCAACCTAGGGGTAGGAGGGGAGTGGGCCATTGTTTACCTGCTCAATCTCAAAGAGAACAAATGATACATTTCAAGTATCTTGAATCTGAGAATTGGCATAGACTAAATTTGGAGCTGTCACTGTTGCTTTGCAGTGCCAGGTGTGTATGCAATGACCGGGGGACAGAGTAGTCTCTCCTCGTGTCCTTTCCAACAATGAAGAGCCTGGTCTTTAGACTTTCAAAAGGTCAGCAAGGGAAGAAAATTAAGGATTTTTCAAGGGTATCTGCCTTGGGCTCAAGTAGAAGGAGGGGAATTGCAGCTCCCAGAGGGAAAGCCTGCTACAGACTTACTATCGCCGCAACTTTAAGCAGTCATCTAGATGAACCACACACAGGGATTACAAGTGATGTCTGTGGTGTATCTCAGTGGTTAAGTGTTTGCTGAGCATGTAGAAAGCCTTGGGTTCAATGCCTGGCACCACTAAAAATTAATTAATTACATGGAGACCTGGTTATTCTAAACTACTTCTAAGTTAGTATGTAAAGGTCTTAACCATAAGATTACCCAATACTTCCTAGAATTAGCCAAAGCAGAGGCAAGTTTCTTGTTCTCAGCTACCTCCTTTCCTTTCCACTTTCTTCCTCCTCCTTACCATCCTGCATGTTCCTCCCTTCTTCCTCTCTTCTTTGACCTCTTACTCATCTTTATCTTCCCAAAGCTTAACTTGATCTAGGCACTGAGGTAAAGCAATTCTCAAGTGGCAAGGTTCCTATGGCCACAGAGCTTATATTTTAAAGGAAGAGGTGACCCCTTAAAGGTGAAATGGTTAGACTAATGACAATGGTTAGAATCCCTAATCCAAATTAATTCCAGACTTTGAATTCTTTTTAGTACCAACACAACACTACAAATGGAGAAAGTCACACCAGATTTTGTGTGTCAAGTCACAGTCAAAACCCAGACATGCTAAAAATATTGTATAAAATGACTTCTGGGATATGTGTGTAAGATATGTGAAAAGTGAATGAATGGCACCTGCCACTAATCCTACTACATGGGAGGCAGAAGTAGGAGGCTCAGGAGTTTGACAGCATTAAGTTTAATGTCAGCCTGGAATACTCAAGAACTTGTTCTAAAAAGATTAAAAAGCACTGGGTGTGGTGGCACACGCCTTTAATCCCAGCACTCGAGAGGCAGAGGCAGGTGGATTTCTGATTTCAAGGCCAGCGTGGTCTACCCAGTGAGTTCCAGGACAGCCAGGGCTACACAGAGAAACCCTGTCTCAAAACAACAACAAAAAGATTAAAAAACACATGAATAAATTTTATGTTTAAACTTATATCTTGTCCACATTATCACTCATTGTAGGAATGCAAATATTCCAAAGTCCATAAAATCCAACGTTTGAAACACTTATGATCCTAACATTTTGGTAGGGGATATTAAACTTCTATGAGTTCCAGAAGTTATGAGCATATTGAAGATGATAGAGTGTGGATGGGCTTGAAGTGGACCCTTAGCTAAAATGGTCATGAAGGTGTAGGTAAAGAGGTGATTATTGTGCTCACATCAAGAAACAAGGAAAGTTCAGCTATATAGAGATACACCTAAGAAGATCCAAAAATAGTTCAGCACAAGTTTAGTATAGAGACAAGGAGTTAGCACATTTGAGGTATGTAAGGATCTGGAAGGTGTGGTGTGGTTGTAACCCAGGGTCTGCAAGACACAGGGATGTCTCTTCGCTGTTTTACTCTCTGTCTTTGTTAGTACTCTCTGTCCTCAAACTGGGCTGCAGTCGCTTCTGAACTTCTGAGATAGTAACTTGTGGAGGACAGGGATACATGGCCTAGTTCTTTTGTCTCATCTAGATCTATATTTGTCTCTGTGACTCTTACCCACAGGAACTTGATTTCACATGATATGTACAGGAAAGACTGCACCCTAATTAACACTGAGATGCTAATAACTAGCAAGAAGCCTTAGACTACCAGGTCCATTCAAAGATATAGTCAGAGTTGGCCTGTTAGGCTGTGTTACATGGAATACAGTGATACCTTTTATAGTTTCAATGTCCAGATGTGTTTTACCCCAGGAAGAGAGCAAAGCTGAGTCCTCACTGTCTCATCTAAGTTAATCTAATCATTGAGGAGACTTACAATGAAACTACCTTTCAATGGAAGCAAAATAACAAATGCTAAGTCTAAGACCCAGATTAAGTGAGGAAAGTTACATAGATATGCATTGCCTACTTGTAGAATGATATTCACGGTGCATGTGGAGAGGTGGGTAGACTACTGAGTGTAATTAGTAAGGGCTGATTCCAGAGAAAGCTACATGAATGTTGCTCACTCTCCCTACCTCTGGAGTCAATATTATGATAACCCACAGGATGAGAGCAACAGAAAGTTACTGCTTAGTACTTCACATCATATGCTTCACACATATTATTCTGCCCAGCTTTCAAAGAGAACAGTGAGATTCTTCCTGTCTGGTACTATTTATGCTGGTGATCCCTTGCCTCTCTCTCCTTGGTGTTTGGATTATAAGCCTGAAAGAACCAACGTGTGGATACTTTATTCCTCCCTAGAATAGGGAATAAAATATCCATGGAAGGTGTTGTAGAGACAAAGTTTGGAGCTAAGACGAAAGGATGGTCATCCAGAGACTGCCCCACTTGGGGATCCATCCCATAACCTTCCTTTCTTCCTCCTTCCTTCCTTTCTTCCTCCTTCCTTCCTTTCTTTCTTCTTTCTTTCTCTTCTTTCTTCTTCTTCTCCTTCTCCTCCTCCTCCTCCTCCTCCTTCTTCTTCTTCTTCTTCTCTCTCTCTGTCTCTCTCTGTCTCTCTGTCTCTCTCTCTCTCTCTCTCCCTCTCTCTCTCTCTCTCTCTGTCTGTCTCTCTCTTTCTGTAGATGCCTGCTTATGACTTATTTGCTGGCCCTTGTGCTGTCCCACACAGGGTGTGATCCCCACTTTCCGAGTGAAGTTCCTGCTACGGCTGCTGCGTGGGAGGCTGGAAGTGGATCTTGATAAAGACAAGCTCCTGTTTAAGCATATGTGCTATGAGATGGAGAGGCTGCACAATGGTGGTGATGTCACCTTCCATGATGTCTTAAGGTATAAAGCTAGTTCCACAGCCCAGTGTCACAGAGATTCAACGAGGCCAGAAATGAAAGGTGTGACACACAGAAGCCCATGAATTCTGTTAACAAGGATTTCAAAACCTGAGTTGCCATACTGGCATGGTTATAATGCAAGGGCACACTTTCTAGGCATGAAGTAGTTAGTCTTTCTCACTGTCCCATAATGATCATGTCTGACCACTTCCTCAGACAAGGATAGAAAGCAGTGGTCTGCCATCTGCCATCGCAGAAGGAATAGAGAAGACATGGAGAGCATGGTTCTGTCTCTTAGTTTCCGGATGAGGGTTGTGGTCCTACAAGAGTTAAGTGACTTGCTTAGGGTCACTTGGTTCCATGGACAATGTGAAGCTAAAATCCAGATCTCTTGCAGGTGAGTTTTGAAGAATCTGCCCCATTTTCTTTATGATAATTGCCCCTGTTGCTTAAAACACTCCATTTTCTGGGTGTTTTATGAGTACAAGACAAGATATAGGCTCCAACTCAGTCATTCTGAAGGACATTTGCATTAGCTTCTTAGAGACACTGTATTGAAGTCCCAACAGCAGAAGAAGCTCATGGTTCCAGAAGTAAGAAACCTGAAGTTAAGATTAGGGTTGATTCTTGTGAAGTTCTGAGGAAGAATCTGTTCCAACCCTTTCCTGAGTTATCCGGTGGCTGCTTGCAACCAGTTATCTTCAATTAATATTTTCAATTATCCTCATCTTAACTAGATTTGCAGTGAACTCTACACAAGAGGTCACAACTTGAAGCTCTTGATAGAAATTTTAAAATATCATTTATGCTCCACAAGCCCTGTCAGGGTATAATGTCATTTGACATCGGCTGCATATTATTTAATGGGCCAAGAGAAGAATGTATGCCCCATATCAAAGAAATTAATTAAAAGAGTATTTCACTATAGTTATCTCCTTCATAGTAGCATGTAAATCATTATTGTAAAAAGTCCTTCTCAATGTTTCCTGCAGGAGGGACTTGTGACATAGAAATTGCTAGAACCTTTGACTGGCTATAGCTATACTCATGCTGCATGTACCTGGCATAGTAAATGTTAGTTATTGCCACAAATTTGGGGGATCATTCAGGTAGATAAACTCCACTTGTGGCTAAGAGAAGAAAAAAGGTCAGAGCAGCAAAGGAAGGGTCTGGGAGAAATTTGGTAAAGTTGCCCATTTTTCCTTTGGATATCATTTTGTCCATGAGTAAGCTAAGGAGCACAGAAAGATGGGGCAAGATTATGTATGAGTGAGAAAGAATGCCATGCCTCTCAGAATGTTTATCTTTCTTCGTAGTGGTGCAGTGTTTTTAGGTTGACCATGAGGCACCCAGACCTACTGTTGATAGTAATAATCAGAATTTGACCTCTGGAGCATAGTGGTGCATCTGATCACAAGGTACCCAGGCAAAGTCACTTATGGTGATGTTGGCCCTCTTTTCTCACAGAAGTTACATAATAATGGAATTCCTGATGAGTCTGGAGGACTTAGAAGCATTTTATAAAAGAGTTCAGATTTTATTCTGCAATAGGAGGACACTTAGCAAAGAAGTGAAAGCCAATGATGCAGTATCATATGGTCACTGTGCTATGAATTGAGCTCTAATGGTGACCTCAAGTTCAAAGTAGAGACTGTATGAGAGTCCAGAGTGCTGAGGCTAAACTAGAGTGTACAGTACTACCATATAATTCAGTATTCCTCTTTGTAATAGACCAGTCAGTCCTTCCTAGGAATTACCTGACTTTCTTTTTCTGCACCAAGGTGTCAGTTTTATTTAACACTGTCTGGACCTTTGAACCAAGAGAGTTTAGCTCTTGCTTTGCATCATCTGAAACTAATTAGGAGAGTGCAAAGGGAAAAATGAAATAGGGAGGAAAGTAAAATAGAACATGCATAACTCACAGGCAAGTATATTGACCATCACCAATTAGAGCCAACAAGGAGGAAGTAGTGGAAGGAATATTCTTCTTTATGCACAGAACATTCCAAAGTATGTACTTGATAGCTAGAGCAGTCAAGACCACTTAGCATGGGTCTTCTGCAGCATAGGAGCTTAAGAGCTTAGATGCAGTCACTGTTCTAAGTATCTCAGTGATATTAACTTGTCAGGTTATTCAATGAGGTGGGCACCAAAACTGATCTCAGTATTTATAGAAGAGAAGATAGGGAGATCCAGAGGTAACATAACCAGCTCCTTACCCAGATGTGAGTGACATCAAATCCTACACTGATTGTCTGGAAAGATGTATTCTCTGCATTTTGAAACACTCAAGGGTCTAAACACCAGATGAGTCTGACTGGTGGTTGCTGTTGTTTCCATCTTCCAGCATGCTCTCCTATCGCTCTGTAGACATCAGAAAAAGCCTGCAGCTAGAGGAGCTGCTGGCAAGGGAGCAGCTAGAATACACCATAGAGGAGGAGGTGGCTAAGCAGACTATTCGCATGTGGCTGAAGAAGTGCTTGAAACGCATCCGGGCTGTGAGTGAACCACAAGCACAAGGGCTGGGTTTCCATTCCTGTTGCTGTGGGGGGTGGGGGGTGGGGGAGAACCTCTGACTTAAAAGAGAAAGGCTAACTCTGGATCACAGTTCTAGTGTACACAGTCCATTATGGAGGGTATGTCAAGATGGCAGGAGTTTAATCACATGATATGTGTTATGTATTCACATCATATCCACAATCAGGAAATGAAGAAGGTAAATGCATGCCTGTGCTCATCCCACTTTTCACATTTTATATAGTCCAGGACTACCTTCTTTATCCATGTACAGTGTCAGATTCTGATGCAGCCTTAACTGTTCCAGCGTCAGCTCATTCTCCTCAGCAGGCTCCACCACACATTCCAATTGAATCAAATTGTATAAAAATGAAGGATTAAAAAGCAATTTATGGTTATTAAAATATTTATAATCTCCACTTATTAAACTCAATGGTATGAAATCCCAAAAATATCTACAGAGATGAAGTTTACAAAGCCACTTTTAAATTGCTACTAAAAGTTTTAACATATGGTTTATCATATTGTTGGGTCTCTAAAGACTACCTCTCATGGAATTTTAATGATGTGCCTGCTGCCTTCTGAACTGTAAGTTTGTATGAGGCTCTCACATATTAATGAATATGTACTCCATTAGCATATACTGTGTTTCCAGTGAGTACTTCTATTAGGTAATTAACATTTATAAATGCTTGTGACTCATACTTCACGTACAGAGAAGAAAGGCACATAACTCAGTATATACTTCCTGCAATGCAATTAATGTTATGTAAGATTTGTTTGATCCTGGTCTTCAAAACAACAACACCCACTACAAAAATAAGCATTTCTGTTAGAGAAAAAAGTTCCCAAAGAAACTAAATACTCCAGCCCAGCCTCCTAGAGCAAAGTTAGCTTCTCACTGCAACCTAATCAAAACATGGCCATTTTAACTCTTGTTCCATTAATCACAAATGTTCTGATCAGATGTTAAGAAGGCCCTGGCCAGGAAAAAGAGGCTGCTTTTGAACTGACCTACCAGTCTGGCCTACAAAGTTCAGAACAAAGAGTTCAAAGTTTCCTCCTCATCTACTCAAGACCTTCTGGTGCTTAGGGTTTTCAGGAAAGTGTAGAGTGGGAGGGGACTTGCATTGATTAAATGAGCCTAGAGTAAATAAAAGAAAAAAAAATAAAACACCCACATTAGTAAGTTTTGAATAATATATAAACTAGTATGGATGAGCATAAAAAAATCCAAATGTTATACAAATGAAAAAGATGGGGATGCTTCTAATCTTTAAGACTTGTATATCAATCTAATATCCTCAAAACTAGTTCAAGAACCTTACTTGGAATTTCCTAAGAGGACAGCAAAATCATAGGTCTTCAAAGAGGGAAGAAGAAACTGTGACTTGGTGGGAATGGGGTAAAGAGGTGGGCACATTTTCCCCCTTATGAAAGCACAGAATTTTCCATAGAAACAACAGCAGTCGTGCAGCATCATCCACAGCCTGAGAGAGAGCCAGGAGCAAGAGCGGAGCCGGCTATTCCTGAATCCTCCCAGCATTGAGACCACCCAGCCAAGTGAGGACAGCAACGCCAACAGCCAGGACCACAGTATGCAACCTGAGGTAGGATAAGTCACCCTTACCCCAATGATGTTCTGTGGGAGTTGATACTGGTCACAGAGACACTTCAAATCAAGTAACAGAATTTCTCACATGACCTTTTGTTGCAAAAGAACCAAAAATAATGAGAATGTGTATATTCATAAATTTTTTATTTCTTTTTTTAGGTATTTTCTTCATTTACATTTCTAATGCTATCCCAAAAGTCCCCTATGCCCTTCCCCCCACTCCCCCCCCCCACTTCCACTTCTTGGCCCTGGCGTTCCCCTGTACTGAGGCATATAAAGTTTGCAAGACCAATGGGCCTCTCTTTCCACTGATGGCTGACTAGGCCATCTTCTGATACATATGCAGCTAGAGACACGGGGGTGGGGGGGGGGGTACTGGTTTAGTTCATATTGTTGTTCCACCTATAGGGTTGCAGACCCCTTTAGCTCCTTGGGTACTTTCTCTAGCTCCTCCATTGGGGGCCCTGTGATTCATCCAATAGCTGACTGTGAGCATCCACTTCTGTGTTTGCTAGGCCCAAGGATAGCATCACAAGAGACAGCTATATCAGGGTCCTTTCAGCAAAATCTTGCTAGTGTATGCAATGGTGTCAGTGTTTGGTGTTTATTTCTGTGTGATGGCCAGGGAGCAAGAGCGGATGGGTCCTCAATATCCTCTTTAAGGACAGTCTTCACCCATTTAGTGTCTTAGGCTGGAAACAAAGCCTTCAACTTATGGGCCAGTCAAGATTCAAACTACAGAATTCATATACTAGAAATGGTTCACATCCTGAGTGGTTTTTGCTTGTTTCTTTTATCTAAAAGTTTAATGTTATCATAAAAGCTGAACTTGAGCATATAAATGTTATATGCTTTAAAAAATCATGATTATCATGAAGGCCTAAATATTCCCCCCTCAGTACATCATAGAAATTTTTAGTAAACTTAGGGAAATGTAGGCACTTGGCTTTCAACATTCTGTGATGGACCAAATGAATGCATTTATCCATTTATCTTTTCTTAGTTGGGCAGTGAGGAGCATATAGAACTCAGAAATGTTATTTGAGGATCTTCTGTCTATTAAAACACAGCTAGGTTCATTTTCAGTTATTCTAAATGCCTACTCAACAAACAAACAAAAAGCCAGAATTTCCAGCATCTGGGAGAGCCCTGTGCTTATGAGAAGCAGCTGGCAGGGAAGACCTGCCCCTTTATGTGGCTGCAATGGTGATTTGATGCTAATCACATGGAGTCCATCCAACACACTGTGCAGTGCCTCCAGCTGCACATAGTTCATCATGCAAAGAAACATACTCAGGGGAAAGGAACAAAATGAAGAGTAGGACTCCATGGCCCAGTAGAGGCTGCAAAAGGACCTGTTGTGCCATGGTACAGTTTTCTGTGGTTTGATGCTCCCAGCAAGAAACCAGGAATCACTTGCCTCCTTCTATAGACTTCTATGGGAGAATTCAGCAAAAGAGGCCAAAAGATCTACAGTCATCCTGCTACAGGTCTGACCCCAGGATATCTGGAAGTGCTTTACAAGGAAGAGCCAGATCAGGTTTAGGCAGACACTGAGACAGGACCAATGATTGAGGGGATGTAATGATTCCAGAACTCTCAAAAAGGTAGTCCAAAAATCAAGTGGAGGGAAACGCCTAATATGGTGTAAAAACCAGGACAGTGAGGGGTTGAAGAGACACCAGCTATTCCAGAGGACCCAAGTGCCATTACCAGCACCCACATCTGACAGCTCACAACCACCCATAGCTCTAGATACATGGCATCCAATACCCTCTTCTGGTCCTTGTGGGTAACTGTACATGTATGGCACACACTTTTGTACACACACACACACACACACACACACACAAATAAAGTAAATCTAAAAAATATGATGACTATGGTTAAGAGAGAGTTGAATTAGAGATGGGGGCAAACTGCCTTGCAATCCTCAGCATCAGCTAGTCCTGGGTTTGGGCTTCCCCAGGGCATATCATAGAGCTCTGTCCACCAAGATGCATCTTCTGGAGCTCCTGGTTCTGACCTTTAAGCTGGCAAAAGTCCATGTCCACAAAACATCCTGTCCCTGACATCCTGTCTCTCCCTATAGTGCCATTCTCCTTGCCTAATGTTCCAGCCAAGTTTAAGGAATCAGTGAAATCCTCAGGCTTGAAGGAAGTGAAGGATGGACACTCTAATGGAATGGTCGAGAAAGATACTACCTAGAGAGCTGTGAGGGAGGAAAATTAAGAAAGAGCCCAAACTGTTCTATACGATCATTTTTCAAAACCCCACAAATTTGTACAAATATTTGTGACCAATTAAATATGTGTATTTTTAAGAGAAAGACCCACAATGACTAATACTTCTTCCATGTAGACAAGCAGTCAGCAGCAGCTCTTAAGCCCTACTCTGTCAGACAGAGGAGGAAGCCGACAGGATGCAGCAGATACTGGAAAACCCCAAAGGAAGATTGGGCAATGGCGTCTGCCCTCAGGTAGGTACATCAATCATTTCTCTACCTGTTGGGGACATTTAAGAGGAATTTACTCTCTTTACTTTGGGTCTTAGATTTTAATTAATATGTAAAAATCTGAATTAGTCAGCTTTCTGTTACACTAATTTATAACTTTGAAAATCCATTTAAGAGGAAGAAAGGTTTATTGGCTTATTTGTTGGAGGTTTCAGCCCACAGTCAGTTGGTCTGTTGCTACTGGGCTGTGATAAGGCTGTAGTGTATAGTGAGAATGTATGATGAGAAAGCAACTTACCTTACCACATCAGGAAACAAAGAGAAAAAGATTGGCATCCCACAATTTTCTTCAAGGGCATGATCCCAATGACCCCGAGATCTCCTACTAGTTGCCACCTATTAAACATTCTACTACTTCCCAAAAGCACAAGTTGGGACCAAGCCTCCAATACCTGGGCCTCTGGGGAACATTTCAGACCGAAACAGGGTGTGTATCTGATTATTATAGACAGGGGAAACAATGAAATGTATTCCCTTATCAGAAACATTCTCCTCAAAGTAACTTCTCTAAACATAACTATATTGGCCCTCATTTGCAGCTGCCATCGCTGAGAAGACGGCACCTGTTAACAAAATGAGCGGTTACAGCCAAGATCCAGAAAGAGAGGAGGAAGAGGTTTCCAAGGGCTTCCTGGGTACAGTCAAGGCATTTCAAATATGGGCAAAACGTATCTAAGAAGGAATGGGTAGATATGATCTTCAGAAATGCCATGGAGTTCTCAGAAAAGGCTCAGGTCCCACTTTATTCCAAGCATGCTGTGTATCACCACTCTGACATGAGCAGTGGTGGTGAAAAACCTTCATGTAGCAATGACCACTGTATCCCAGTCACTACTCCAGGGTATGACCCGGCTTTCTTCATTAAACCCTCACAAGTCTATACATTTTCCACATTACACTGATTTAGTAAGAGAGTTTTCTTCTGAAGGAATGGGAAGTACCAGAAGACCTGGATGACCTTATGAAGGGACACTGAACAATGGGGGAAGAACAATTCTACACACAGTCCAGTCTCCTCTCTGTTGAGATGTGAGCCTATGGTAAAATAGAGCTTCATTCTCTCATTTAATCACATGCAACTTCAGTACCAAACAAGTGAGACTGGGTGATCCTGAAACATCTTCTGCCACTTGTCCATTCACAAAGCAGATGGCAGAGCAATTTACATTCTGAAGCTAAAAGTGTGCCATGGATCTTAAAGCCACCAGTAAGGAAGAACCTGAGTAGGGATCAGAGCAAACATAACTTTTGTCTGGTCTCAGCAAAGCTAAGAGAGATACGAGGTTGAAGGGGTTTGCAGCTCCATAGGAGGAACAATATGAACTAACCAGTACCCCCAGAACTCCCTGGAACTAAACCACCAATCAAAGAAAACACATGGAGGGAATTGTGGCTCTAGCTGCATATGTAGCAGAGGATGGCCTAGTTGGTCATCAATGGGAGGAGAGGCCCTTGGCCCTGTGAAGGTTCTATGCCCCAATATAGAGGAATGCCAGGGCCAGGAAGGGGGAGTGAGTGGGTTGGTGAGCAGGGGGGAGGGGGAAGGGGATAGGGTATTTTCAGGAGGGGAAACTAGGGGAAAATGTAAATAAAGAAAACATCCAATTAATAAAAGAGAGAGAGATAGAAGGCAAGATTGAGTAGGTGCTAGGGCCTCAGTGTGAAAATCCTTAAATGAAGACTGGGGAGTTTTAACTTCATCCTATAGCCATTTAGGAGGGAGATGCTTAAGAGTTATAAGCAAGAGATGACATTTGCAACCTAGGTTTTAGGAAGACTGAAGTGGTGGCAAGTCAAGAGCCACTTGTCTCTGGTAGTGTCATCTGTAATAAATACTGTCATCTGTCTGGAGGCAGATGACAGGCTACAGAATATTATAGCAGGCTGGACACAGGTGATAAGGGCATGGCACACTCTGCCAGTTCAACACTACAGGTCAGATATGAGAGATGAGCTTGGAAGAATGTCCCTCCTTGGTATTCACTTACATGGATGACATTTACAGTTGTGCTTGTCTATGTCACCTCAATGTCAAAAGTGGTGACAACCACGGAGACAAACTACCAGAATCAAACTAAGTGGGAGGAGCAAAGGGGAAGTAAAAAGAATATTTCAAGGAGGCACCAGGCAGCACACTGTGCACTTTGTCAGGTCATTTCATTAGCCCACCTTAAGCCTCTCAGCACTACTGTGAGGTCATTTGCATTGTCTTCATTTTACACAAGAGAAAATTTAGGTTCAGAGACATGTAATTGTCAGTGACTTCATATCTGCAGGTTACATATGGGATGCAAGACCAGGTCGGCTTTCCACACCTGCCTCTGACCCCATCTCTCCTTACCTTATACTACCAATCTTTTCCTTTGCTTTCCTAATGAACACCAGCTTATACATACCATTACAACACTTCCATTTTACACAAATTGTAGCTGTTTGTAATTTCTTCTTTCCTTAAAATAAAGAGAACCTGCAGTATATTTTCCCAAGAACTATTACTTGCCACCCTTGAGCAAAATGTATAGAATGATTGGAAAGAATCAACTAAAACTATTGGGAAAAATCTTACTTATCATCTGGAGATAGGATTTGGGAGCCAAAAGCACTACTGCTTAGAGTATTATTATTTTCCAGGAATGGCTGAAGCATGCTAGAAAAAAAAAAAACCCAACTAGTTGATAATGGGACTCTTCTCAATTTCACAGCCCCCAAACCAATAAGCCATTCTGTATCTTCGGTTAACCTACGGTTTGGAGGAAGGACAACGATGAAGACTGTGGTGTGCAAGATGAACCCCATGCCAGACACAGCTTCCTGTGGCTCTGAAGTTAAAAAGTGGTGGACCAGACAGCTGACCGTGGAGAGTGACGAGAGTGGAGATGACCTCCTGGATATTTAGATGGGAAGCAAGGCATAGGGAGTCCTAGGGTGAAAACTATAGCTAATAGTTTCTTTCATCATTGGGAGAGAGCAAACTGTAATTGCTAAACCCTAAATTCCACCCAAGCATGGGTTTTTCAGAATTGATTTTTGTTCATTTGTTGGAATGGTCTCTCAGAGTATGTTTTGGATTATTGTCATGTATTAAAAAAATGTGGGGCTTGGGAGATAAGTCAGTGAAAGACCTCTTGCTCAACCTGTGCCAACCCCTATGTTTGAATCCCAGAAATACAAGGAAAGAAAGAAAATATGTATAAAGCAGTATTGATAATATTAGAAGCTGCATCAACAGTAGAGTATATTATATATTCATGTATTCTGTCTGTGTAAACTAAGCTGTATTCATCTGCACTCTCATATGTTATTACTACCCCTCTCAAAGAGTGCTGAGCCCAAACTGGTCCATATTTATAGTACAGGAGTTATAGCTATAGTTCACTTTTTTCCCCATTTCCAATAGAAATACTTCCCTTGGGAGAAATTATTTATGATTGATCTGAAAAGGTCAGTACTGTGCTTGTGCTAAAATGATAGCAGCTTCAAAACTATAGATTCTGAAGTTTTTAAAAGCATATTCTTTTTCTTTGTGTTATTTTTTTAAAAAATGCTTAATGTTAAAAAAAATCAGGCCCGTTTTATTTCTGTTTTCAAGTACTCCAATAAAATTGTTGCCTGCTTCTGAGAAAGTTATGTGTGTAGGTACCATGTAAAGGATTTGGCTACAGATGTATTGGTATATAACATACTTGTAGGTGTATTACTTCATGAACTTGATGAGACGAAAATGTCTTGAAACCTTTAAAAATTCTTTAAACAACTCAGTTTAGAAAACAGAATAGACGTGTTAGGGTCAACTTGGCTAAAAGTTTACACTTGAGAGATTATTGTGGACTTCATGACTTGTCCTTGCTGTAGCCATTTTGCTATGAATGAACAGGAACATTATGGGTTGGCTTTAATACACCGTTTCTATGCTAGATTCAAAATAATTTCCCTGCTCCCAGGATTAACTATTGAAATAACAGAAGGGTGCAAAAACCTCACTCTAAACCCCATTGGAAATACCACAATGTAATTGTATATTTTCCCACATGCCAATGGTCCATGTCCTCTGGGAAAAAGTGGATATACAATACTATTGGAAAGCACTGATGGACCCTGGCTGGGGAGGGTCTCCCTTGAGTTATCAATTTCATATCTGATAATCAGATTATTTTAAGAGATTGAGTGTGTAAAAATTCCCTGATGCCTAGGTTGCTTTATGATATCCTTTTCTCTATTTAACCTTGCTTAAATAGCCAAACATCACATCCTTCCTACACAGAAGTAATGATGTAATGTGCCCATCTACTGCTTATATGATTACTTGTGACTACTAGACAATAGGCAATTCAAGTTTGTGCAGCCAAGGGGAATTTTTATTGGGTTTTATGTTTGTTCAGAATTTGATTTTTGAATATAAAAACAAAATAAAAATCTGATTTGTAAAAGAATTTATTGTGACCTAGAGATCATATTAAACCCTTTCTTTGTATGTGTGTATGGGATAGTGCATACTGTAACTGACATTTCGCAAACCCGATATGGAGTATTCAGTCCATACTTGGTTGGCAGAATCTCTGTCCCTAGTAACCCCCTAAGGTCAACTCCCAGAGTCAGAATATTCATCTGCAAGGTTGTGCTGACAAGGCTGAATAAACATCACATGCCTTCCAAGTGCATGGTGAAGCAGAAAAGACAATCATAGCCAGAATATGAATTGGCATTAGTGCTGAAAGAAGTAAAGAAATTATTTTTTATTGGTTCATTACATTGAGAAATACCGCTTCATGTCCACTAAACAGTGAGCCCTTCCCAGAATGAATATGCAGGAAAGCATCACCCTTACTCATTTTCTTATGAAGCAAAGACAGACTATCAGTGCGTTCAAAGCCACAGCACCCTATACATTCAGCTAAGTCATCACATACCTCCTGAGTGACTGAAACATGTGCATTACCTAAAGCAGACAGAAGGCAAGTCAGTAAAAATAAATACTGCCCCTTTTAGATGTTATCCAATGGAATATGCAGGATTGGGTGATACAGATGGAAAACTAGGAACACCCATGATCCCTGGTGCTCAGGGAACCATGACAATCTTGTATATTCATGCTACCCATTGCACTTAAGTAAGAGAACTGTCAAGTCCAAGGACACCAGGAAACCTGAGGAGTAGAGTACTTTGTGTAGACCCTCGGAGAGAGAACAGGCTGCACAGACATTGTCCATATGGTTAACTCAGAGGCTCAATGGGAATAGGATTGGACAGAAAGGCTGTGTGAGGCCATTCAGATATTCTTAGTGATGTTTCCAGACCAATGCCCATGATCAGTAGCTCTCTACCTATACCCTGAGATGCTGAATATGATAAGGGCACATAGATGGAAAGCAACCTTTAAAAAAAAAAACTCACATAAATCTGGTTTCTAAGCCAGACATGCTTGCCTGTCTTTCATTGTTGGGTGTGGCTATCTAGAGACTGGTAGGTGTGATAACTTATGTGTCAGTGGTAGTCTTCCTCACAAAGCTATTCTATGGATCCTAAAATCTGACCTAAGCAAAAGTAGTGTATCACTAGTTTGAGTTGTTGTGAAGATAAGGGGAATTCTTTCCTTACCTAGTATTACAGATGGGACTCTACCATAAACATACAAACACTATGAGGACACAGACATGCAGGAAAGGAGGCCATCCAAAGATGCAGTCAGAGGCTGAAAGGGTGCTCTCATTAACTGAGGAAAACTTGAAGCTGTGGGAAGCTGGAAGACTCAAGGAAGACTGCTCCCAAATGGACTTCCAAGGAGCCTAACCTGCCACCACCTTGCATTTTAAACGTGTAGATAGCAAAATTTAATCAAACAAACCTCTGCTATTTGCAGCCACCTAATATGTGATGCTTTATGACACAACTCCAACTTACTGTGACCCCCAAAGATGGCTCACATTACCCAGTGTGCCAAGGAATCTAATTTTGAAAATATCAGTATAGCAAAGACTTATTTGTTGTTACTATTTGTTGAAACAAAATAGTGTTCAGGCTCTTATATAACCCAGGATGGCCTTGACGTTTACATGTAACTGAGAAGGACCTTGAGCTCCTGATCTTCATGTCTCCGCCTCTTAAATGCTAGAATTGCTTGTTTGTGTCACCAGGCCCAAACGAAGATCATGAGTCTTGGAGTATGATTGATCTTTCCGGCCCTACATTTACTGGTCCCCATATATGTAATCTTGGATGGATTTTAGACCCCACTCTATACTACAATTCAGCATTTAACCTTTATAAAAAAGGCAAGAGAGGAAATTTCTTCACTTCATTTACTTGAGAAGTTAGACAGACTTAGTCTGGGCTCACTTGAAGCATCCTCTGAATCTTTAACCAACTAGCTATTCTCTCTTCCAGGAGCCTCAGTGGGCCAATAATTTGCCTTTCATTTTCTTAGCTAAGATTACTGTCAGGTTTAGCAGCTACCTAAGGCTGAGAGTGAATTTGGAGGAACACTCTTTTTTTTTTTTTTTTTTTTTCATGCAGTTTAAACCCTAAGAGAGCACTTCTATAAAAACGACTCTCTGGCATTACTCCAAGAAAAAAAAATCCAAAAAAATTATTGATAAGACTTCTTTCTCTTATTATCTTCGCATTTTCTTCATCCCACTCCTCTGTGGGGTGACTGAGTAAAGAGGCAGATTTTATGAAAGGAAGTGTCTTGAAACCTTAGCATTCAATTTACTCTGTGAGCCTTTCAAGTCCCCACTGGAAAATCCGAGTTGGAAAAACACCTGCGTTAATCTCTCCTGGGATGGGGGAAACAAAAATGCAGATGACAAGTCAGATGCTGCATCAGCCTGTGCTAGGATGCAGTGACAGAAGCCATCTTACCCTGCCATAGCCTTATTTCTCAGCTGGGCTGGGCTGGGCTGGGCTGGGCCGGGCTGGTGAATGCCATTGCTTAGTATGAGCTACCTTGCTTCCACTCTGTGTCCCTACCAGCTCCGCATTTGGACTATACTGGTGAGCTTCAAACTGGATTCCTTGGGGCATATCGTACTGTGAATAACCTGTGGGGGAAAAGAGTGAGTTGGGTGTGTATTAGAGAAGGTGATGTTCCTTCTCATAAGCCTTCCACCTGCCATGCATGGAGGTAACCATTCCCACCTCATAATGGAATCCACCCCCTAACAGACTCTCCCTCCTAGGGATTTTCTCACCACTCATCTTCCTACAGAGCACCTCTCTCATATAGACCTGGTATCTGGGTGAATGCCTTTCTTACCCACTCTACCCCCAACCTTCCTGGCTGCCTTTGGTTTTCTGTCAATGGCAGGTTCTTTCTAACATTTGGGACCTTCTCTTACCTGGATCATTATTCTCACCCCCCATCTCCTGATTAGAATACCTTCTGCACCCTTCCTCACTCCACTCAACTTCATTTCTAGTGAGAAGCAGCCTCATGGGCTCATGTGTCTTTGTAGTATTTGCCTGTCTTACACAATCGCTTGTGTGGATTGTCCACATTGCTGATTGCCTTCATAGGGCACATTCTTCATTGCTTTCACTGTTGTAATGATTAAAAATGCCTTGACAAAGGAAAGTTAAGGAAGGGAAGATTTTTTTGTTTTTTTGTTTTGTTTTGTTTTGTTTTGTTTTGTTGTTCATAGTTTGAAGTTACAGTTCATTGTGGTGAGAAAGTTTGTGGTACCAGCCTCTGGTCGCATTATATCTATAGTCAAAAGCATAAAGCAATGGATGTCTGTGTTTAGTTCACTTGGCCTAATCAAGACACTCCCCCAAACACATGCTCAGAAAGCTATCTCCCTGGTCATTTGAAATCTCTCATGAAGGTGGCAAAGGAAATTAATTGAAATAAGATACAGCATGTCCAGGCACTATGATCTTTTGTCCATCAGTTCTGGTACATGCTCAGTACATGACAAAAACTTGCTGAATGAATAATTTGATGACTGGATGGTAGAGGATAGGTGATCTCATAAGTCCCTCAAAATGACAAGTTCTCCTTCCGTGTACCCAAAGAGTCGATGTCTTGGCATCATTATTATTTTTACTTTTTTCCCCATGAATCTCTTCAGCACAGTTCATGTGCCTCTCATAGGAGTAGCTACAGTCCAGGACTAGGAAAAAGCAGAAGGACTATTCACCTCCCAGTGAGACAACTTAATTTCCCATTGTCTTTACTAGGACAATTGTGATCTAAATATAGCATTAAACTCCTGCCTTCCCCCCACCCCCAATCTGGTGAATCAATAGCTTGATGCTCTGTTTTCTCACTTCTGCTCAAGAAAACAAAGATAATGGTGACTTGGATGCTTGCCAAATTGCATGTTATATGTATTTTATTATAATAAAAATTTCCTTAGTTTAAATGAACATAGTTATTTGAATCCCAAAAACTAGTGACCAAACTGAGATAGTAAACCATTCCAATGCCATCCTTAAATCAAGCTTCCACGCCTTGTCGATCCCTGTATAGTACCAGTTCACCCAATTTAAATTCTGTATTTTAATGGGCTTGCTAGAAAGATGCTTTCTGCCATATAAAACGTCAGTGATCTTTTATAATTTTGTCTCGATATTACATAGAACCCATTCAAGTAAAAATCAAACAAACAAGTCAAAACAACAACAACAAACAAAACAACAAAGAAGAATAAAAACAAAAGCAAACAAACAAACAAACAAAAAAGCCTCCACTACAGTATAGCTAAGAAGTTACTAAATTCTGTTTGAACACTAGAGGGCTGCAGTCCTATGCTTTGAATTCAGCCAGGGACTGTACATTTAGCAGTAGAACAGAAATTGCTTTGTAGTTTCCTTTCGTGGGCAAATTGCTCTATGTCACTGTCAATTTTTTGAAGTCTAGTCATAAAATAAGCTTACCTGCAAGAGGAACTACATAATGTTATAATGTTCCTTTCTCAAAATGATATTAGTGATTCTGTTTCCTATATATTCATAGTGACCCCTTCCCCTCCCCAAAAAACACTATGTTGGAAACCTTGTTTTGATGATCATTCATTCCTGACAGTTGCTTGTGCCTGGCTAACCACTAAACAGTATATTTATTATCTTGTTGTTCCTGTGACAAGATAGCTGCCAAAAGCAATTTAAGGAATGTAGACTTTGTTATGGCTCACAGTTTGAGGGGACTAAGTTCATCATGGTGGGGAAAGCATGGCAAATGGAGCACAAAACAGCTGGTCACACTGAGAAACCCTCATCATGTGCTTTTATTCTTTTTCTTTTTTTTTTCTTTTTTTTGTAATTGGTGAATATTGTTATACAGAGATGTCTTTCTGAGGTTGAATTAATTTGCTTAATTAAATAATCCCTAGTGGTATTCACTTTCTTGTAAACATTATACTCTTGTCCCTCTTTATAGGTGAGTAAAATTCCATTCTGCATGTAAGCTGTTTTCTTTATCTGTTTATCTACTGATGAATACCTGAGTTGGTTCCATGCCTTAGCTATTATAAATAGTACTGCAAAGTCACTGGCATACAAAGGTCTCTATGGCATATTGATTTAAAAAATTTTAGGTAAATAGGCATTGTATTCTTGGGTCACAAGGTAAATATGGTTTAGAGTTTTGAGGAACCTGTTTTCATGATTTCCATGTTAACTAGACTAGTTGACATTCCTATCATCAGTATATAAGTTCCCTTCCTTCACATCTTCATCAGCATTTTTTGTTATTTGTTTTCTGACTGGGGTAAGATGGAATCTCAAAGCAGTTTTAATTGGCATATCTCTGATAGCTATTGATGTCAAACATTTTTCATGTTTATTGCTCATTTGTATTTTACCATATTAAAATTATTCATTGAGTTAGCCCATTTATTGATTGAATTGTTTGATTTCTCCTTCCTTTGTTTTTTTATTCTTTGAATTTTCTATGTATTAACCTTCTGTCAAATGTGTAGTTATATTAATTTTAAGACTACCTTTTTCAAGTTCTCTGAAGAATAGCATTGGAATTTTAATGGAGATTACAGGAAATGTATAGATTGATTTTGCTAATACAGAATTTTTCATTATATTAATTCCACTGACCCATGAACATAAGAGTTCTTTCCATCTTTAGTGTCCTCTTTGATTTCTTTCTTAAGCATTTAAATTTATTCATTATAGAAGTCTTTTACTTCCTTAGTTCAGGTTTGTTTAAGGCAGCAGTTTTCAACTTATAGGTCAAGACTCCTTTGGGGATCACATATCAGATATATTCCATACCAGATATTTACATTAAGATTCATGACAGTAGCAAAATTATATTTATGTAGTAGTAACAAAATAATTTTATGGTTGGAGGTCACCACAGCATGAGGAACTGTATTAAAGGGTCACAGCATTAGGAAGGTTGAAAAGCACTCATTTAAGGTATTTTTGAGACAATTTTCAATGGGACTATTTTCCTCATTTCTTTCACAATGTGTTGATATAGGTATATAAGAAGGCCATTGATTTGTGTATGTTAATTATTTGTGCTCTTAAGGCCTTCTGTTGACTGGCTGAGGAACATTGACATTGCTGCCATCTACTGCAAAGTATAGTGATTTAAGAGATACTCATCTCTAAAAATACATTCACAGTAGCATGTAATACATAGCCAGCAAATCAGTGTTCAAAGTTAACAATTACAATGGCTATCATATTATGCCCTATAGTTAATGGTTAGTGGAAACTTCGATAAGAACATTCCTCAGCTTATGGAACCCAACTGGTTGTCTGTTTTTATTCCCTTAGAAAAGAAGTAAAGAATCCTGAGGCTATCCACTTAGTTTCTTGTGTTTCTTCTCTTCTGGGAAGGAAGAAAGTTAAATCAAAAAAGAAAGAAGTTGTCGTGTGTGTGTGTGTGTGTGTGTGTGTGTGTGTGTGTGTTTTGTTTAGTATGTTCTGTTTAGTGTGTTTGTTATCAAGGCTGCTGGTAGCCTTGAGAGATGAATCACCTCCATCAAACTATAGTCTTAATTTCTTCAGTCTTACTGGCCTCAAAATAAATTATCACAGTCATCTCAGCTTGAATCAAACTTAAAGCACTGTCTTCTCTTTTACAGCCTGCAGTTTATATAATGAATGTTATATAGAGCTCAATTCTAGAAATTCTGGAAATACAACACACACAAAAAAAATCTACTGAGGAGGGACAGCATGGCAATGGATTAGTAAAGTTTACTAGATGGCAAGGAAAACTGTCACATGGAGATCAGTTCTTTTCTCTGATGCAATGAATGATCCTTGGCAGCCTTTGCTAGCTGCAGAGGAAAGAACCCATCTCAGTACCTACCTGGGACAAGAGATATATATGCAGGAAGGAGTCTTGGTACTTGAATCCATTGATAGCATCTGTGGAATTTGCAGATTAACTGAAGATCCTTAGGGATTCGTTGTGAAAATGCATTGGCTTCTTCTCACAAGCTTTCTCTTCCTGACCTTTGTTTAAGAGCACCACATTACACATTGGAGAAGGCTTCCTTTGCCTCCACGATAGTAGACACTCATCCTTCTGTAACTATACCTTGCCGATAAGAAGAATGACTCACTTCTGATTCCTCTTAATGACAAATACTTTTGTATTCTTTGTTTCCTATTGATTTTTTTTCTCAAGGCAATGTAAAGATGCCTGCTGCTGACCAGGCCAAACGATAATTAGCAAAGTCCTAATGAGTGTACCTGAAGGACTTAGCTGTCTTCCAATAGCTACCACTCAACAACATGTCACACCAACAGCCCTGATTCCATATCCAGGGGTTTCCCAGTCCAGGCAGGGTCTCTATTTCACTTCTGCGATCACCTCACACCCTTTTCTAACTGTTAATTAGACTCCTCATTTCTTGGCATGTGCATGGGCATAAGCCATCTGCTTATTGATCATATCCTTCAGAATATATTGGATTTTAAGGGAACCAGTTACAAAAACAGATGATGTTGTAAGTGGTCCTTAGAGAAGGTTTCTCCACAGAAAACTTGTGAATGCATAATAGAGACTGACCTGTGATCCACACACACAAATCAACAGTCTGCAGATACATTGGCTGCAAAGTTCATGTACTGCCATGAACATAACACAAACAAACAAAAGTGAAAACAAAATTTGAAATTTCTACCAAAATCCATCCACTGTAGTCAGCAATGAACTAAGGACATGTGTATAGGGTGGGACAGCAAGCTGTGTGGGTTCTGTAACCTATGTGCAAGTCATAAGGAGCTGAATTTGCAGCTTACAGGTGGTACTGAGACTTGCGTTATCTGCCCTATAGTGTGTATCTGGACCCTCTAACAACATTCTTACATGTGTGGCTCTCAGAGCTGATCTTCAAACCAAAGAGCAGAAATGTTTCAGTGGAAATGTTTTTTAACTCATTCTTGAGTAAAAATGGATAGTATCCCTGGAATTCCTCAAAAACAAAATGACTGAGACTATTTCTCTTTTCTCCATCCTGAACCTAATTTGTTCTTCTGTCTTACATCTTTGAGGACCATAGACTACTTGATCTCAAGCTAAGATGAAATGCCAGGTATGGTACAATTTGCAAAACACATGAAACTGAAAAAGAACGAAGACCAAAGTGTGGACACTTTACCCTTTCTTAGAATTGGGAACAAAACACCCATGGAAGGAGTTACAGAGACAAAGTTTGGAGCTGAGACGAAAGGATGGACCATCTAGAGATTGCCATATCCGGGAATCCATCCCATAATCAGCCTCCAAAGGTTGACACCATTGCATACACTAGCAAGATTTTGCTGAAAGGACCCTGATATAGCTGTCTCTTGTGAAACTATGCCAGGGCCTGGCAAACACAGAAGTCGATGTTCACAATCAGCTATTGGATGGATCACAGGGCCCCCAATGGAGGAGCTAGAGAAAGTACCCAAGGAGCTAAAGGAATCTGCAACCCTATAGGTGGAACAACAATATGAACTAAACCAGTACCCGCGGAGCTCGTGTCTCTAGCTGCATATGTATCAGAAGATGGCCTAGTCGGCCATCAGTGGAAAGAGAGAGGCCCATTGGTCTTGCAAACTTTATATGCCTCAGTACAGGGGAACGCCAGGGCCAAGAAGTGGGAGTGGGTAGGTAGGGGAGTGAGGGGGGGGAGGGTATGGGGGACTTTTGGGATAGCACTGGAAATGTAAATGAAGAAAATACCTAATTAAAAAAAAAGAAAGAAAAAAAAGAAATGCCAGAGAAAAGACAGCCGCATACCTTTTCCTGGAACACATCTGGACTGAGCCATAGCTCTTATTAAAGAGCATTATTCCAAACTCTGGGGCACAATACTGCAGTAACTCACAGAAAACAAACAAACTAGGAGAGGAATAAGTAAGTTCAGGGCTTGGAATCACAGTTCCACCACTCACCTCTGGCAGATATAGCTGTCAATCCATAGAGTGATCATATCTGAGTAGTGGGAGATCCCCTTTGATCCCATCCTATGCCTTATGCCAGATAAAAAACAAATCCCTAGTTAAATAAAGGGACTGCAAGACTGTGCTAGTTGCTTTCCTCCCTTCTGTAGCCAAACATCTAGCAGAGGCAATTAAAGAGATAAAGAATTGGCTTGGCTCACAGTTCAGAGGATACAGTTTGTTAAGTACCATATTAATAATGCCCACTATTCTTATTGTTTCTGACCATAGATGTTTGTCTCTCTCCTTCACAGTATATGTCACATATGGATCTGGCTCTAATCCTCTTCATAAAATCTCTATACTTCTAGATAGCAAGAGCCAGCTCTATGTGAGGCATTAATGGGAACACTTGTGACTCCATTTCATCTCTGAGACCATTTCCCTATCTTCAGAATTCAGCTAAGGATAAGGATATTGACTGAAGAATGTAATAGAACAGAAAAGAACTTGGTCAGTATGAGAAGCTACTTAATTGCTAGTATGAGACTGTAAAACTCCAAGACAGCACTGTCTACCATGTAGTGATAGAAGAAGTTAGCATCAGTGGAAGGCTTTCTGTTCTTGGAAAGCACCATTCTGAAATCACTTCTCCTCCTAAGGGTTTCAGGGCTTGTGTCACTCAGAGACATAAGCAGCCTAGCAGCAGGTGTGACATCAGCATGGTCACTGAAAAAGTATGAATAATGCTTCGGTCAGCAACCTAAATGAAGATACCTGGGGAGAAGAGCTCTTTCTGAAACCCAGGTAGAAAATCAATGTTCCTGGAAGGATGAGAGGGAGAAATCTATAGGAAGGGAAGTGAGTGCTGTGTAATGCAATTTGAAGATTTTTTTTCCCTTTCCCATGCAGTTGACTTAATAAAAGTAAAATCTAAAAACTGCTTGTTTGAAGGTGAAGGCTTACCTATGAAGAACTGACTGGCTCTCCATCGACTGACTGCTGGCTTACTGGGGCACTGCTGGTGTCCAAGTCTGCATTCTCATTGCTTTGTGGGGTTTTTTCCCCTCATTTATAAGAGTAGTGCTGATATGTATATTCCAAAAATGGTACATCAATTTCAGAGTTGGAATAACTTCTAAAGTCAATTTATAAATTATTCTGTCTGCTATAAATATATAGAATAGTTTTGATTTTTAATTCATTAACTCATGAATTCATGACCCCTTTCCAATAGGCCCATGAGCAATATTGCACTTTTTCATTTATTCAGAAATTTCCCCACTATGTACATATATATGACATACCCTAAGTGAACAGAGCTAAGACATTAACAGATCATTATTTTATTGCTACATTAGATATTATATTGTCTTATCTTTGCTTGGTACCTAGTTAGAATAGGTATATTTATTTTCAGATCAGGAAATACAAGTTGCCATCATCATACAGACTACTGATCATTTTGGTTCCATTTTTCCACCAACCCCCACATTGTTCCTACAACTTATTGTCTATCAAATACATGACAGTAATAGACCACACACAATGAGATTATGGATTCAGGTTAGTTCATAATGTACTTGCCTCATGTGTTGGATGCTCAGCAATACATAAAACTTGGAGTGATGGTGCAGACCCGTAATCACAGCACTGGGGAAGTGGAAGCAGGAGAATCAGAAGTTCATGACCATCTCTAGACACATAGTAAGACCAAATCCTAGGTTATAGGAAGTCCTACCTCACAAGACAAGCAAGCAAATAAACAAACAAGGAAACAAACCTAGCTTGTATACAGGTCCAGTATCTTTTATTCAAAATGCTTTCAGTGGTACGATTCCATATTTTGCAGTTGTTGAAATTTTAGAATCCTTGCATATACATAATAAGCAATTATAGTGATGAAACATTAGTTTATATATATAAGTTTACCTGTTTTACATACACCCTATACATACAGCCTAAGAATAACTAGGTACAATACTTTAGTGGGTCTACATTTTGATTTCAATCTGTCACATGAACTCAGATGTGGAATTTTCCATTCATGACTAGCACTCAACATGGGTTAGATTTCCAAACATTTGAAAATTTTCATCTTTGGAATAAAGATGCTCAACCCAGATAAAGAGCACAAAATTACTAAGCTCTCTAGATCTTCCTCAAATCTGCTAACTTTTCTGCTTGAGAGGCCACAGGAGTCTGTGGAAATAATGGATGCATGGCACTTGTCATCAAGTCTACTGAAAAAGCCCTTCATTCCAATGCACAAAGGCTAAACCAGAAAGCCACATTGAATGCTGACTGTTGCTAATAACAGTTACTATCACAATACTTCACCCCACAAACAATTGAGAGCCAGGCTCCTTGGCTAAAAGGCTACAATGAAAGAAAGTTAGGAACTCCTGATTTGGGCATGATTTTAATCACAAATATATTCAAATCCACTGAGTCCAGCCACATTCAAAGCTCACCAAGGGAGCAATGGCTTTTAACTCTGATTTCACTTTGATGTGTTTGCCCACCACCCGGGAACCCCATGAGTTAACCTTTCTCTGGCATCTATTAATCCTCTATATTTGAAGAGTGTTAATACAATTTACCTGACCCAGGTCTAATGTGTATGTAATTTACTTAGCCATAGACTGCATCTTAGATTGTTACAGAACCCCATACATCTATAAATAATGACAAGAAAAGAAATGTTAGATGGCATTGAATTTCTGAATGTTTTTTATTTGAACACATGACTAGGCTATGTTTTTTGTTTGTGTTTGTTTATTGATATTATTATTATTATTTTATTTACAATCCAGTCATTGCCTCTCCTCCCTCATGCAGTTTTACATCCCAGTCTTCCTCCCACTGTCTCCAAGAGGATGCACCACCCCACCAGACCTCCCCAACCCCTGGGGCCTCAAGTCTCTTGAGGATTAGGTTTTTCTTCTCCAACTGAGACCAGATCAGGCAGTCCTCTACTATACTTGTGCTGGGGGCCTCTAACCACCTCGTATATGCTTCCTAGTTGGTAGCTCCGTGTCTGGGATTTCCCAGGAGTTCAGGTTAGTTAAGTCTGCTGGTCTTTCTATAGGGTCACCCACCTTTTCAGTTTCTTCTATCCTTTCCCTAACTTAGCCATAGGGGTCCCAGACTTCAGTCCAATGGTAGGGTATAAGAATTGTTTCTGTCTCAGTCAGTTGCTGGTGAGGCCTCTCAGAGAAATGACATGTTAGGCTCCTTTCTGTAAGTTAAGTATACAATAGCATCAGTTATAGTGTCAAGAATTTGTGCCTCCCCATGAAACGGATCCCCCCAAGTTGGTTCGTTCACTGGACAACCTTTCCCTCAGTCTCCTCTCCATTTTTGTCCCTGTAGTTCTTTTAGAAGGAACAATTCTGGGTCAGAAATTTTGACTGTGGGTTGGCAAATCCTCTATTTGAGGCCCTGTCTATCTACTGGAGGTAGACTCATTGAATTCCCTTTCTCCACTGTTGGGCATTTCATCAAAGGTCACTCCCATTGAGTCCCGAGAGTCTATCACCTGCCAGGTCTCTGGTACCTTCTGGAGGGTCCCTCTACCTCCCACCACCCGAGGCTGCATATTTTCATTCATTCTGCTGGCCATCTGGACTTCTCTCCGCCCCCCCCCCATGCCTGATCCTGTTCCCCCTTTCCTCTTTCCCCTCCTCTCTCCCACCCAGGTTTCTCCTTCCATCCCTCTGCCTCCCATGATTATTTACTTCTCCCTTCTAAGTGGGATTGAAACATCCTCATTTTCTTTCTACTTGTTAAACTTCTTAAGTTCTGTGAGTTGTATCATAGGTATTCTGTAATTTTTGGCTAATATCCATGTATTAGTGAGTACATAGCATGCATGTCCTTTTGGGTCTTAGTTCCTCACTCAGGATGATAATTTCTAGTTCCATCCATTTGCCTGCAAAACTCATGATGGCCTTGTTTTCTTAATATCTAAATAGTACTCCATTGTGTAAATTAACCACAGTTTTTGTATCCATTCTTCAGTTAAGGGACTTCTGGGTTGTTTCCAGCTTCTAGCTATTACAAATAAGGCTGCTATGAACATAGTGGACCATGTGTCTCTGTGATATAGTAGGGCATGTTTTGGGTATATGCCCAAGAGTGGTATAGCTGGGTTTTCAGGTAGATCTATATCCAATTTTCTGAGGAACTGCCAAATTGGTTTTCAGAGTGGTTGTACCAGTTTCCAATCCCAACAGTGATGGAGAAGTGTTCCTCTTTCTCCACATCCTCTCTAACATTTTTTTTATGAGTTTGTTCAAAAACTCACCTGAGTTTTTGATCTTAGCCATTTTGATTGGTATAAGGTGGAATCTGAGGGTCCTTTTGATTTGCATTTCCCTGATAACTAAGGACTTTGAACATTTCTTTAAGTACTTCTTGGCCATTGGAGATTCTTCTGTTGTAAATTCTTATTTTAGGTCTGTACCCCATTTTTAAATAGGGTTATTTGGTTTTTTTGGAGGTTACCTTCTTGAGTTCTTTATATATTGTGAATGTTAGTCCTCTATCAGATGTGGGGTTAGTAAAGAGGTTTTTTTCCCCAATATGTAGATTGCTGAATTCTCCTATTGACTGTTATTTTTTCCTTACAAAACCTTTTTAGTTTCATGAGGTCCCATTTATCAATTGCTGATCTTAGAACCTGAAACACTGGAGTTCTGTTTAGGCAATTTCCCCCTGAACCAGTGAATTCAAGGCTTTTTCCCTCTTTCTCTTCTATTTGATTCAGTGTGTCTGTTTTTATGTTGAGGTCCTTGATATACTTGGACTTGAGCTTTGTACAAAGTGGTAAATATGGATCTATTTTTTATTTTTCTACATACAGACTGCCAGTTAAACCAGCACTATTTATTTAAGATGCTTTCTTTTTTTTCTGTTGTTTTTTAAGGGTAACTTCTGAGTTGCTTACTAGCTCTGACTTTTGCCCCAGAGAGGAAATGTTTAATTGTAGATTATTCAGGTGAGATGAGACAGGCTTCATGGTCTCTGCTGGGATCACACTAAGAAAACTCTGGCTTCCGAGAGAATCCTAAGTTTTTAATTTTAATTTTTATTCAAGCCACACTGATGGTTTTACAGTGGAAACAAACAAACAAGGTAAAACATAGATTGTCCTGGCAATAGTATGTTTCCACAATCTCTTCTTATGTTTTATCAGTGGATGTATTCTAATTCCCAAATCAGAAAGATGAAACCTATCCCTATATTCCCAATCATTTCTCAAAAATCATTAAAGTATTGACTTGTCATTTGGCAAAAACTGTTTACTTTGTGAACTGGCTGCTTTCAGAATTATGTTTAAGGATTCAATAACAATATTCATGATGAATGGTGGTTTGTAGAAGGTGACAGAATCATCTCTGCACTAGGGGGAAATTCATGTATCAGTTGGTGTACAATGTCTCTGTTCAACATGGAGCCCACTGTAGCATTCAAATTTTCCCTTCCACCTATAATGACTTGATGATTTCTTTATTTTCTCCTGGTCAGTGTGTTTCTTAATAAGATAAAAACAATAACTTAAATATGTTTTTTTTTTAAAGAAAGAAACTGTATTGTTGCAGAGGGATTGAAAATTAAAAGAATAGCCTTTCAATCCTGAATGTGCCAGGTTTTTTGCTGAGAATTTTTGATCCAGAAACAAGAAATACATACTGGAAAAATCGTCTTCGACAAATGATGCTGGTCAAACAGGACAGCTGCCTGTAGAAAAACCCAAATAGATCTTTATTTATCACCCTGCACAAAGTTCAGCTCTAAATGAATCAAAGACCTCAATCTAAAACTGGACACTCTGAACTGAGAGAAGATAAAGTAGAGAATACCCTTGAATTCATTGTCACTGAAAAAGACTTTCTATAAAGAAATCTGTTAGCACCGGCTCTAATATCGACAATTAATTAATAATTGAGAAACAGAACCTTATAAAACCAAAAATCTGCAGCACAGCATAGGATACTGTTCCTTAGACAAAGCAGAAGCCTACAGAATAGGAAAAGATTTTTACCAACTACATATCTTAGCGAAGGCTAATATCCAAAGTATAAAAAAAGAATCTCAAAAATACTAGATATCAAGAAATAAGTTAATTTTAAAAATGGGTATAGATGTAAACAGAGAATCTCAACAGAAGAAACTCAAATGGCCAAAAACATTTAAGAAAATGTTCAACATCCTTAGTCATCAGAGACATGCAAATCAAAACTATAGCTATAGTTTGTCTCCGCAGACTGACAGAAAGACCTTTTTGCTGAGGAAAGCACCTGCACAAATCATTGAGCATGGAGAAGTTGAGCTGGTCCTTACATGTTACCCTGCTGCATTCTAGAATCTTTGGGACAGGAAGGTATCCTACAGGGTACCAAAAGAGAAGGATAACCACCACCCAACCCTAAATTCTTTTGATCTACAATGGTGTCCTGAAAGCAAGATACACTAGGGAGATGGTGGCACAAAGCTTGTGGGAGTAGCCAACCAATATCTGACATGACATAAGGGCCACTCTACAACACAGAACCCATACCCAACACAGCTTGTATGACCAAATACCTGAGACTGAATAGCCCAGGAACCTGGGGTAAATAACATTCTCCTATACTCATAGACCAGTGTCTTCCTCAGCCATCATCAAAGAAGCAGATGGGAAAAATACAGAGACACACAGCTACATATTATACAGAGAGTGAGAGACCTTGGAACACTCAGCCCTAAATTGGACATATTCACTGAATCCCTCCACTCAGGGCTTAGGAAACCATGTGGAAAAGGAAGCAGGAAGATTGTAAGAGTCAAAAGTGATAGAGAAAACCAAGAAAACAAGGCCCACTGAATCAACATGAGAAGAGTTCATATGAACCCATAAAGGTTGAAGCAACATACCATGTCCCCTGCAAATATTTTATGGCTTCTAGAGTAATGTTTTTCTGAGATTACTGAGTGTGCAAACAAGTGGATCCATTTCTTGTGACTTCTCTTGGGCTATTTTCTCTTTGTTTTACCTAACCAGTTCCAATATGTTATTTTTTGTTTTATCCAGTGTATTATTTTATTTAATATTATCCCTTGTTTGTTTTCTTAAGAGAGATAGAAAGAAAGTAGATCTGGATGGGAGGGGAGTTGGAGAGTAACTAGGGAACTAGGGGAAGGGTAATAATAATAGGTTATATTATGTAAGAAAAAATCTATTCTCAATAAAAGGGGGGAGAAGAGAGAGGCTTACAAATTTGAATTCCATTCCTCTCTACTGGGGCTTCTTAAATAGTCCCTTTCCATGGAACTTCGGTGTATTCTTGGGTCACCTAAGGGCCTAGTTACAATGAAGGTTCTGATTCGGCGAGTAAGGTAGAGCCTGAGGTTCTGTGTCTCTAACAAGCTCCCAAGCTACACTGCTGCTGTACTGGTAATCATATCTGGAGTACAGGGCTTGGAGGTCACTTCTTCCAGTGGACCCTAACCTGATTGTGTTGGAACTGCCCATGGGGAACATCTCAAATACCTAGAAGCCTGTGTGCACTTTCTCATTTAATTGGTCTCAGGTGGAACAGAACTGTCAGTACCTTTTCACAACCTCTTACAGTAAGCCTCCTCTGCAGCCATGGATGGGAAATTTCATCTGAGACTTCTGAGTCTCAGAGTATGGTCCCTGCACCAGCACATAGAGTTCACCTGGGAGCATGTTAGAAATGCAGATTCCAACTCAAGACCTTTTACTGAATGCAGTCACCAGAGAACTCTCATACAGAAGAATTTCCAGTAAAACTCTCACCCATACTTCCAGTCCACAACACCACAACTTCAGTCATAACTTGGAGAACTCTCAGCTCCTAAAGGAGTTTGAAAGCAAAACTATCCCAGGAACAGTAGAACAAGGAGGCAGATGGTTTTCTGTATTTTCTCTGGGTATAACTAAGCATGCCTATTCTCTTCATCTTCTTTTAAAAATTACTTGAGTTTAATTATTATCTGAGCATTTTATGCATTCATAAATTCATAATGCATTCATAATGTGATTTGATCAAATCCATCCCCCATCCTGTCCCCTCAATTCTTCTCCATCCCCTCAGTGACACTTTTCTCTCCCAACTTCATGAGCTCTTTTTTTAACCCCACTGAGTCTACTAAACAGCAGTTACTGCCAGGAGTCCTTACATAATCTAAAAGCTAACTCTTTTCAAAGGAATGTGTTAAAAAGGCAATGCTGCGATTCTAACAACCAATTACCATGAGAAACTCCCTTCTCTTTGCCCCTTTGACTTATCTCATTAAAAGAGGCAGTTGATATGCAACATCTTCCAACTTTTTCTAAATTAATTATTAGTGCCTGTAGGTATTGAAACCGTGAACTTTTACAAGACTACAGGACTAGACAAAAACAGAAGGACTGCTGACTTCCTAACCAGGCAACTTAATTTCCCAATTATCTTTCCTAGGCAAATTACAGATCTAAATATAACATACTATAACCTTTGCCATTTACCCGCCAGGCTGATGCATCTATTCCTTGATCTCTTGTTTTCTTTCTTCTGTTCAAGGAAACAGAGATGGGTGAGGGTATACTAAATGCTTTTCAAATATGACATTGCTAAATTAAGAAGGAAACCCATGTGATATCACCCAGCCAGCATCAAGGAGAGGAAATGGTAGGGCTTGGGCTCCTTTGCCCTGACACTGGGAATGAATTAATTAATGGTTCTGAATTTAGACCCTTCAGGCAGCATCTGAAGTGAAGTGACTGTGTTTGACTCAGAAAACCCTTGCTTATTATTTCAGAATGATACCAATTGACAGGCAGTGGGAACTCCAATCAACCTAGTATTTATAGAAGATTATCTATCTGTGCTTTGATGCAGACTGGGGTAGGTCTATTTCCTGAAAGGGTTCCCAACTCCCACCCCACCCCTACCCCTCAACTCTGCTGGGGGTAAAAGGGGGAGACAGCAACATCTGAATCTGAACATTGGCAACATCTGAATGTGCCCATGGGATGACCTTAATACTGGGTTCAGTCTCACCATCTACTAGCTTCTTGAGAACTCCAACTGCTAAGTCCCTAAGTATCTTTCTTTGAGAGGCTGCTAACCTATTTACTTCTATAGTCAAAGAATTCTTGAATTTTTACAATAGGAAACCATTTAGCATTTATAAGCCCTTCTCCATGGTACCCCTGAACTTCTTTTTATCAATCTTTGAACATGGACCATTCCCATACGTGCTAATATCCCTTTTTTAAAACTAGAATTTGACAGAGCTATCCTGTTTTGATTCTGACATCCTTCATAGTGAATGGTTCAAATCAGAAAGAATGGCATGAATAAAGTCCAAGAGCTTTTTCAGTAACTATAAGGCATGTATTAACATTGTAAGATAAAATTCAAACCTAACACTAAAAAGACAGGCAGGCAGACAGGCAGGCAGTCACTCCCAGAAGGTTTTTTGACTCCTGCTAAACAGCATTAACTAATCTGAGTGCAGTGGGATCAAGAAGGGTCCCCAGAAGGACAGAATGAAGTAATATCTGCATTCTGCAAGGGTTAAAGGAAGATGTGACAGGAAGGAATGTGAACATCTTTAGTAAGACTTGATTAGGGAGGCCAGATGTGGAAGTTAAGTGGTTAAAGTCTTCCAAATTTGAGAGGCACAAGGAGTGAAAGTTGACTGCAGATATCTGTGTAGCCATGAGAAAGGTCACCATCCAAATTTTTTTCCATTTTTTATTAGGTATTTAGCTCATTTACATTTCCAATGCTATACCAAAAGTCCCCCATATCCACCCACCCCCACTCCCCTGCCCACCCACTCCCCCTTTTTGGCCCTGGTGTTCCCCTGTACTGGGGCACACCATCCAGATTTTTGATGTTACTAGTGGTCCTTATGCCATCTTCTGACCTGAAAGAGTGTGATAAATTCCATATCAGGCATAATGGATTTGAAATGAAGACTTCCAGAAGATGAAATAATGAACTTCAAGCTTAATGAAAAGATGACATCTACAGATATAACTTGAAGATTTTTCAATAGAGACCACTCCCATCATCCCTATGTCTCACTATGACTCCCAACACCTGAATTGTGCTCAATATACAACTCCAGTCTCAAACTGAAGTCCCCAACACAGAAGTCTACATTCTTCAGTCCTTCCTTCACCTGCACAGCTATTCTTCTCCACCATTTCTTCCCCTCAGGATGTCCTGTCAAAACTCTCCTTCTTCAGATGATACAATGTCTGTGAATTTGGGTGGAATTCTAATTGCTGACATAATCTTTTCTTTATCCATAAAATCATTTGAGCATTTGTTGTCTCTACACCCAACCCACCCCCATCATACAGCTCCAAAGAGTCAATGCACAACATGTTTTGGAGAAATGCCAGGATGCACCTGTGAAAACAAGTACTGGTGATTTAGTCAGGATGAATATCCCTCTAGGTAAGGCCAATTGAGAATGTAGATTTTGAAGTAAAAGAGATCTAGTGAGCCAAGCCAGAAACTCTGCAGCAGGGAGCCACTGCCACTTCAAACTCAGAAACAAAACAGTTTTGGTGTGTCCTAGAAACTAGTGTTGGCTGGATTGTATTGAAACTATGGGGGACTTTTCAGAACACTAACAGATGCCAGAGACTGCTAAAGCCACAGAAAAGGTATGGCTTTTGTTGGGGTGGTAATCTCCCTGGCTAATCTCCCTCTTACTTTTCACTAATACCCCCCACTGGTATTTCAAGCAAAGCTGTCAATACACAGGCCTTAGAAGACCAACCTGCAGGATGTTCTCAGAGTATGAAGAACAGAAACAAGTGAGGAGGGAGCCTTAGAGCAAACAGATAGTAAACAATTGACAACAATTTAGTCCAGCAGCATCAGTAGATAATTGTTATTAATATTCATTCTATCAGTTTTTTTACTCTTATAGAATCCCAATTAACACAGAAGAGAATCAACAGGAAGGTTTTGAATGAGAGAGAATGTTGCAGTATCCCTAAGGAAATGACAAAGTACCCACAAAGAGGCTGCTTGCTTGCCTTTTCAGACAACCTCACTAATCATCTCTCTGGGTGCTTTCTATACTATTCCAGAATAACAGGGGGATGGGACTCCTTGGGCAGGTTAACATGCTACTTCACACCAAACCAATCTTAACCACTCTGTGTTGTAGCCACAGTTTGTCCCTGTTGGGCTCTGGGTTCTTCTGTGGAGCGTACAGAATTATCGACATTTTTACCCTGGGTTGCAATTTCTCAGCCCTCACCTAGGATCCCCCATGATGCTAATGACTAATTATCAAGATGAGATATTATTGCTCTATTTCACCTGCCATTTCCTGCTCTACTTTGTATGTGTAGGCATCATTTCCTCTCCTAGCCCCCACGACCTAACATTTTCATAAGATTCTCACCATCCCAAGAAAGAAAAAATATCAAAGCTCCCACTTGCTAATAGCTAGATGGCCAGCAAGATGACCAGCATACTGGCTCTAGTCAGACTGAGGGCAGAGTCAACAACCTGATTTCATACAGGATAAGGCTAGACCAGGCTTGTGAAGGTAGTAATAACTAGGGGTGAAGTTAGGGGAGAGTAGCATTTGTCATTTTTAATTCTTTTCCTGTGACTATCAGGGCTTCAAATTTTCTACAATGTCCACAAACCAACTAGCTTCCTGCTATTTAGTAGCTGCTGAACAGACTGTAGGAAGCCTACTTGGAAACCGTAATGTATTTTGGCTGCAGCTGGACTATGTTACAAAAAGGACATCAACCAAAGTAGGAGGGTAATTTTGGTCTCAGTACCAACGAATTTAATGAAAGAACATTAGTGTCCCTTTTTCATGAGCGTAGGGCATAAAGACATTTGCAGGATCCCTGCTTCCCTGTCATTTGAATGTTTCTGGGATGGATATTGCTTTTATTGCTCAATTATGACTGCTTCCTTCTTAGATTTGTAATTGTGACTAAATATGTTCCTGTCAGCATTTGCTTTGGTTGTTCTTCCGTGAAATGCACAGGCAAAATTTGTGTTTTTGTAAAATGTGTCTATGTAATCAGATATACTTCTTGAGAAGAGAGCGTTAGAAAGCCAAAGCTTCCTGATTTTTCCTCTATGATTCTTGGGCACATAGGTTCTTTGTCTTGAAAGCTGTGTCTGAAGGTTCTGTCAGCATATCAGCATTTCAACACAGGAAACAAAACAAATGCTGGCAAATTCTGCACCTGCTTCTCATTTATTCCTAGGAAAACAATATTTTCTATTACTTTTTCTTACTCAAGAGCAGTATAATCACATGTCACATGACTGTTGTTGTCAACAATGCATGACACCTAAGAAAGTGCCCCCTCCAAAAAAAAAAATTCAAAGTGGAGCTGGAAAATTCCTATTGCCTGGTGACATGGCACAACCATGTCTCGTCTTTGTGGTGGTGCTGGTATCAACAAAGCTACTGTGTAGACAGTGGCATAAAAGCATGTCTATGTGAGTATATACACTTAATAATAGGGGCCATGCTATTGGTTTGCATATTTCTTATACTAATTTTTATGATGAACACACTTCCTTCTACTTACACAAAAAGCTATAAATCTACCAAGTTTTGTCAGCAAAAGTTTCATTTACCACCTACTCACCATGTCTTTTTATGTGTGAGAGTATGTTTGCGTGAATGCAATCTTTGTGTACAGGTGTGTACCTGTATATGTGGAGGTCAGAGGTCAGTCTCAGGCTTTATTCCTCATGCGTTATATAAATTGACATTTGAGACAGGGTCTCTCCCTAGCTTTAAACACACTGATGAAGCCAGATAGACTGACCTATGAGCTCCAGGGACCCCACTTGTGTTTCCCTCCCCAGCTCTGTAATCACAAGCTTATGTTACCACACCCAGCTTCTGGGCGTGAGTGCTGGAAGTTTAACTCAGACCCTCAGACTTACAAGGCAAGCACTTTACCAACTGAACCATCTTCTGAACTCTCACCATCCCTCATCTTGTCTCTTGATTGCTTCTTTCTATCTTATGTTTAAAGATGCTTTGTTTGTTGTGCAATAGATCAGACCCAGGGTCTAGTTCTTGCAAGACAAGAAAGAACTCTACCACTGATGTATAGCTCCAGCCCTCATGTGTTTTTGACTTAAACTCCCTTCCTTTATTCATCATGGCCCTAGGATTCATAGTGTGCTTTACATTATACAGTAGTAGAATAGTAAATCTATGCTTATATAGTTGATAATATTCAGACAATGATCAAATTACCTAATGACATTTTCCAGAATGTATGCCTACTGTTAAGTCATACATAACTACATTGAACTCTTTCATCCAATAGAGAGAAGGATACAATTTCATTGTTCAAAAATTATGTGCTTTCCAAAATATTCCCTTAAGCAATAATTTTCAGTGACATCTAAATAATTATATGTGAAATCCTAGAAGAATTCAGGACACCGAATTAAGGTGCTACAAGAACAAAGAGTGGTTGGAACAGAAATTCCAAAATCTAACGGGATAACAGACTCCAGAGAAGATTACATACACAGAGCTTGCTTTAGATGGAGGTGCATAAAAGTTTAAATTAAGCAAAAGGAAAAGCAAAGATAGATTTGGAAAAATGCACCTGTAATGAACAGCTAATAATGTTGGTGATGTGATAATGGTTTCTTTAATTTATTTACTTTTAATTACTGGAAAATCAATTAAGAAAAGAACTACAGATCCAAAGAGAAATTTCACCAAGACCAGAATTTTAAGGAGACACACACACACACACACACACACACACACACACACACATCAACAAACCAGAAAGTTGGCTATCCTTTGGCCAGATAGCATAAGACTATGGAGATTAGCTTTTTGAGCACAGTCAAGTTTTGTTTAATTTTAGTTTGGAAGACTTCTGAGGTAGAGAGAAGAATATGTGGATAATCGATCCAACCTCAAGATCATGCCAGGTTTTACATTCCAAGTGGGTATCTGCTCCTGCAGAGAGAGCAGAACATGTGGATCAAATTAACCTCCATACATGAATTCAGCCACAACATAGCTCCTCACAGCTGCTAAGAGATGGAAACATTCCCACTCATATCCTGTTTCATCTGAACTTTTAGTTGGTCTTTTTGCAATTCATGTCCTGGTCCTGCTCAAAGGTACCAGTTACCTGAGGTCACTGAAGAGTCACTTAGATGGAAGAGCTGCAGCCCACCTGTTTTCATTATGTGTCACCGAGTTGAATTAAGTAAAGCTAAATTTTCATGATCACACAAGGATTTTCTTGATCCTTCTCAGTGACAATTGCCATACCCATATACCACCTTCCTGTCCTGAGACAGATTGCTTAAAAACAGCAAGTATTTCTCATTTTAAATTCAGTGTAAGCCTTCACAGGCACTTAAATATATAGAAGCAGTAGAGCTTAATATAATATTTTCCCATGCATTTTCATTTATTATCCATAATGAAAAGCAGTAATTTATCTGTTGTTTCATTCTCTGCTTTGACCCACTAGTCTGTAACTAGTTTTAAGATGCTCACAAGACAAACTGCTGGTCACACTGTGTTGAGCAAATGAAATGTGTGGCCACAGTTTTACATAATATCCATATGCAAAAGATGAGTGCATTGCCCATAAATTTATAATTTAATAGACTGCTTTAACAATATACTGATTAATTTATATGCATTACCCAATAGCAATTCCAAAATGAATAATAAATGGGAAGTGGATACACACTCTTGAACTAACAATCAAAGTAGAATTTAAAATTTCTAGTCTAGTTTTACACAAAACAAGAAAATGTTTCATTCTGTACAGTAGGGTAGAATGAATACTACACTGGGTTTGCCTGAAGCATGAGAAGAAGTGTTAATCATAGGTTCATATAAGGGATATCACAGAAGGCAATGGAACATTCTACAGTTGATTAATAAAAGGTACATAGCTATGTATACCACCTCATGTCATGATCATAAGGATGCTGAATAGTATGAGTCAAAAAGTCATGTTAGTTTTCAAAAGGAGGCACTGTTTCCTCTTCTCAGTTACACAGGAATAGAGTTTGTAAAGAATATTAATATCTGTTCCAAGGCAGCTTCTAGAAATAGTCAACCACCTAACATTAGCTTTGTTGAGTTTAATTTTTCATTGTTTGCTTTGATTGTGATAAGTTCCCACTGAATATTATCCTTTAAATTGTCATTGTTATTATCAATCCATTGAAAAGTGTGGCAGATAAGTTTGGCTGTATGTCTGTAAAGATGAAAATCATAAAATGGGAAATAAGGAGTGGGAAATTAGATAAAAGATTTAAGAGGGTACTTTTGAATAGAAGGCATCCAAACTGGCAACAAATGTGGAAAAAGTATTTGGTCTCATTAGTCCTTGGAAAAATTAAAATCAACTACAATAATGTCATTAATACACACTTTTTGAAAGATCAAAATTTTGAACCACTAAGAAAGTAAATTATTGACAAAAACTTAGAGCATGGAATTTATAGTATGAATTTCCTGGAAAATTAATGCTTAGTATCTACTAAGTTTAAATGCATATATTTCTAGGATCTAGAAATTCCACTTCTGGGAGCATGCTCAGAAGAAAGCTGTGCACAGGTTCAGTGATAAGCAACAAGCTCATTGGATCACATTGTATTTCAAAATTGTGTTGTTTGTAACAAGATGTACTGTATTTGATTGCATTGATGACATCACAGAAAAATAATTTAACAATTCACATGCTCTAAGAGAAGAGTACTTCAAGGCTACCATAGTCTATGTGGCAAGACACTCTCCTAAAAAGCAAAACACACTGTGGAGGTAGAGATAACAGAATCAGAAGTTCAAGGTGACCCTCAGCTACATGGCAAATTCAAAGCAAGCCTAAGCTGTACTCTAAACCTGAGACACTATCTGAAAAGTATCAGCCAAACCAAACAATAGAAATATAACATAAAATTATATGTACAATGACTCCATTGTAGGAATTGTGAAGTTAAGCAGAGATTCTTTACTGTTACTAACCAAGATGGTAGTTACCTTTAAGAAACCAGTAACTTAAAAAGGAATATGATAAATATTCTGCTTACTGACATTCTTGCTATTGAAAAGACTTGTAGGCAAATAGATGTGTCCACTTCATGAATATCCATGAATCTGTTCTCTGATAGCACAGATAATTCCCTACATGTGTGGTATCCCTCAGTGAAAGCTTCCATTTAAAAACAGTTTGGCAACTCTGTGCTTATTTAAAATGATAAAGATAGGTTTCTGCAATCACAAATCACTGATGAATGATACTGCTCCTGATTTGAGGAGAATTAAGTGCAAATCTATTTTAATTGTAAAATACCTTTAACTCAAGCTATTTTCTGTATACAGCTTGGGTATGTTTCTATTTCTCTCCCATTTTAATGATACTAGAAAGCCAAAAAAAAATCTGTGTTTTTTTTTTCCTTTTGCAAAGCTAGGTATCAAATTTAAGGCCTTATGTATACTTGGCAAACACTATACAGTAAACTGCATCTCTAGCTCCATTGATTTGAAGAAGAAACTCAAATTAGTTTGACAGTGTACCACTAACTCTAAACTCCTCTAATATCTTAACTTACTAGATGTTAACAGCAGGAGTGACCCTGCACTGATAGGTGTCTGCAAGACCGACAAAGTAAGTCAGAGAAGCACAGGCTGAGCTAGCCAAGTCTCTGTCATTATTAAGTAAAGCCAGATCCAATTACTTTGAATATTTACTCTGCATTTTCTACATCTCCTTTCATGAGTTGTAAAATAACTAATAAAAGAAAAAGGTACTGTCACATAAAACAATAGTCAGGCTTTGTGAAATGAAACTACCAAGGAGGAATATTCAAGAAGAGTTACACAGGGTCATTGAGTACCTTAGATTGGAGGGACCTAAGGGTCTCCTGAAACTTAGTCTTGTCTTTCTTGCAAAAGAAAAGATAAAACAACTACTGGAACATTGCATGGGAGTTTCAATTAGGCAACTTATAACACATGGAGGTAAAGTCGAGGCCAGCCTGGTCTACAGAGTGAATTCTAGGACAGCCAGGGCTACACAGAGAAACCCTGTCTCAAAAAATTAAAAAAAAAAAAACAAAAAACAAAAAACAAAACAAAACAATACAATACAATACAAAACAAAACAAAACAAAACAAAACAAAACAAAACAAAACAAAACAAAACAAAACAAAACAAAACCACATGCAGGTAGAGACAGACGGTTGTAATTAAAGCATTCATTGCTTCTAGAACTTGAATAGAAGGATTGAACTCCACATAATGGGCCCACCAAGTCATCAGGAAAGGCTTCAAGAGAGGAAATGCAGGCAAGAGTACAGTGTGCAAACGAGATACACTGAGGGGTGATGCCAAGAGCTTCATTTTCTCTTCCAATTCTAATTTTCTTGTGTTGTCCTGAATCCAAATGCCAAAATGCAAATGGGCCCTGAGGGAGTCTCTGGGGAGCAGAAGAACAAAATGGGACAGAATCTCACATTTAACTGTTTTTATAATAAATGGAAGAGTTGGGGGCATACTATTACATTTGTAAAGTCTTACATACACCAAACACCCAGAGCATATAGCTATTGTTATTTATCTATTTCATACTATGAGGATGAAGAAAAGCACTCTACCATGTTTAGAAGCAGTCTACCAGATAGCAGAACTTGCCAGAGCAATGAATGGCAGAGCTAAGCAGAAGCAAGATAATGATGACACTTTAAGATTCAAAAGCAAAGCTTGATACCATTGAGATAAGGCCATCTGGGATGCTGATGGGATGGAGGTGGCATCTAAGTGAGGAACCTGCCACACATGTAGCCTTTCTGCACATAGAGATAATGTGGTTTTTGCCACCAAGATGCTCTATGAACAAACAACAAGGTCATTCTTCAACCATTTGAAGGCTCTGTTTGCATACTCACAATTTCCTTCACTCAATTTAGTGAAGCTACATCTGAAGTGGTAAATTGCTAATCTGCTCAAAACTCCCAAGCAGGTACATGTGCTTTTTGCCACCCACCCAAATGTTTTGGATCCATGAATGAAAGACACACACACACATACACACACACACACACACACACACACACACACACACACACACACACACACACAACCTTTATATTTTAATATGTCTTAACTAGCTCAATGGCTAGGCTAGTCCTTCTGAACCTCCACATGGCTAACACACTCCCCTATGATATTCCTGACTTAATACTTACTAAATCTATATTTTATCTGTACTGCCCTGGACCTTTCTGAGCAGCCCTCCCAAGGGGTCACTTTCCCCTTGCACCTACATTTCCACCATCTCTACTTCCTGCACCTTCCCAGAGTGGTCTGTCTCCTATGCCCTTGTCATGACAGACCCTTATTCCTCATTGCTCAGTCCCTTCCCAGAAATCCTAAAAGTCCCTCCTCTGTCTCTCTGCCCAGCCATTTGCCCCTGCAACTTTATTTCCCAATCAAAACCAATTGGAGGCATGAACCTGCAGTAACTTACAAGCAGACATTTGAATTCTCATGTAATTTGGGAATTCATTAAGTCAAATCCACAACATCTCACCCCTTTTGTCCATTAAAAAGGCCTTTTCTCTCATATGCACATGGAATGTGGTTAACAGTTTTGTAAACTAAAAGCATGTTATATACTAGTAATATCCAGTCCATTGATTTTGTCAATTTAGATATATTACTCTAATATCTGCCCTAACTTAAAGGAATTACAATTATGTACCTGAATTATGTTTTGACTTTAACTTACATTATTGTCTAAAAACCAAACTTTGAAATCTACATCATCTTCCTCAATGCTAAACAACTTAAGTTTGATTATGAGACTATAACTAGTCTTCAACCTTGTCAGAGATCTGAGAATGAATTCAATGTTACCTGAATACATAGCAAGCACAAAAACATAGCTTCCAAAGCTTAACCAATCTGTAGAGACAGCTGACTACCTGTACAGTCCCCTAATTTCTTATAATGTTGGAGAATCTGTCTTCAGCCTTCTGGCTCAGAACCATCTGACTTAAATGAAGCAGAAATTATGAAGGATGAGCTACCTTGCCTTGGCAGAACTTAGCATTTGACTATCCCACATCTGTTTGTCCTTTTTGGACAGTATTTTTGTCTGTAGATAAATTAGGGCACTTTTTGTCCAGAATCTACCTTGCCACAACCAAAATAACTCTACCTGGAGGTAACGATGCTCAATATCTTCCTTGAAGAGGAATGGGGATACTGCTAAGAACAGACATGTGTCCTAGTCAAAATTTCTACTAATAATGAAATGACTTTAAATGTCATATTTTGTGGATTTTTGATGCTTTTGAAGACTATCTGTCTATATAAAGTATATATGAATTGTCAAACATTAATCATCCTAGCTATTTCTATTTGAATAATATTAAAATACTTTATTATAACTAAATCAGAATTTATATAACCATGAGTTTACTCTCTGACCCTTAACTTGTGTTACTTAATCATCTTAAATAGTTTGTAATAGGAGCTAGTAGCCACAATTCCTACCTAAGAGTAACAATATTATTTACAAATTTTGTATCCATGTACAAAAATGTATACCAATGAAAACTTTAATTCTGTTTCAATATATAAATTCTATACCAATGTAAGAAATTATTATTTCAGTTTTATATCAATTATAAAGATTTCTACCAATGTAAGATTATGGCTATACAATATTTTGTTCAGGAAGAAATCTAGTAATCCTTCCCATGTATTTTCCCTATTCAAAATTATGACCACTTCAAATTATCCCCTAAAACGACAACCTAACTATAATTTATAAGATGACCATAACCAGACATCCAAACTAAAGGAATCAAGCTCATGACTCATGGTTTATTCCTGTCTAATAGGGTGATGAAATTTTTTTGAAAGGGTGAGGAGGGCTAGGAAAATTAGAAAATTTGGTTAGACTTAAGAAAGCTAGCTTAAGCAACTCTCTCAATAGGCTTAGAAGTCTCAGGACTTGAGTGAAGTTCTGATTGGAACTGTTTGAAAGGCTGGATGAACCAAGTCCATCAGCAACTATTCCTGATGCTACTTTGGGAGGCAGGTAGCTGGAATAACAGGTCATATCAGTGTCGCTGAGGATGAATCTTGCCAGAGCTTTACCTTCTGCAATACATGAATCTCACAACCAAAATTTTAGTACTATAAAGATATTTGTATGGATTATGTAAAATGCACAGATCAGTTAAGGATAAATTTTTGCTCCTTGTTTGAGCAGGTGAAAGACAACTATCTTTTTTTATGAGTTATTTTCATCAATAGCCAATTGTAATAAATCTGCATTTATGTCATATGAAGAATGGCATGAAGAATCTTAAGGATTCCCAACAAAATTTATTGTCTAATTTTAGCTGAAGTTTGATTATTTTTATGTCAAAGCCGTTTACTGGGTTCCCATATGTAGGAATTATGTTCTGGGTATATCTGAAAAAAAAAAAAAACAGCTTTTTTAATGGACAAAAAAAAGGAGGAAATGTAGCGACTTGTGTTCTCATGCTAATTATGGTAGAAAGAGAGAGAGGAGGAAGGAAGGAAGGAAGGAAGGAAGGAAGGAAGGAAGGAAGGAAGGAAGGAAGGAAGGAAGGAAGGAAGGAAGGAAGAAGAGAGGGAGGGAGGGAGGGAAGGAAGGAAGGAAGGAAGGAAGGAAGGAAGGAAGAAAGAAAGAAAGAAAGAAAGAAAGAAAGAAAGAAAGAAAGAAAGAAAGAAAGAAAGAAAGAAAGAAAGAAAGAAAGGGAAAGACAAACCTGTTTGCACTGTCCCATACATAGAACTAAAGGAACCCTGTCCCAGTTGGTTTTTGACTGGTCAATAAAGTTACCAGCAGCCAATGGCTAGGCAAGGAAACAGAGTTGGGACTTTTAAAATTCCCAGAAAGGGACCAAGGAAGGAGGAAGAGGGAATTTTCCATTGATGAAGCTGGTGCCCTTAAAAATCTAATAACCTTTTAATAGCACCAAGCTTTGAATATATGACTCTCTGTGGGAGGGCACTTTATATTTAAAATATAGCAAGGATTATTTACATAAGCTGGAGATGTCAGAGCACAAGGACATAGCTTTCATTGTAATCTCTTTTATCCTCTCTGCTTTTAAATCATGTATATGGATATTTTCAAAATATGTCAGCTTTGGCACAGAGGCTGCTCAAGGCAAATGCTACACCAACTATAGCCATATTGCTCCTTTTAGCTACTTGGACAAAATTCATTCCCTGCAGATTTCCAGTAGATTTTAAGATATTTTCTCATCTTTATGAAGATGAGGGAATATCTTCCATCTTCATCCACATGTCTACAATAGCCAGTATTAAATAGATTGTGTTATGGTGCAAAGCAAGGAGCTGGTCAGACTTCAAAATGAAGTATGATATGGAAACACTCAGATTCCAGATGTCGTTACTTAAGAAGCTTATGTTCAAGAACACCTGCCCAAACATCCCTGAGTACTGGGAAATGGGCACAAAGTAAGGTAAACACTGAAACTGAAAGCTGTTTGGAATATTTGATAAGCTAAGAGATGTGGTACACTGTCTAAACATCTTTGCTGTTGTATTTAATGCTTTATACTCTTCTGAACATTACACAGTGCTTCTTATATTCTGTCTATCTTAGTTATCCCTGATTTTAGCAATTAGGAGTGAAGGTGGCTGCTAAGTAAAATAGGAACTCTTGGTCAAGTTGACAGGTATCTGGCACCATCATTAAACTTGTGATACTTTAAATCTGACTCTTCTGGTTTTTGATATGTGCAAGCTCTTCAAAGTCAAGGGAAACATTTTAAAGACTTTTTTCCTGGGGAGACTATTTCTCCCTCTCTCAGCATTCCTTAGTTATATGTAGTTTTTTTTGTGTATGCTTAAGGCCTCAGGCTTTCCCCTGTCCATTTGACATACCTATTGTCCTTGTTCAGCTCTAAAAAAGTATACATAAAAATAACATTATAGAGACTGAGGTGGTTCTGTTTAGGATTATATATGTATGCAACAGCAATTAGTGAGAAAAGTGGCCATCGTAAAGTTTGAAAGAAAGCTAGGAAGAGTCTACAGGAGGGTTTGGAGGGGAAAATGGAAAAATGATATAATCTCACAAAATAAAAGAAATAATGAAAGACTATATCTTTATTCCATGCCGCATCATTACTTTGAAAATGACCCTGTCTTCACCACATTTTATAAAGGACTTCATGACATGATATTTTGACATGTAGTTGAAATCTAAAGGAGACCATTTCAATCATCATGAAATTTCTCTGCACACATCTTATATAAGTGGCTTCAGACAGTCAGAAATACATCTATGGAGAAAAATAATTCACCCTTCCTACACCAAAGCCAGTAGGGCCACTGAATTTTTTAAAATGCCAAGCTTTTACTTGATTACAGTCCTCTAACCTCAAGCTTGGTTAACAACAAGCCTTATGACTGAAAATATGTACAAGCAAACAAGAAATACGGCCTCCTACATTCTCTGAAATTTTATTATAGCGCTAACCTTTAGACAAGAAATGACATTTTAGAAATGCCACATACATTTTAACTCTTGTTCTATTTGCTAATGGCAAAGATGACCTATTAGCTGAGATAGGGGATAAAGTCTCACTATGAACTACATAACCATCTCAGTCCTTCAACATCATTACAACTCCATTTTTCACTCAAACCAGTGCCTTTTTTGTCAATTCACCCCAAGAAATACTACTTTTCCATTACTAACTGGAGTATCATAAAATCATAAGGGGAGATTTGATGTCATAATGACAAGACCTGCAGTGTGACCTCACTCCCAGGAATTTTTTGTATTTTTCTTCTTAAAACTTGCTCTTCTTGGATTGATCAGTAATCTCTCTAGTCATTGATTCCTGAGGACAAATTCATATAACACAGAATGAAGGGTAGAGATTTGATTTTCCTCATCTACAATTATCAAAAATATTTTTCAGAAATTATGAAGAAATTGCAAGTAGTTGTGTCTACTCTAGCCTGAAAAACAATCTTCAGCCATATAACAGTCAATCTCATAGTCTAGAGAATAATTAGGGCAATAGCATTAGCCCATTTCTGAGTCTTACAAGTTAGCCAGTCTTGACAGTTAAACCCACCAGTGTGATCACCAACTAGAATTGTTAGAAGCTAACATCCAAGGGATCCACATTAATACTGAAATATATTCCCTTTTTTTCATCAACAAATACCAATCAAGACATAAATATTGACATCACACATAGGTATCAGTAATAAGTAGCACTAAATAAGAAACACACCATTGTCTTGTCAACATAAAGGTCCAACTTATTGAGGGGAAGAGAGATAAAATGGAGTGAAAGACTTTGGGTACCTTGTGGTGGGAAGATATTGCCATTTTTATATGTGATAGTCAATATCATCCTAGCTGATAGAATAGTATTTCAGTAAACACCTAAAGGAAATGGAATTTGCCAAATAGATAATAAATTTAGGGACTTTAAAATCAAATTTTCCATCACTTATATTTATTGCAATTTTTTATGAAAGCAGAGGTAAAACAGAAATAATTACTATTTTCCTTTGATGACATCAAATTTCCACTTCAAGGATATAGCCATGCTGATTTGTGTTGTCTTATCTCTGTGTCTACCATTTCATCATTAGACACAGAGAAAATAGCTTAGTTAGGCAGTCTCAGCCCTCAAGACCTGTGTTGTCAGCTATCCACAGGAGAAGACCACTTGGACATGGGTTCGAACCAATGGAATGTATTTATTAGCCAGCCTGCAACTACACTGAGTATTTGAAACCCAAGCAAGCCTTTCTCACAATGGGCTTTTGGGCAAAAAAAAAAAAAAAAAAAAAAACCACATCCAAGGTTGACGCACCTCAATTAGCAAGAACAATTATCCAGAATCAGAACTATAGAAGCTAAAAAGCAAGGATAGTACCTCTAGAGATTTTCCCAGGATGATGGACTTTGATGGATTAGATCTTTGTTTATGTTTTGGCAGGTGTTGCTGTCCATATGCTGGTCTCTAAGGCCTAAGTAGTACTTCCATCATGGCAGCAGTTGTGCTAGGGTAGGAGGCCTAGTAAGATGTGGGGGGGCTGTTACTGCTGCATCCAAATCAGTGTGCTGACTCTGCTGCATTCCAGAAGGAAATGTTGGTGAGAAATAGGGGCCTAGTAATAAACCACATTACATTGTGAAAACTTTCTGAATTCTCTTTGTACCCTGAAGCACAAAAATGGATGGCAGTCTACCCTAGAGGTTGGATGACCACTTTCAAAACTTCATGGTGCCCTTGGCTAATGGAAGTAGGGTGACAGCTCATGCTAATTTTAGGTACCAATAAGTTGCTTTGATTTCTTTTAATATCGGATAACTATTTAAACAAAGAAGCTTTAATTTGAAAAACAAAACATACTTATGTAAGGTTAATTTATTTGTATTTATACAAAAACAGTAGTTAAATAAACTTTTCATATTTTCATGTAAGAATTGGGTTGTGAAACCCAAATTTTCTATAGCCTACAAAAATCGCAATGTAGCCCTAGTGACAAATCCATGGGTAAACAAACCTACAAGGGCCCCACCCTTAGAAATTTGCCATATTCAGTTTAGCTCTGACCACAGGAAATAGCAGGGTCATGATTGTGTGCCTACAGATAAGGAAGAACAAATCTCAGAACCTGTGAAATTACTCTCAGGATAAATGAGGAGTCTGCATGACTACAGAAGGCATGCCCTTTTCATAGGAAGACAGCTTTTGCTATGAACCAACACATCACTGGTGTGCCTGGAGAATAAATGAGCCTTGCCTTATTTGTATCTCTGCTAGTTTGTGCTCATTGTTTCCACATACCAAGGTTCCATGCCTGTAGTCATAAGGTTTTTTCCAACCTACTTTAGTAAGCATTCAACCTCTCCTCTAGCTCACCACACACCAGAGGTAGTAGAAAAGTTACTAGGACACAGGTGAAGTAGGCCTGTTTAGAAATAGTTCTTTCTTTCACCTCTGTTTGCTTCAGCAAAATTTTCTTTCACTTGTCTGCTTTAGCAAAACATTCCTTCACCTGTGTTCCTCGGCAAAACATCATTTGACAAAACTGACTTTCCAAAAAAAAAAAAAGAAAAACAGAAATTTCCACTTTACATGCCCACAGGAATGCGCGGAGCATTGTTAAAATGCCTGTGATGTTTAGTGACAGGAGCCACAGCAGGTACTTGCCCTGTACTTGAGATTACCAATCAGTTAATGGTCACAATAGGCATGAGATAGCTGCTCAAGCCTTGTCTTTTTTTTTTAATTAGGTATTTTCCTCGTTTACATTTCCAATGCTATCCCAAAAGTCCCCCATACCCACCCCCACAATCCCCTACCCACCCACTCCCCCTTTTTGGCCCTGGCGTTCCCCTGTCTTATCTTATGAGGGAAATGTTTCAGTGATGGTAGATAAGGCTATACACATAGTAGTGGACAGAGTTCTGATCAGACACCTAATTGTAAGACAACAGCATTCATCATTGTCATGTCTTTCCCTTCAAATAAAAGAAATAAAAGGAACTTACAATGGGCAGAAACCACTCCACCTACACCATTGTGCTTCTGCTGACCCTCACAGATTGGAGCAGTAATCCAGTTAAAGCTGGACATTCATTACTTCCTGACTGACCATCTCCCAGTAGCTTCCAGTTTCCTGCATAATAAAACTGTGTCCAGCATGACCATAACCTGCAGGGCCCTGTACACATGGCCACTACCACAGCTCAGCTGCCCATCTTCTAATGTTCAGCTCATACATTCTGTTCATGTCATTCTGGTCTCCTTGCTCTTCATGAAAGGAATGAGAATAGACATTTCTGTTCCCACAATTTACTTTCTTTTGGAGCATACAGCCATACTCTGATGGGTGGCTCACTGAGATTAAGTTTGTCTTCTGATGCCATAAATCTCAGAAAGACTTCACAGATACCTTCCTTAGGCCAGTGTCAGCTCTGGCATTCTGTGACACCTTACTCTGCTAGCCTCTGCCCCAGCTTGTCACATCTAATAACAATCTACAGATCTCTCTCTTCTCACCCTAAAGCAGAAGCCCAGTGAAGGCAGGATGTTACTGCTCCCTGGAACAGCCATTACTGAAACTAGAATATGACAGAGTGATGCACTGCTACATGAGGCTTTACATGAGTGCATGGTGCATAGTGCACAGCTATGGGAACAGGGAGAACCACAGATACATAAGGGGGTCAAATAGCTTGGAAGTCCTTCTACAAATAATAGAGCTCTTCTTCTAGTTCCTGTAACTTCCCAGAACTTAAAGGATTTATTGGAATGGGCTATAGCTACAAGAATAGGAAGAGAGAAAATTGGAGAACTTCCAAGACTCATCCCTGATGGAATCAGAGCCAGGTGAGTGTGTGGGACAAAGCAGAAGGTGCCTTTCTATAATAACAGCCCTGTGTATCAGCTATCTATTGCAGCAGTACAAATCTCTCATCTCACATCTGTCAATCAAAAGCAGAGCCTTGTTTCTCTGAGTCCTCTGCTATAGTTCTTGCATAAGGTAAGAATGAGCTGTAGCACTTCTTAGGACTCAGCAGGAAGCAGAGTTGCTTCAAACTCACTACAAGGATAGACTTAAGGCACTTTATTTAGCAGGCTATGGTTGATGGAAAGTCTGGTCTTCCCTAACTATTTTCTGGTTGTTGCTGTTAATCATTGACAGGATGGCCTCTCTGTAGAGCAGCCAATCTTCTGAGAGTAAGCTATTGTGGGAGGACTCGAACTAGTCAGAAGGCCCAGTCCTAAATTGTCCCCTAGAAGTGGCATCTACTGGATTCTGTTCATAAGCAATTCCCTAGGTCCAGCCCACACTGAAGGGAAGAAAATTAGCCAAGACATTGATACCAGGAGGTGGAGCCATTGGCAGCCTGTCACAGCTACCTACCACACTCAACAAAGTTAGTACTGAAGACATCCAAAGATTATGTTTATTTAGCTTATCTTTGCTACTGGTCTTGGGATATTTTGTAGAAAACAAAGGAAGTGAACCCAAGGTCACAGTGGGGTTGACTGGAATGCTCTTTCCCACCTCCATAGGACACACACTTAGCCTATTGTACCTTCTCCATGCCCATCTTCAGAACTGCTTATCTTAGCAACAAATAAACCTTACCTTAGCAACAGGAGAACCAGTCCAGCCCTTTTCTTGTATATACATCCTTTTGAAAAGATCTTCCTCGTGGGTCTCATACATGAACCATTTGTTTGAAAATCCTGTGTTGATTTTTCCCAACATGAGTTCATATATGAAGCATGTCTTTCTCCTGACTGCTTCTCCAATTTCTTCCACTTGTATCTTCTTGACTGGCCACCCTTCCTTTTAGCTCCCTCATAACTATCCTCCTCCAAAAGGGGGCTCCCTTACTTCACTTTTCCTTTCTCCCAACGGGAAACACTTTCAGAAACAAGCTTTAGCCCAGACCTGATACTGCTCAAATAGCCACTTTTGACCAAATGGGCCTCAAGATGGTGCTTCAGCGATGGAGAGTCTCTAGTGAGGCTCTAAAATGGGCTTTACTGATACAATCTTGGCCTATAACAGCCCTCATTTGAATAGCCCCTACCACTCCTGCTAAGCAGACACTTGAGTTTTCCTATGCTGAGATGAACCAAAGAGTTAATCAACCACTGAAAGGAATACCAGGGAGCTGGGAGAGTGGCATCCTGTGCTGCCTGCCTGCTTTCCAAATTTAAGAATAGGGAGTTCCCAAGTTCTTTGAGGGTCCTTTAAATGTTAGAATACTAAATGAGCTAGAGATTGTCTGCCATTAAATTAGCAGAGAAGAAAACCTGATGAAGAATTTTTAAAATACTGTATATCACCTTAGGGACAGAGGCATTTCTGATTTTAAAGTAAAATAAATCAACATGCTTAGGGGAAATTTGCATACATTAACATCCCATAGTTCTCTTTAGTTTGTAGAGCCTTTTAGTTGATTTATCTTTATTTTTTAATTGTCGAGTGAAATGCAATAGAAAAACCTATACAGTCTCACCACCCAGAAACCAGAAACAATAGCAGCCACCAGCAAAAATGATATACCAATACCACATGCATACATGAGACATAGATACCACAGCCACCGAGAAAAACAGAAACCAGGAGAAAATATTTGAGGCCTGATAGAACAAATATTTTCAAGATAGGAGTAATATAGCCAAATTCAGTACAAAACGTCCAGTAGAAATATCTGAGAAGAGAGGGATGCTCCCCACACCCTGAGAAAGGAAAGAGAGAATTTTCTCATACTCTTTCTCAGCTACAGATCAAACGTGAGAAAGGAGCTTTTTAAATGTGAAGCTGAATGGAGTTTTTATTTAAAAACAAAAACAAAAACAAAACAACCCTAAGAGTTACAGAGAGATAGATGGCTTAGGGACTAAGAATCTTGGCACACAAACATGGGGACCCAACTTCACATCCTTTCTTCCTCCTCCGATACCTGAAGTCTCTTCCAAATGCAGGTGACAGTGGCTGGATCTTATGCTATAGCAAGCAAACCCCACCTCAAAAGCCTTGCCTTTTCTCATCTGAGTGATCATTTCCACCCAGGCAAGCCGAGAGGACCAAGATCTATTTCAGGAACATGACGATATCTCTGTGTAAAGACCCTCTGAGTGAGACCATAGGTGAAGAACACTATCATTCTCATTGTCTTTGTGACTTAGTCTTTGTCTGCATTTCCCCAAAGTAGGACAGCCCTCCAAAAGAAAAATAAACCCAGCTCTCCTCCATGAGCTCAACTTCTGACTCCTCCTTCGTGTGAAACTCCTAGTTCAGATACATCCTCTACCAGTCTCAAAACAACTAAGCTCTAATGCAGCAATCTTTTTTTGATTTCTAAATTTCACTTACAGTGCACATGCTTGATTCAGTGCCCTTGTTGAAGAATACCCCATCAGTATCCCTGATCTTGCACGCTTGTTTTTCCCCTTTTGAGACTCCATCAATTTTCATCTAGGTCCATAATTCCTATTCAATGCTTTGCACATGGAAGTCTTCTGGTGACTGACATTTACTGAATTTTAGAACCTTTGCAAATTCATGGGCCTTCATTAGTTTTAACAAGATATAAACTTACTACAGTGAATCAAAGTAATTGCAACATGCATTGAATTCGGGCACACACTGATACAGTGTTTTCATTAAGGAAAACTTAATAAGGATATAAAAGCTAATATGGTAACCCTCCGAAGCTTCAGAGAGAATGTTAATGTTGTTCATTTAAAAGTTATTTCTAGTCAGAGGGCTCATTTCCTCCATGCAGCAACTCAGAGGCATAGGCTTCTGTCTGTGGTTCCATCATCTTCGGTGTCTGGTTTCCCAAGCTGACATTTTACCCCCAAATTGTCAGGTCTGAGGATAAAGGCTATGGAATGCCATACAATAGAGGGCAGACCTAACAGGTAAATGTGCCCTCTAGTACTTTCCCTCAGCTGGATTTCAGTCATGTAGCTATAGGAATACATGGAGGAGGAGCAGGTGGAAAGTATGAGCCTTTCCTAGATTCAGAGGGAAGAGGGATAATAAACAGTGATAATTTTAGAATTAATTGCCTGGTTTCTGCCTCACTTATTAAACCTTATACATACTATGAAGATTTCCTGAAAATGACACCCTCAACCCCAAATACCTAGATCAATCTAAGTAAAATGTGCAAAATATGCACAGCAAAGATCGTAAAAACCCCGGCTCTCAGATAACAAGGAAAGCAGAGACAGCAACTCCCACTAACTGTTCCTACCATTTTATAGAGCGCTGTGTTTCCACTGAACCTCATCTGGAAACATTCGTGAGTCACTAAACAAGCTAACTGCCTACAATAACCACTCAACCAAACAAATATCCAGAAACTGATGCTATAGACGTTAAACCATCAAAGGATAAGTGGGTGGGTGTCCTGGATCAGCATGATCCTACATGCAACAATTGAGGACAAAACAAAAATGACAGTAGAGAAAGGGAAAGGATTTGCATGAGTATCTAGACTTGTCATGCCCTCAGACTCACACAATTTTACATAGCTCACTACTTAACTGTAGAAATTAGGTATTTTTTAAACCCTTTTCCAGTGTGTGTATGTGTGTATGCACTCAGATATAACTCAAGCAAATCTTGTAGAAAAGGTGACAGCAAGTTTGGGTCTAATGTAACTCTTGTTTTATTTTGACCTACTAAAAGGCTCTCACATAATGATTCATCCCTTCTACAGAAATGAGATGTCAGGATGCAAAGGGCACCACATCCCGTCAACAGGCCATGTTTGTCTCCCAGAAGCACCTCAGGGAATTTTAACAGCAAGCACCATCTTCTGAGCCCTTCATGAGACTAACATCCGCTGGCTTCCTTTTCCACATCTGTAGGAGTAAAATTAGCAAGCAGTATGGAATCTGAGTTCTCCCCAGAGTTCAGTCAAAGGTCAGAGCTACCTTTGGGTAATTCATAGGGGAAAAAAGTTGCATAATAAAAATAATGATGTGGCATATGAATGTGGTTCCAATAGAACCATACCCTTTCAGCAGCCAGCTATATACCAACTCTCCATTTTCTGCTTGTTGTGTTTCTTAACACAGCTCTTTTTGCATCTGCCAGTGACTAAAATGTTTACCACCTCCTTGGTCTATTACTCTTGTTGCCTCAGGTCACAGAACATTCCAGTCGAGTTGCAAATTATTAGGACTGATTTTTTTTTATGCCTGTGCTGTCTAGAAAATATGCATGCATGTGTCCTCATCCTTACCCCGTGTTCACTGTCCTATACTGCTAGGATCTCTTTGTCCCTCCATTAGCCCCAATAAATTACAGTTGATTATAGCTCAGTCCCTTCTATAGTGGGTTAAATGCAGTAAAATGAGCAGGAAAATAGCAAACAAGGCCTTGGGGTGACATCAACACCCTGTAATAGCTTACTTTTACCTCTGATATTTTCACAGATGATTCTATCTGAAATTCCTCAATTTGGGATAATGATGCTGAAAGTGTATAATGTGAGTATTTGTGGTTGAGCCACAGATGATGGTAATAGTAGTGGCAGAAAGGTTGTATGTGGGTAAAAATCTAGCTCAGTGTAAAAGGCTGCTGAAGGCTAACTACACTCATGCTCAAATAAGTCCTGATGCAGTGGTCCTATCTGTAACATTAATAGGTTTTGATGTTTATTTTTTAAAAGAATAGAAGGAGAATCTCTGACAGAAAATTAAATAATAATAATAATAATAATAATAATAATAGTAAATAATAATAATAATAAACAAGTCTCTGGATTTAAAAAAAATTCCAGATCTGGGGACCCAGGATTCAATCCCCATCACTACAAAAATAAATATAAAGAAAAGGTGGGGGGGGGGGCATGTACCTAAAACTTCTCATTCACTGTGATCATTAAGCATTTTATTTGAGCCACCTATGACAATGAGGACATCTGACTATGGCTCCACCTGTACCTAACTATAAGGACCACTGCTATATATAGCATGAGGTGTTCAACTCTTTATTGAAACTCCATTTACCCACCCCGCCCCATGTTTTTGTTTCTTGAGTAGCTTTAGATAGAGAAATAATGACCACAGTGAAAAGCTCTCTCTGGGATGGGAAGATTAAGCTGAAATTTAGTAGGGACCTGAGATGTACAGAACCAGGAACAAGAGAAGTTTGATCTATGCCTTAGCTTGGGTTTTATTGCTGTGAAGAGACAACATGACCAAGGCAAATCTTATAAAAGAAAATATTTAACTGGGGCTGGCTTACAGTTTCAGAAGTTCAGTCCATTATCTTCATGGTGGGAAGTATAGCAGCATGCAGGCAGACATGCTGGATGAAGTAGATGAGAGTTCTACATCTTGATCCGAAGACAGTCAGGAGGAGACTTCTCTGCAGGCAGCTAGGAGGGGACTCTCTTCCACACCTACATGGGGGAAACTTTAGCCTCAAAGACTATGAACACAGTGACACACTTCCTCCAACAAGGTCACACCCATTCCAACAAGGTCACACCTCCTAACAGTGCTGCTTCCCATGGCTAAGCATATTCAAACTACTAGAGTCTGTCATCTCCCCCAACTCCCTGCATCCACCAAATATGATCCTTCCTGGCCCCAAGCCTTTACTTCTTCAGACCCTCTCTAGTCTGAAATTTTACTCAGACACTTCATTTAATTCTTGCCAAACAATTCACTATGCTGTAAGTTATTATGCAAAAGTCCTCACCACACCTTGGAATCACATCCTTCTTAGAGACTTACCTTTAACCCCCACTCTAATCTAGGTATCCTTTCTGATTATCTGCTCTTCATTTTACCCTAAACACCAGTACCCTGCATGATAAAACTATAGCAAACACACTAATGGTGTTCTTCATTGTGTTGGGCAAAAGTATTCTTCTCTAGTCTCCAAAGTGTGTTCCTTAAAAGCTATATTGATTTTCTCACTCATTTCTTTATGCCCCCTCTCATGCTACATACACTGAGACACCTTCAAGAGCCTCAATGTCCTCCATACTCCTACACTTCTAGGTAAATGGACTTGATTTCCTTCGAAAGCCCAAGTGTCCTGCCTCTGTCCTTGATACCTTCTCTCAGACTTTAGTTCTTCATTCTATTCTCCACAGACAAACTTCTCCCTCCTGACACTTGGATACCCTCAAATTATTCCTTGCCTTAAACCAAAGGCCGAAAGGAAAACATGTGAAACAAGACATCTCTTCTCCCTACCCAACTATGTCTAAATGGCTCCTTTTAATGCTTCCTCCAGCCTAGTCATAAATCCTCACATACCCTCCCTAACCATATTAATGATTTTCCCTTCTGTAGAAATCATCCGTCAAACACTATTTCTTAAAAAGAAATTCCTAGGTCAGAGCATCAGAATATTATTTTACTACATTTCTTACTGAAGCTTGATTGATTTCTTAAATGTACTTAAAAAATCAATATGCAATAGGGAAATAAGTCATAAGTTAAAAGTTCAAGGGATACATACAAACTGCACATGCCTACATGCTTAGCACCCAGTCTAAGGAAAGAACATTATCAAACTCCTAGAATCCAGTGTTCTCTCTCACCCCCTGGAATACACCACCCCACCTTTCACTAACTGTCACACTGGCTTCTGAATCCACATTAATGTTGCCATTTAGTAGTACTCTAAAATAGAAGTGTACAGAATGTACCTTTTTCTGTTTATCTTCTTTTATCAGATATTGGGCCTACTGATTCCTGATGTCTATATTTATGGCTTACTCATTCTTATTGCTGTTTTCTAGCATTACCTGTATATGCTATGATTTATGTATTTTCTGTTGATAAACATTTGGGTAACTTTTAACACAGTTGTATTATTTAATAGTGGTGCTACAAATATCCTACTGTGTATGAGTGTTGAATTTCTTCAGGATGTGTCCCAGAGGTGGAATTTGAGGACAACTTCACTATCAAAAATACCAACAAGGTCCACTCACACTAGCAGTGGATGAGAGTTCTGGCTGCCTGTATGCTCACCAACACTTGGTGGTTTCCTGATCTTTTCATTTTGCCATTGTAATGAGTGTACATTTATGATTTTTAATTCAGTGAATTCAATATCTTCAATCACTCCATATTTAACATGAGAGACTCCCTCCTTTGTACCACAAACTCACTCCTCACTGCAGAACATGTTGGTCTTCAGTGTCTCTTCTCATGTACCTTTCTCTTCCAACACTCTCAGGTCTGCATAATGTTTTTTCCTTTCCTTTACAAATTCTATTCCATGATCCCATTATTTGCTATCATTAAGTCTTACTTCCTTCAAGACAATATATTTACAACAGACAATAAAATTCCACAATTTTATTCACTCAACCAATGGTTACTTTATCCTTTACTAAATTCCTGACTGTTTGGGATACCAAACACTTTGAAAAGAAGCAGAGATGAATTGTTTAAGAAACAATCCTGGTTGGCTAGTTCTAGTGCCCACCTACATACCAGCACCTGGAAGATAGAGGCAGTGGAGTCAGACATTAAAAGTCATCTTTGGCTACATAGTAAGTTCTAAACCCAGTCACCTGGACTAAATGAGATACTACCACAAAAGAATGAAAGAATGAACAAAAGTACAAAAGAAAGAGAGAGATGTGGAAGAAGAAAAACCCTTGCCTTAAACAGCCTACTATCTCCACAACAAACAACAGCAAATCAATCTCCATTGGCAGTACCTAAGCATACCACACTAGAGGTTTGCTGAGACATAGAAATAACTAAAAAGGATAATAAGCAATATGAGCACTCAACCCTAAGACTTCAGTCTCCAGTGTTGGAGAAGAACTCACATATGAAAAGCATGGAGAGTGTCTTTCACACACTAACACTGTTTGGAATGGTTAAAGATGTCTGTGAAATAGAGAATAGAACCCATAGAGAAGTCTGCAAACATACACTGAAGGGCTTCCATACTTTCCCAGGAAGTGACTGAATTCATAAGTCAAGGGATCTACAAATATACTGGGATAACATTGTTTAATTCACTGAAAAAATTATTTTAGTTCCAAAGCTAAGTCAGCCATATGTCCTGGATTTTCCAGGACTCTGCTGATTTAAAATATTTTGTCTTACCAGGCCATGTGTCAGAACACAGCCCACAGCCCATTTAAGGTTAGAAAAATTGTGTTACCATAACCTCATTCCATCCCACATGCCATATTGTTTTTTTCAAATAAATGGTGACCTTGTTTCTGGTGGGTATCCTACACAGAAAACAATCTTGGTTTGTGAGCTTGCAATGTATGCTTATGAATATTCAAATGCACAACTCCAATTAAAATAAGAGCTGAAAGTCTGTGCTACAGGCAAGAAAAAAATACTCTGCTCATAGCTGCATTTGCTTTACTAACAACAGGTTGTAGCCTGACAGCCTGAGGGTAAAAATAATTAATGTTTTGTTCTTACCTTGTTATCATACATCTAATGAATCATATTTTGATTTTGCTTTACATTTGTTGAAGAGCCATAGACAGGTCCAATATAACAGAAGAAGCTGCAACTTTTTTGTCCGGTTCAGATGAGCACTGCTATATTTAGGAGCATTATATAGCTCAGTCTTTACAGAGAGATAAATGCCAGGAAGCCCATTCCAACTAAGAAGAATTTAAGAAGTATCTCAAACTTTAGGTTTACCCAAGAACAATCTGCAGGTCCAGTCCAGAATGCATAAAAGCTACATCATTTAGTGGTGGTGGTACTAGGTACTGAGCATTATACATGCTAGGCAAACACCCTACCACTGAGCTATATCACTAGTTCAATGTCAATTTGACACAACCCAGAGTTATTAGAGAGGAGGGAGCCTCCCCTGAGAAAATAGGTCCTCCATCTATACACAAGCCTGAAGGACATTTTCTTAATGAATTATGAGGGAGCACCCAGTCCAGTGTGGGTGGTGTCATCTCTGGGTTAGTGGTCCTGGGATGTATAAGAAAGCAGAATAGATTTGACCTTAGTACAAGGAGATAGAAATGGATCAATTTGCATTCTTCTACATGATAACCGCCAGTTGTGCCAGCACCATTTGTTGAAAATGCTGTCTTTTTTCCACTGGATGGTTTTAGCTCCCTTGTCAAAGATCAAGTGACCATAGGTGTGTGGATTCATCTCTGGGTCTTCAATTCTGTTCCATTGGTCTACTTGTCTGTCACTATACCAGTACCATGCAGTTTTGATCACAATTGCTCTGTAGTACAGTTTTAGGTCTGGCATGGTGATTCCACCAGGGGTTCTTTTATCCTTGAGAAGAATTTTTGCTATCCTCGGTTTTTTGTTATTCCAGATGAATCTGCCGATTGCCCTTTCTAATTCGTTGAAGAATTGAGTTGGAATTTTGATGGGGATTGCATTGAATCTGTAGATTGCTTTTGGCAAGATAGCCATTTTTACAATGTTGATCCTGCCAATCCATGAGCATGGGAGATCTTTCCATCTTCTGAGATCTTCTTTAATTTCTTTCTTTAGAGACTTGAAGTTCTTATCATACAGATCTTTCACTTCCTTAGTTAAGAGTCACGCCAAGGTATTTTATATTATTTGTGACTATTGAGAAGGGTGTTGTTTCCTTAATTTCTTTCTCAGCCTGTTTATCCTTTGTGTAGAGAAAGGCCATTGACTTGTTTGAGTTAATTTTATATCCAGCTACTTTATTGAAGCTGTTTATCAGGCTTAGGAGTTCTCTGGTGGAATTTTTAGGGTCACTTATATATACTATCATATCATCTGCAAAAAGTGATATTTTGACTTCTTCCTTTCCAATTTGTATCCCCTTGATCTCCTTTTGTTGTCTAATTGCTCTGGCTAGGACTTCAAGTGCAATGTTGAATAGGTAGGGTGAGAGTGGACAGCCTTGTCTAGATATAGCTCTCTCTTGTGAGACTATGCCGGGGCCTAGCAAACACAGAAGTAGATGATCACAGTCAGCTATTGGATGGGTCACATGGCCCCCAATGGAGGAGCTAGAGAAATTACCCAAGGAGCTAAAGGGAACTGCAACCCTATAGGTGGAACAACAATATGAACTAACCAGTACCCGGGAGCTCTTGTCTTTAGCTGCATATGTATCAAAAGATGGCCTAGTCGGCCATCACTGCAAAGAGAGGCCCATTGGACACGCAAACTTTATATGCCCCAGTACAGGGGAACGCCAGGGCCAAAAAGGGGGAGTGGGTGGGTAGGGGATTGGGGGGGGTGGGTATGGGGGACCTTTGGGATAGCATTGAAAATGTAAACGAGGAAAATACCTAATAATAAAAAAAATAAAAAAAATAAAAAAGAAAGCAGAATAAGCAAGTCATGAGGAGTAAACCAGAAAGTATCACCTATCCATGGTGTCTTAGTCAGGGTTTCTATTTCTGCATAAACATCATGACCAAGAAGCAGTTGGGGAGGAAAGGGTTTATTCAGCTTACACTTCCATACTGCTGTTCATCACTAAAGGAAGTCAAGACTGGAACTCAAGCAAGGCAGGAAGCAGGAGCTGATGCAGAGGCCATGGAGGGATGTTCTTTACTGGCTTGCCTCCCCTGGCTTGCTCAGCCTGCTCTCTTATAGAACCCAAGACTACCAGCCCAGAGATGGTCTCACCCACAAGGGGCCTTTCTCCCTTGATCACTAATTGAGAAAATGCCTTACAGCTGGACCTTGTAGAGGCATCTCCCCAACTGAAGTTCCTTTCTCTGTAATAACTCCAGCCTGTGTCAAGTTGACACCCACAACCAGCCAGTACACATGGCATCTGCATTAGTTCTTGCCTCCATGATCCTGCCCTGAATAAATTACTGCCCTCACTGCTTTTGATGAGAAAATGTTATGTGGAACTGTGAGAGAAATAAACCTTTTCCTCCCCAAGGTGTTTTGGTCACAATGCTTCATGGCAACAGAACCCTAATGAAGACAATCTCCCATCTCATTTTACTCTTTATTTTGAGACTAATTCTAAAATTCACTCTGCAGCTCAGGCAAATGTTGAACTTCTAGTTCTTCCGCTTTAGCCTCCAGATTAGAATAGCTGTAAATATATGCATGGAACACCAAACCAGCTGCCACAACTTCTAACAATCTTCTACCTTCTTATTTTGCATCAGTCTGCTTGTCAGTCTCCTTTCCTCTGCCTGATTCTAGCTCTTTGTTCTGAAGATCACTATATGTCTTAGCTTTGTTTATAAGTGTCTTCACTATTACATGAATTCTGGACCACAACAAGAACCCAAAGTTGAACTAGGTAAGTAAGATCTTTTTCTACTTCATTCCTAGCTTTTGAGCATTTTTTCTACTCATTCTAGGATAGAGTTCATTGTACAAGCCCAAATTGCTATACTCCAGAAGATGACCCTACACACAAGCACCTAGAGGCAGGACTAAGTTAATTCACTGTTTGTTTTTGTTTTTGTTTTTGTTTTAAAGCACAGAACATTGGAAAGAAAAGTGGTTGGGGGACAGAGAAGAATTAAGACACTTTGTATACATCTATTCCAAGCAATAAAAAAATGAATAATTCTTATTTGAAATTTGTCACATTAGGTTTAAAGACTTTTCCCTTTACATTATTCAATGTATGTCAAATCTAAAATTTCAGCTTTCGTTTTTTTTTTAATTTTTTAATTAGATGTTTTCTTTATTTACATTTCAAATGTTATATCCTTTCCTGATTTTCCCTCCAAACCCCCCTAACTTATTCCCCCTATCCCTGCTTCTATGAGGGTATCCCCCCACCCACCCACTTATTCCACTTCCCCATCCTCTCATTACCCTACCCTTCACAGGACCAAGGGCCTCTCCTCCCATTGATGTCTGACAAGGCCATCCTTTGCTACATATCTGGCTTCAGCCATGGGTCTCTCCATGTGCACTTTTTCAATTTACTAATGAACTTATAATCTATTATTTATACAATGTAAAAATACTGGAACATATTTAAAATGCATGATACATTTACATGATGCTATGTCCTTCTTTGCTACCATGGAACTTGAAACCACCACACATCATAGACATAGATTTATTTAAATTAACTCTAGAACACAGAGCTTTGAAATAAAAAGAATGAAAAACTTCATCAAAGAACTCTGGGAATTTGAAGATGACCTAAACACCCCAGTGAATTTAAGAATAGTAGTAAATGCCTAAAAAACACAAACATAACTGAATGAAGTTATGAAAACAATTCAGGATCTGAAAATTGAATTTAGCAAAAAGAGAAATATTGAAGAAAGTCAAGTGAAAATGAAGATGAAATAAAAAATTAGAAGACTCTGGGGAAAAGCCTTAGAGGAAGAATGGATTTAGAAGTAGAAATCATATCAGTACTTGAAGATAAAATAGAGGAATTAGACAAAACAAGCAATGAATATTTAAAAACTTTAAAGCATATGAAAGGAACCTTTAGAAACTGTGAGATATCATGAAAAAAGTCTTCAAATTACAGGCATATGTGATGAGAAGAATCCCAAGTCTGGCTTGAATCAGATCTTCAACAAGATCATAGAAGAAGAAGAAAAATAAAACTTTCTCCAAACTAAGGAAATATCTACTCATGCAAATAGAAGAAACACACAGAACAACAAATAGACAGAAAAAAACCCTCCCACAGCATATCATGGTAAAAAAATACTAAATGTATAAAATAAAGAATATTAAAAGTATCAAGAGAAAAGACAAAAATCACATTTAAGGGAAAAGTAGAAACTTTGAAAGCCAGAAGAGACTGGAGCAAAGCATTTAAAATCTTAAAAATCCATAATAGGCAGCCCAATTTGACTAATATACCCAACAAAACTATCTGCTATAGTAGAAGAAGAAAGAAAAGTTTCCATGGTACAGCCTTAAAAAAAGAAAAATCCATGTCACCAAACCAGGCCTATAGAAGATACTGAAGCAATACTTCAAGCTTAAGAGATGAATAAGCATGGTTAAGAAACTATAGAAAGAAAACAAATAAAGCTATAAATACTGAAATACAAAATATAACAAATTTATTTTGCAGATAGCTCTATATGCCTATTGAACAAGTCCTGACAACAGTGATGAAAACAATTCTTAGCTGTAGTCCATTTCTTTCAAGCATCACTTGCTACTTTAAATCTCTTCATATTTTACTCATGGCTATTCCACTGGCTACCTTATTTGTTCTTTGCTAATTTTAATGCATTTTTATTGATTTTAACTCATTTACAAACCCTTAGTTTAAATAACATGAATGGTACCTATTTGAATGTATAGTTTGATGAACATCAATATGTACATCTAATAAACTAATACAAGTGGGATGCTGAATATTTCCAGTCCCCTCAGCCACCATAGTAAGTTTCCGTAGGCCCTTTTCAATCAATTTTTCTCTCTCCTCCCCAAGAATCATCAGACAACTGATGAGTTGCTGCTTGTGGTTTTGGTTTGCTAAAATTGGAAGAAAATTGGACCACACAGAATGTATTTTACATGATGATTTTAGGGTTTGCCTATGTGGTTGTATGTAGTTTTTGTTTTCCTAAGTAGATGTACCTTAGATGGATGTACCACAGTCTATTTAGTCATTTTTCCGTCAATGAACATGCAGCTTGTTAGCCTGGCACTGTTAGAAATAAAGTCCCATTAAGCATTAATGTAAAAGTTGCTTTGTGGGCATGTTTTCCATCTCTTTTAAGCACAAGAGAGCAGTCAAGTCCTATGTAAGTATATATTTACATTTTTGAAAAGGTACCAAACTTGGAAAAAGCCTATCTCTTCCATATTATACTCCTGCCAACCCTGCAGGAACATTCAAATTGCTGTACATCATTGAAACATTTTCAAGGATATTTTGTGGAGTGCAAGTATTGGTTTTAATGTGGTTATGTCTGTTAGCTATGCTGAACAGCTTTTTATGTACTTATTAGTCATTCCTGTTATCTCCTTTATTGAAAACCCTGTTCAGGTTTTCTCCCTACTTCATTTGCTGCTGTTCTGTAGGTTTATCTTTTAGCTGTTAGGAACTTTTGTTTTGATTTATATATTCCAGATATACATCTTTTATTTGACATGTACCTTGTAAATATTTTCTCCTAGACTTGTAGGTTGGCTACTCCTCTGGGTTCGGTAAACTTTTTATATTTTTATTGATCATTCAAGCAGATGAGTACTTAGAATAATCACTGGAGTGATGCAGAGAATGTGGAACCTTTTATCAACTTCAGGGAGCTCCAGATGGCACCAGTCTAACCAGCATCGCCATTAATTACATGATCAACACACACTTTCTGGAGAGTTGGCAGAAATGCTGTTAGAAAGAACATTTTCTACTAGACTATGATAACATCTTTTTTTTTCCCAGATAATAGTGATGTTGTGCTATTAAACTTGTGCATAGACACGAAACACCCAGAAAGTGGTTCTAACTCAGCTATTTTTATTGTGTGTGGAACACTGTGAAGAGGTAAATATGGTGGGTAAAAGGTGAAGGTATGTACACAGACTTATGAGGGAGACTTTTCAAAAGGCAAATGGGTCAGAAATTTAATCTGCTCCAAGAAAGAAAGGAAACAAAATAACAACAACCAAAACAGCCACAGTAAGAAAATGGGTCTAACTGCTAATCACACACAGGAGCACACACACAGGCATGCATATGCATATGGACACACAGTCACACGGACACACAGAGCTTTATTCCTACTGAGATCATGCATTTTTCCCCTGATGAATCTCAATATACTATATGAACTAACCAGTACCCCCAGAGCTCATGTCTCTAGCTGCATATGTAGCAGAAGATGGCCTAGTCAGACATCATTGGGAAGAGAGGCCCCTCGGACTTGCAAACTTTATATGCCCCAGTACAGGGGAAACACCAGGGCCAAGAAGTTGGAGTGGGCGGGTAGGGGAGCAGGGGTGGGGAGAGTATAGGGGACTTTCAGGATAACATTTGAAATGTAAATGAAGTATCCCTAATAAAAAAGTGGAAAAATATTAATAATACTTAAAATTATCAATAAGTAGAGTATTTTACTCTTGAAATAAAAAGCATAAATTTGTGTGTGGGGGGGGGTTAAAAAAAGAAAGAAAGAAAGTGTATGCTTCTTTTGAATACAAGAAAGCCAGAATAGTCTACATGAAAGTACTGTGGAAGATGAAAAATAAAGTTATCTGCAAAGCTCCTCACTTCTTAAGGCAAGACAAACAAAGACTATCAGCAAATTTGGGGGAAGAGAGAGAGCTTCCTTAGCATAATACAAGGAACCTATGAAAACTGAAAACTTGAATTTTTCCCCTTAAGAAGAAAACAAGAGCCAGGCATGGTGGCACACGCCTTTAATCCCAACACTCCAGAGGCAGCTGCAGGTGGATTTCTGAGTTCGAGGCCAGCCTGGTCTACAAAGTGAGTTCCAGGACAGTCAGGGCTATACAGAGAAACCCTGTCTCAAAAAAAAAAAAAGGAAGAAGAAAACAAGAACAAGGTGCATCTGTTACATCTATTCTGTGTTGGATGAAAATTGCAGTCAAAGCATTTGGGGGAAAAATAAAAGAACTGAATCCCTCCAAAGCTAGAAATACAGGAACAAAATTATCTGTATCTATAGATGACATGATTCAGAAAATGCAAAGAAATCTACACACACACACACACACACACACACACACACACAAAGCACATAGGGCTAGTTTTGTCTCTATATATCAACAATAAAAATTATCAGAGAAAAAAATCAGGTTTATATAATAGCATCTAAAGAATTCAAAATCAATAGATATATTTAAACAATGAAATGAAAAACTTGTTCAGTGAAATTTTTTTTAAACAAGAAGCTCAACTATATTAAAGGCATCCCGTGTATGTTCCTTAGAAGGTCAGAAGGTCTCATACTGTTAAGATGGAAATAATACCCCCTCCCCAAGGAATCTGCAGATTCTATGCAGTCAGTCTGACTTAAAAAAGCCTGTTTGTGCAGAAACAGAGTGGTTCACAAATATGAAATAATGGTGGAATAGTCACATTGCCCATCTTTGCATTTTTATGATTTATAATTGCATGTATAGGATAAATATATGTATATGTGCATGTGAGTGTAAGTACCCATAGAGGATGTTGGGATTGTGGCCTGGGACAAACAGCTGAGGTGCACATTTAAACATACCAAAGTGGACCTGGCCTCTATGTTCTCCCAGCATTCCTCAATACATACCTGGCATACTATGTCCTCTACCCTGACTTCCCCTCCCCCAGAGGCTCTTTTCTATATAATCCAGACATTCTACGCCCCCCACACACACCCCTTTCTGTCTTCTTTCCTTCTCTCAGAATGATTGCTTTCTTTCTTTTTCTTCTTCCTTCTGTCTCCTTCCCCATGGCTAATTCCCTGGCCTAGCTCCTCAGGAGAAGTAACCTATCATCTGATTCTGTGACTCAAATGGAGTTGAGCCCCCAGCCACATGGGAATGGGGACCACTCTTTTTCCCCATCTTCCTCTTCCCCTGATTCAATCCTTTTTGGACTCTGTGAGTAACCACCATCTAGCAGCCTTGGGGCACTGGGTGCTCCTTCCAGGTCTCCAGACACCCCCACCCCCACCAGGTTTTCCTGTCAGGAGGCTACAGGCCAGGGCAAGCCTGTCTGTTCTAGAGCAAAGACTGGGTCTTTGTTCCCACTGGGAACCTTGACCTGAGGCTACCTCCCCACCCACCTTGTAAGACCCAAGGCTTATGTGCAGGACACTGTACTTTTGAGCCTTTGGTCTCTAGCAAAGCCTGGGAGAATGGGTTCCACTGAATCTAAAACCAAAATATTTATCCAAGTTGGTCTTGACACCCATTATTTGAGAACTGCGCTTTTGCTCCTCCCCCTCTTTTCCCTGCAACACAACTTCAGCAGCTGAGTACTTCCTCATGTGGCCCCAGGTGTCACCCAGGGGGAAACCTGCTTACCTACACCGTGGCTGGCACAGGGAAAAAAATATGCAGTGGGTAAACAGCACTTGACTAGTTACCATTTTGACTATGGGATAAAGAAGGTGGAGCCATTGTTTCACCACCATCTTAATTAAGGTCAAGCATATAACTGGCAGACATCTTTGTTATGGGAAAGTCATAGTTTCACTGGCAACTCCAATTTTATCTCTCTATAAGTTTTGTCCATCTGTTTCAATTGTATAAGTGTGAAATGACCAGTGCATACTTGTTTCTGATCGGTCTTGAATGCCTGAGGGGAAAAAATGCTATTTCTTTCTCCTGCCACCAGCTGCCTGGATTCAGAATTTACCTTTCGGTTTTCTAGCCACTATATTTATTTAATGGGGTATCAAAACTACACCTCCATGCATTGATACTAAAAGGTTAAGCCTAGGGTGGGTAATTAGAAACAGGCAAAGTTTGTCTATCCTGATAGACTTTAGATAGTCCTTTGGTACTTCAGAGACTTGCTGCAGATGGCATTTAACACGCCTAAACTTACCATGACAGACAGAGACTCCCAAATGACAAAGGACCCCTCCTGGATTGTGGTATGCTAACCACTGGGAAAGACTGCTCCAATGCCTTACCCACTGCCAGGCCCTGGCCTGAATTGTGGACAAACAGAACACCTGGAGTGATCATTGTCCCACATTGCTTAAGATGAGGTAAGGTCAGTCTCCACAGAGGGCTGGATGGCCAAAGAGAAAATGATTTAAGGTATATGGGAGAAAAATACCTCAGATTTCTTCCCATGACTATGCTACTGTTGTATTAAGACTTCAAAGTTCAGAGCATTAAACAGTGGTAATGTTAACATATCTAAAATCTCATCTCTTTTTGTAAACTTAAAAGATTCTTATAAGCTTCAGGAAATCTACTTGAATCCACCTCTCACAGGTATAAATCCAGATATATACTGTCAGTCCACAACCTGTTTCCCTCCCTACCTGTCTATTCCAGAGGGTGGGATCTATTCCACTTTCCCTGGTCCTGGGTGCCCTCCTCTTCCGACTACCAGGACCATAAGCCTAAAAGTTTCAAATGTACAGCTATTCTAGAACTCACATTAGACTAGGCTGACCTTGAACTCCTTGAGACCTGCCTGCCCTGCCTCCCAAGTGCTGGGATTAATGGCATGTGCCACCACTGTCTGGCTGAGTTTATTTTTTTAGTCCTAAAATTTCAGGTTATAAAAAAATTAACTCCAAAAATTGCTTACTGGCCCACTATTATGTGAAGACTCCCTACCACATACATGAATTCCCACAAGCCTTTCCCTCCTCAATGGATTGGTATCTGAAAATTGTGAATGGAAATAAAGTTTTCTTCCCATTATTAATTAGATTTTTCATTGTTGTGATCAAATGCCTGACATTTGATCAAAAACAATGTTAGGATGAAGGGAAGGCTTATTTTGGCTCAGAAATTTGAGGATATAGTCCGTAATGCTGGGAAAGTCATGGCAGCAGGAACCTGAGGCAGCTGGTCACATGGTGTGTACAGTTGGGAAGCAGAGAAAGATGACTTTCTGTTACCACACTTTCTCTCTTTCACTTACTTTGCTGTCCCACCATGTGGTTGCTGGGAATTGAACTCAGGAACTCTGGAAGAGCAGTCAGGGCTCTTAACCACTGAGACATCTCTCCAGCCCCCAAGTATGGCCTTCAAAAGCTCATCTCTAGTGACCTACTTCTGCCATTCAAGCGACCTGGCCTTTAAAATAAAGTAACTAGTTGGAGACCAAGCATTCAAAACATGAGCCTATTGGGGAATTTTAGATTCAAAGCATTAGTAACTATGCAATGAAAGTCTTGCTAAAGAAGAATAGTGAGTGTGTTGTATCTAAGCATTGAGATCCATGAAGTTACACTGTGCAACAGGTCTCATGCAGGAGATTTATTCAGGAAAAAGGTGTGTATATTTGGTGGGGTTTGATGATAGATACAGAAGCTGCCTCAGGGTGGAAGAAGGAGAAAAGAGGGGAAATGGCCTTTAAGAGGGGATGTGGCACATGTGCAGGAAGACAGACTGGCCATCAAGGTGCCTGATTGTCAACAATATGGGCTAGAAGTCAGAACATCTCTAACACTGGTCCTTAACCCATGGAGCTCTCCACTCCCTCTGTCATGAATGACTTCAAAGTCATTATATTTGGCAAGTTGTCATAGTGATCTGAGAGTTGGGTTTCAGATCTAGACCAAGCAGCTTAGCTGAGTATTTAACATACCAAAGTAGACCTTGCCTCCACAGGCTCCCAGCATGGCTGGCATACCCCGCCCTCTATGCTGAACTTTCCAAGCCAGGAATACGGCTTCCTCTCACCCAGTGGCTCTTTAGTATATAATCCAGATATTTCTTCTCTCTCTCCCAATCTCTCTCCCAATCTCTCTCCCAATCTCTCTCTCTCTCTCTCTTTTCTCTAAAAATGCATGCTTCCTCGGCTTCTCTTCTCCTTCCCCTCTATTTCCTCTGCTTGGTGACTTCACTGACCCCTTCCTGTGTGGTCTCAAACTCTCCTAAGAGCTGCCCCTAATAAACCTATCTTTATACTTAAATTCAGCTTAAACTGGTTTATTTTGTCATCAGAGATAACTTATCAGTCTCTCCAAAGTCAAGACATAGAGTTTGAAGACCTTTGCTTTCCATATATAAAGAGACTGGACTTTAGGATGTTAATTATGTGAAAATACTGATTCTAGTTGTATAACCAGGACTTCCCAGCTTGCTTATTTACTTAATTAATAAAAAACTTAGTGCTGACTATTTCTGGGTGCTGTTATAAGTTATTGGGGCTCTATAGATTAAAGAAGTAAGACAATTCTTAACTGCTCTCATGTAACTTATCTTCTATAAGCACTCAGTTTTTACTTTTAAATATGGTTTTCAAGATGGACCTCTTGAAAGGAGAAGGTTTAAGTAAATAGATGAAAGGTCACCCTCTGTGTGCCTCTTGGAGGTGCACTGGGCCACGGGTCAAACATAAGTAACTGGAGAGGGCATGGATAACTGACAATGATAAAGGTAAAGTAAAAAGCCTTAGAGATACACAATTTTGGAAGCAGAAAAGACTTGTCTCGTTGATTAATTGGATGAGAGTCTCATGGTTTCTCGAGAAGGTGTTGACAGGATTTTTTGAAACAGGTTCAAAGGACACCAGCTGGGGACACATCACCACTAATGAATCCAGAATCAGATCAACATTGAGTTATTTGGTGACACAGAAGAAGGTTAAGGGAACCATTGTGCCAGTGTGGAAGAAGAGAGGAGGAACAAGGGAGGCTAGAGCAGGAGGCTTTGGAGACCTGTGGATCATTGGAGCTTTCATTCCAAGGAAAATTAAAAGAACATTCAGGCAGAGAAGTGTGATCTGGCTTGGGTTCTAGTCAACACTGTGAGGTTCCTGGCACTGACCAGCACATGAGCAGAAGTGGAACTCCTGTTGAAGGATCCACAAGAATCCACCTTGAAATGATGGCATCTGAGGACTGCACACTGGTGGTGGAAACTGAGAAGTGAGCAGTCTAGATGTGTAATATTACATACTGGTGACTGAGTGTGTAGTCTGAGAGAAAGAGCAATTGGGACAGCCTCCTCAAGTATTTGTTCTAAGTCACTGGAAGCACAGTATTCAGTCCCAAGAATTAGATAGTCAGACTACATAGGCAACTTTAGCAGGAGGACCAGAAGGTCAAGTTTAAGTTGCTTATATAAGAGGACATGTATAAGGCATTGTTGGATATCACAGTGTGGACTTTGGCAGACATCCTTCAGCTGAGACATTAGTTCCTGGCACAATGCTCATCTAACTCACAGTCCTTTATAACCATAGCTTGAACTTTTACAGACTGTAATGAACAGTTGCAAAAGCATACCAGAACCATGTCAAATAAGTACAGAGAAAAGCTTGATATATGAAGAAAAGAAGCCAGTTTCCTTGCATGGAAGTTCACAGAATCCTCAGTCAAGGGAGTTCTGTGCCCAACTTCGCACTGTAGAAACTATCATAGAACTCAGGCAGTACACCTGGGGCTGGAACCAATTAGTAAGGCATGAGTCTTCAGGATCTACAGTTTTCTTAAGCCTTCTCTCCAATTTATCAGGTGAATTTGATTTTGTTCTTCTAACTTGCAGGGAAGAAGTTTTTTAAATCCTTGGGTAGATCATAAGCAGCTAAGCTGATCCCAAAGAACCACATTCAGTGAAGTTAAATAACTCTGCTTTGATTTGATGCCAGGAGAATGATAATATTTTAAAGCTATTCCTATAAATGTGGCATATGCATCCCCATGTGTCAGCAGTCTCTGCTGAAAACAGTTCATTGAATGACAAGTTGATTGGCCCCAATTCGAAAAGCACAGTGCATAAAAACATAATTTCAGGGTGGCCAACATTATGACAGATTCTAGATTCTGCTCATACACAGAGCTTGTTTGAACTGTTTGGGGAATTCTGTTAGTCTGTGAGTGCTTGCAGCCAAGACAATTGCCCTGATAGGAACAGAAGGAAAGGGAAGGAATGGAATTAACAACTGTTGGATGACTATTATCAGCCAGGCATTGTCTGGGAGAAAATGGAAGAGCAAGGGACTGATTGATAATAGTTGTTTTCACCATGAAAGGAACAGTGATAGCAGAGATGGAAAGAGCAGGGTTTGCAAGTGTGCAACACTGCACCAATCCTAGCTCTGTCACTGGCCAGAAGAATTCAATGAGTTATGTTACTTCGAGAGTCTTCAGCTTTTATATCTGCAAAAGGAAAAAGGTGAAGGGTGATAAACAGCTGTAAAAAGTGAAGGAGGATTTATTTTAGTACACACACACATTTACTACCTACACTACATACTCATGCTATGCACACACATATACATGTATACCACATACACATGGCACATGCACATAGACACATAACACACACACACACAAACATGCATACATATACACACACCACATAACCATACTTCATAAACACAGGACACACACATATTCCACATTTAAAAGCACACACACAAAACACATACCCACACCATACAAACACACATATATACTAACACTATACACATCACACACACATATGTACATACACCACATACCCACACCATGCATATCATGCATACACACATACCACAAATATACTCCGACATATACACACCATGTACATCATGCACATATCTCACATACACACACACCACAAACATATACACACCATAAACACATACATATCACATGTCCATAATATATAGACATGCCAACATACCATACATATTACACATATATACCACACACACACACACATAAAACACACATAAATTCTATACACATACATACCACATCTATACACACATACAATATACACATATATGTCATGTAGCATACACACATATACACACACAAAGTACCACCCTCATCCACATGCACCTTATCTCACACACACACACTCACCACTCAGCATACACACTCAAACTGAATAGACTTGACATTTTCCTAATTCTGTTCCATTACACCCAGTGTATTAGAAAAGGAAATATGATACAAGGTATCTGAACCAACCAGACAAGTACTCACCATGATTACCACAGTGGATGTGGTTTGAGGCTATGCCAGTGCCTGGCAAATACAGAAGTGGATGCTCACAGTCAGCTATTGGATGGAACATAGGGTCCCCAATGGAGAAGCTAGAGAAAGCACCCAAGGAGCTGAAGGGATCTGCAACCCTATAGGTAAAACAACAATATGAACTAACCAGTACCCCCAGAGCTCATATCTCTAGCTGCATATGTAGCAGAAGATGGTCTAGTCAGCCATCACTGTGAAGAGAGGCCTCTTTGTATTACAAACTTTATACGCCCTAGTACAGGGGAATGCCAGGGCCAAGAAGTGGGAGTGGGAGGGGAGAGGGGGGCATGGGGGACTTTTGGGATAGCATTTGAAATGTATATAAAAAATATCTAGTAAAAAAAAATGAACTGTTCACCACAGGCCACAGTCTCCAGTTGTTAGTACTGTTTGGGATGTTGTGAAATCATTAGGAAGCAGAGCCTTGAATAAGAGTGTGGGTCTCTGGAACAAGTTTGAGGTCCTCAAGGCCAGCCCTACTTCTTGTTATATAGTTTCCTAACTATGGAGCAGCCACTTTCATCTACCACACTTTGCCCCTCTAGGACTGTAGCTCAAAATAATCCCTTCCTCCCTTAAGTTGCTTTTATCAGTTATTTGTCACAGAAATGAGAAAACAAAATAATACAACAAAGGAGGGTTGGGGATACTGGCCACCTTTGCTTAGGGCCAAATAGAGTCTCTCCAGTTCAGCTTAGACCCTGGAAATGATAAATACAACACAGCACCCTGTGCCCCTGTGTTCACTGAATTACAACAACCATACCAGGGCCCAGCCTATCTTCTTATTAATGTTAATGAGTGTATCTCAAAGGCTATGGCCTTGTCAGAGGATTCTCCTAAAGAAACTGCACTGGAAATTACAATATAGTAATAAAACGTTTCTTGGTTGTTTGGAAATACAAGGCATAAGAAGCCTTTAATAGCCCCTCAGCAGTGTTCCATCACTATCCATTCTGAAGCATTCATGGTGCAGGTCCTCACAGCAAACTGCATCTTCCTAAGAAATCAGAACTCTTTTATACTTTGATTTTTGTTGACCTTCTGTTAATAACAAGCAGTAAAGACAAAAGGCAAAATCCCTAGATTATTGGCACTAAGTTCTGAAAGGCCAATGGAGGCCAGAGACCAAAGAAGTCAGATGGCAATGAGACCGAATCCCTGCCGAAAGAGAAGCTAGGTGGCCAAGCAAGGCAGTGGCAGGAGCTCTATTTCCAGGTCCCACCCTGAGGGCTCCTTAACTTCCCATGAGAATGGAACCATCCTCTTGCTGTTTCAGCAAATATCGATCTGGTGTTTCAAACCAGCTCATAAGTGGGAAACTCTACCGCTGTCTGTTGAAAGCAAGCGTGGCTAGACCAGCTCTTTTCAATTGATTTTGCCACTGAGCCAGATGAAGACATAAACAATAACAAGTAGGGAGAGGAAGGTGATTCTGGAACTTCCGGGATTTTTATACTAACCTTTTCTGGCATAACAAAACCACCTCATGAAACGTCTCTTCGGAGAGGAGTTGCAGAAGGAACCCAAGGTGCAAAATTATACAGCCCACTGTAATTACAGGAACTGGTTCCATTTTGAAATTCTGAGCTGCTCAGAATGAAATTGGGGCAAAACACGGAGGACCAGAACATGCTGACTATCATGAAGATGCAAAGCCTTGGGTAGACATTCCTCAGGGCAGGAACAAGCAATAGGCAAGGTCAAGGGTAAAAAATTGATGTGCTTGGTGCTGAGTGTAACACAAACACAATCAAAGAAGATGTGCCCAACCTGTCTCTATGTGGGAACTTCTCCGCTGCTCCAGTCTACAGGTGTCTCCTGCCTGAAATGGGGAAGAAAGAGGCTTAAGCCAGCCTTACTGATAGGGACCTGATTTTTTCCCCCTTAAATCCAGTGTTTTCTAAGTCAGAGGGTTGAGATTTAAGGATAAGATCAGGTACAAAAAAAGTTGAATGGAAATATATTTATTCCAAGTTCCATCTATGCCTTGTATCTCATGTCTCCTAGAATCAGCTCACATGGAACAATCCAGGGTGGGCAGTGGGGGTGAGGAAGAGGATGGAGGAAGCCATCTAACCAAAAAAGAACTTCCCATACCTCAGCATGAAGAGCATGTGCACTTCTAGCAATGTGACTGCAAGAACAAACACAAATGTGGTTTCTGTGATTCCCTTTTTTTTCTACATATAATGTTGACATCACAAAATTACAGTGTCTTAAAATGAAGACTCTAAACATTTGGATCTAAGTGTATTTTTTCAACAAATCATCTGCTACATTTTTTTCAGGTAAGTACCTCTTCCACTGCTCCTGAGGTTTGAACTGAATAAGTTCAACAGACATGGCTCACTATGAAATATTCATTTGTTTCCACTGGATTCTGAAATGACCACAATTTATTTTAATGCATTCCATACTGAGGATCAATTGTAAAGCCCTACAAAGCTGTGTTTGATCCATGTTACCTAAATGTCTGGTAAGCAAATAACAAATGCTATCACAATGCTTCTACAAAATATGCATAGATATGGTTATATAGACAAAGTCACTTAAAGCAGAAATGCATACCATTTTTGAAACAGCATTATTCACAACAGCCAAAATGTTCAAACAACTCAAGTCCATCAAACAATGAGTAAAGTCTATTTGTGTGTGTGTGTGTGTGTGTGTGTGTGTAACACAAAATATTGAGCTTTAAAAGGAAGAAATTCTGACACAGGCTGTCACAGGTATGGCCCATGAGCACATGTGCATTAGAAAATTCCAGCTGCTCAGAGGCAATCACATGTGAGTTCTTCACATGGGGCACTATGCTTTGGATGTGACTTGTTTTCCAAGGTTGTGTGCTGGAAAGCTGGTGCTACTGTGGAGATATAAAATGATGGGGCTTTTGAGAGGCAAACCCTGTTGAAAATTAATTAGGACATAGATGCCCATGTTCAAGAGTAGACTAATGCTGCACTACAGGAATAGGGCAAATTTGTTAAGAGTGGTTTTGTTTCCCAAGATAGGATATTAAGGATGAGCCTGATCCCCTCCCTGAAGCATTTTGCATATAGACACACTCACCATGTCATCTCCTCCATCCTTATCCCACCATCATTATGCTATCTGACACAAGACATTATCAGAACCAAACAGCCACAGACTCTGCACTTTTAGATCTCCAGGATTGTAGGCTAAATAAACCTTTTTAAAAACAAATATCTAACCATTAAGTATTTTTGCTACTCTAACATAAGAGTAGATCAAATTAATGGGATGGAAAACAGAATAATGATTACTGGGGACAAATAGAATAACGTTCAGAAGTCCATCTGGAATCAGTCAGCACTCTGCAAACAGATAGTATGGCCTGGAGAATGTCTGCAGGACTAGGGACAGAGTGCTAATGTTTTATGACAGAATGTTGGGTTGGACAGGCCAGTGGAAGGCTCTTGACATAGGGAAGGTCATGAACTAAGGGACTAGGCTTTGGGTCTGGGGAGTAGGCCACCATATGTGTTCTGAGAGAGGTGACACCATCCGTGCAGCAGATGATGAAAATGAACTCAGCGACTGCATGAAGGATGGCTGCAAGGGAGCCGTGCTGAGAACAGGGAGCCTGCTGGGGAGCAGGTTGTAATCATTGGCCTTTCTGTGAAATTGATCTTACCACAGAACGCCACAGTATTTATCCAGTCCTATATTAAATAGGCTCAGTGCTTTACAGTAACAAGTCTCCAAGGAAACACCAATAGGAAACTCCCAACAGACATAGAAAGGAGACTCAAGGAAAGCAAAAAGATGGGGAGAGACAGAGGGAAAATAAAAGACTAACACACTAGGGAAAGAAATTGCCAAGCTGAGAAATTTATGTCAGGCAATCAGCATTCCTTTCTTCAAAAATGGCTAGACTGTGTAATACTAGGCAAAGACCATTAATTTAGTATTTCACACATTGGTAAGTATTTCTTTTTTATTAATTAATTATTTTATTTATTTAAACCCTAAATGCTGCCTCCCTCCTAATCCCCCATCAAAGTCTTCTCCCCCCCCCCCCCCCATTGCTCCTTCTCCTTCTCTCCTCCTTTTTCTCTGAGAAGGTGCCTCCTCAGATATCCCCCTACCCTGGGGCATCAAGTCTCTACAGGATTAGACACATCCTCTCCCACTGAGGCCAAACAAGATAGTCCTCTGCTACATATGTTCTGGGGGCCTCAGACCAGCCTGTGTATGCCCTTTGGCTGGTGACTTAGACTCTGGAAGCTCCCAGAGGTCCAGATTAGTTGACACTGCTGGATTTCCTTTGGGGTTGTCATCACCTTCAGGGCCTTCAATCTTATACTTCCCCTAACTCTTCCTTAGGAGTCCCCGACCTCCATCAAGGCTTGGCTGTGGGTATCTGCATCTGTCTCAGTCAGTTGCTTGGTAAATCTCTCAGAGGACAGCTATACCAGGCTCCTATCTGCAAGCACAACATCAGTAATAGAAGACCCAAGTTGGGCCTGTTACTAGTCAGCCATTCCTTCAGTCTCTGCTCTATTTCTGTGCCTGCATTTCTTTTAGACAGGAACAATTTGTCGTTGAAAGTTCTGTAGGTGGGTTGGTGTCACCATCCTTCCACCAGAGGCCCTGTTTGGCTACTAGAGGTGGTCTCTTCAGGTTCCATATTTCCACTGTTGGGCATTTTGGCTAAAGTCACCTGCATTGAGTCCTGTGAGCCTTCCCCATCCCAGGTCTCTGGGACTTCCTAGAGATCCCCACACACCTCACCCCAATCAGCCGAATATTTCCATTCATTCTGCTGGCCCTCTGAGCCTCTCTCTTGTCTCTTCCCATACATGATCCTACCCCTTTATTCCTCTCTCCCTCCCTTTGGTAAGTATTTCTTAAGACTGTCAAACAACCAAAGTCAACAAAAGTATATGGCTACACCATATAAGGAATGTGCTTGATCTTATTTATAATGAAATAACTTGTGAGTGTGTGTGTGTGTGTGTGTGTGTGTGTGTGTGTGTGTGTGTGGTGTGAGTGTGGTGTGTGTGGTGTGTATGGTGTGGTGTGTGTTTGAGAGCTCAAGGAAAACATCAACAATCTGATAGAATAGTAAAGATCCCATTCCCCTGGTGCATGTGATAAGAATGAAGAAATGCAGTAGGGAGATAAAGAACGTGTGACTACATGCACATGTATGTATGCTTCTTTGAACGCAAAGGGCCAGTACATGCAAATGGAAGAAACCACAGGACAGATCCAAACAGATAATAAAGGAGGCTGCTTAGCTAGATTTACATGTAGCTCCTATTCTCTGAATGAGAGAATATGAAGGTTATTGGTGGATCAAAATATCAAATGTATTATTTAATCCAAGTTTGGTATTACTGTGGGCATGCATCTGGAGATTGTTGGTACCCTCATGAGTCTTAACAAATGTACATGTAACTTAAAACAAGATGAATCATTAGTGTGAATGAGGGTAGAGAGAAGTAATGTATATGGAGCCTGAAATAGTGCCTAATACCAAGTAGATATTCAGCAAATCTAAGTAATCGTGATAAAAATAACATTGTGCTATTTATATGTGCATATATGTTACTGTAATTAGTTGCTTTGGAAAAGTTTACATAATCGTGTGCATTCAAGATAATGTGCACTTATTAAGCACCTGCTGTCTAATAAGTATCAGATACTAATGTTTTCCAGGAGTGTCTCTGCCTTTAACAAGCTCACATGTTTCTTCATATGAACTCCACACACACTCCTCTACTGAGATCAAGGTTAAGTGCATAAATGGAGTTTCAGTTGAGAGAAGCTGGGAGTACGCTGTTCTCCATTCACCATGAATCCTGTATTTGTTATTTTTCTGTGGTTGTGTTAAAATACTCAGTCCACAACAATATCATGAAGAAAAAGCTTATTTTGGCTTATGGTTCCATTCAGATGGAGTCCACTGTAGTGGAGATACCATGGAATGGCAACAGGAGCAGAAAACTAGCTTATCACATTTATATCCACATACAGAAAGCAGAGTGTGTGAACAGAAAGTCACACCCTCTAAACCCATGAGCCTCCCCTCAGTGACTATGATGGTCAACAAAGAGCAACCTCCTAAACTTTCATAACTTTCTCTGATATCACTAATCAGGAGCAATCAAATATTCAAATATATGAGCTTCTGGAAAACATTTCTCATTCAGACCACCACAATGCCCAAGCCAGGGAGCGAGGAATCCTAGTGCCCCTAGTAGTTGGAGGACTTAAAGGCAGAGGAGGAAGTATTTCCAGAGTCTAGAGATATTCCCTTCCTCATCTTGTACAACTGCAATGCTCCAAATATTTCAGAAAGTTGAAAAGGAATGAGCACTGTGGATGGATGTGGTGAGATCAATGGTGACCACCTGACCTAAATAAAATGCAACTACTGGCTTCCCTTTGGCAATAATAGTACATCTTAAACCTACAGGGAGCTCTTAGCAGAATGAGGATGGGTATGAAAAATGAATGCAGCCTCTAATACTGTCAGATGGACCATTTCTCAATCTGCAAGCCATTTTCACATCTACCTCCCTCTTATCCAATGAACCAGCATTGTCAAAGAAGGTAGAAGATGGACATTGAACAACAGATAATACCACACGGTGTACTGGTGTACAGGATACTAGTAAAAAGGGAGTATCAGGGGAGATCGTAGAGAATTCAAAGAGAAACTCCAGCTCCCTCTATAGAGGATAGGGGTTGTTTGGAAAGATGTGTTTTCATGAAGGAAGTAGAATATGAGGAATTTTTATGTGGCAAATCTGGCTCATGGCACCCAGTGATTTATTCTTGTCTTCCATCATATAAGAAGACCCTTCTCTTCTTGAATCCACATCTACTTGAGGCCACTAACTCCACCTGTAACCTCCCCCAGCCTGAAACTTGCTTGCTCAGGGGTAGAGCTTGCCGCTCAATTGTTCTGCCATGCCCACTGCAGGAGCCCGCCGCTTTGCTGTTCCGAAGCCATCATGTGTTCACCTGCAACCTTACTCCAAGATTATTTGGCGGGAATTGGGCCCTCTTCCCCTGCTTTATAACTGCATGCGGAATAGTAAAATCGAGCTTTGATCAGAATGACTGTCTTAGCTGCATCTTTTTCTAGCCCGCCTAGCCCCTCTCTCTTCCAGGTTTCCAAAATGCCTTTCCAGGCTAAAACCCAGACCTGTGATCTGCTGGCCGGACACAACATCCACCAGCTTCTTCCCTTCACCTCTCAGGAATCATTCTTCATTCCCCCTTGACAATGGTCCTCTTCCATCTTTGTAGACCACCAATGAGATATATGTCATGGCCTCTAAACAGTGCTCACTGTAGTTGTGTAGGTGGCTTAACAGGTAAAGGCATTTGCCACCAAGCCTGATGACCTGAGTTTGAGTTCCAGAACTCACATGGATGAAAGACAAAGCTGACTTCAGCAAGTTGTGTTCTGACCTGCATGCACGAGCTATGGCATATTCATGGACATATACGCACAAGAAATAATTAATTCTTAAATGATGCGATTCGTGCACTTTTACTTTTTCTTTTAATGCCCTTCAGTGTATCATCTGAGCTATTGACAAGCTGACTGACTTCAAATTCAAATATAATCTGCAAACACCTATCCCACTAGTCTGCCAACTAGAAAACTTGGTACATTGTCTAGAACCACTATCAAGATCAGGTGATAAAGGTGGAAATACTGAAGTGCCCACACACATATACAAATTGGTTGTTATTCTGACTATATCTTTATGGTTGAGGTTGATGTGGTCCTCAAATATTTCATTTTGGTTCATCTGAGGAAAGTGAAATCAGCTAGGTAATCACTGTGTCTGTTAAATATCTTTCCTCTGGCCACACTGGTGCCACAGTTCCCAGTTCCCAGTTCCCAGTTCCCAGTTCCCAGTTCCCAGTTCCCAGCACTGCCATGAAATGCCCTTCCCATCCTTGAACATGGATAAACACCAGAATGTCAGAACAGATCACCTGCCATGCCAGGCACTGAGTCAGCCCGGAGGTGTTATACATCCACACAGCTCCCTGAAATGCCCCAGGGGCTTGGAGATGAGAAAGACATGTGGAGGACAAACAAAAAAATATGCACCTGTGAAAATAGTCTTGTAATAGCAGCCGCCCATGCACTAGGTGGAAGGGGTAACAGATGGCCACGTCTGCCTAATTTCCCAGTCCCCAAGGTTGTACTTCTCTGCTTCCCTTCCATCTCTTCTCCTAGAACATAGTTTTGGCAGACAGTGGGTCCCTAGGAATCCATCAGTATCCTTCAAAGTCATTCCAGAACAGTACAGCAAGCAGGGCCAAGCTATATGCTATGCAAATTAGAAATTCTGAGTTATAAACATGATCATTTCCAAAGCAAGTCTGTGACCTTGTAAGGAAACCCCTTCATTTAAACAAAATATATTCACTGATTATCAAGACCCCATTCAAAAGATTGACAGAGAGAACTGGACTCAGTGGCGAAACACAAAATCATTAGGCAATGTGCAGTCTGCCAGCTAAGTCACTGGACTCAGAGGGCTGTGGAGCACTAATTGGAGCTACTGAGATAACTCATGGTTGACCTCCATCTGTGTGTGGCATCATCTGTGGGCCCATCAGTTTCCTCACCTAGAAGATGAACTTGGGATATAAGTGTTGACTAACGCTGATCTTCCTAATTACTGCTCCCTGGATGAGACCTCCAGGATCCTGGTTGTTTGTTAATCCATTTTAATGCTTCAAAAAGGGTAAGACAGGATTTTTAAAAACCACTTAAGCTTACTTTAAATTCTACTTTTTATAGCTTCCTCCATGAACTTCCTGAGTCACTAATTTAAACAGGCAGAGTTTCAAGTACTATGCAGATGAAATGCTTCATAGACTTTACCATATCATGGTTTCTGTATCGTGATTACGTAAGACTGACTAAGCCCTATATCAATGCCCCCACCCCCAGCCTCCAGACAATCCCAATATCCTATACAAGTGTCACTGTAATGATAAACATCACAAAATGGTATATTTGGGAGGTGATGAAGTAGAATTTGAATTTAACCAATTAAACAAGCATTTCTCAACCTGTGGGTCACAACCCCATTGGGATCTAATGACTTTTCACAGGAGTCACCTAAGAAAACACAGATATTTACATTACAATTCATAAAAGTAGCAAATTTACATTTATGAAGTAGCAACAAAGATAAATTTATGGTTTAGAGTCACAGCATCAGGAAGATTGAGAATCTTATATTAGGCCTTTGTAAGTGTTTTGTTAAGTCCTGTGATTGGCTCTGCAGGAGCACTTTACACTGGTAGGGGTATCACCATTATCCCTCTAAATCATCCCACCGAGCTGCTTTTGCAGGATGGAAAACTGTGAAAAGACTGATTGTCCCTATGATCAAGGCAAGATGGGGAGAGAAGATCCCAGAGTCTATCCGAGAAGGAGGCAAAAAGTCCAGAAGGGGTCAAGAGAGTGAGTCCTGGTGACTTGGAACGCTGTAGCCAGAGCAGTATGGTGGTCATGTGACTTCTGAGGCTGAGCAGTTCCTGACCTCTTGTGGGTTGAAAGGGTGGTGCTGGACCCCATGAGCTCTTCCTGCTCCTCTTCGTACTTCAACTAAGGTCTGAAGTAGAGTCCCACTGTTCTAAAAGCCCTGCAATTGAAGTCCAGAGAAGCTTGTAGCTATGGCCATCTGACCCCATGAGGCTTGCAAAGAGATGTCCTTGTCCACAGAAGAATAGCAAAGTGTAGAAATTTTGACCTCCATCACCTTGATACCCACTGGCAGTCCAAGTGGACTGGGACATTTGTGTCCCTTTTTACCTGCACATGAAAGATTCACTTGTCTCTGCTCTGAAGAGAAAAGTGCAAATGTACGCCAAAGGACCATATATGCTCTGTGCCCTAAACCAGAATGACACTCATGGGATGACCTGTGTCAGGTAAAGAGAAGGCCTTTACCTCAGACACAAAACTGCAAAAATTACACTATAGGAATGAGTTTGTTCTAGGACCTGTGAATGGCTACAGGTTATGAGAGGCCAACTAAGAAGAGGTTTTAGTGGTCCTTCAGGTCATGCTTTGAAGAGGAAGGAATGCTGTTTCGTGTCTCTTCTGTAAGTTGAAAAACCACAGCCTTAAGACAGAGAGCTGGAAGAAAAGTGAATGGGGGATTTGTCCCTTTTACTACATGCTGAGCACGCTCCAGTTCAGTGCAAATGCTAAACTCCATCCTCTGAGACCCCAGTGAAGGTGGCACTGAGGACACAGTGACTTTGTCCTATAATATGAGCAGTGTTGGACCAGATCATGATTTGAAGTGGGGAGAAAAGGACACTGACAGATAGTGTTCAGGAACTCTGACTGGGCAGCCAACACCTGCACAGCAAGAGGATAGCATTAAGAGACAAGCTGAATGCATATCTGGAAGTAAACTCACACAAAGTCTGTGCACTGAGCTAGGAGATTCTGAACTAGCTGGACCAACCAGAGCAAAGTGGACATGGCAGAAGATGATGTCAGATATAAGGTCAAGGCTAACCCCAAGGGGAATTCTCCACAGCTTGAACTCAGTCTCAAGTAGAAGCATAAATGCCAATTTCCTTTACTTTGACAAAAAGTATGAGGTAAGCAATTTACAAATATGGAATCCTTATTTTAGCTCTTGGTTTCAAGACTCGAAAGTGGGCTGGTTATGTGGCTTTAAAGATATTCTAAGGTTATATTCTCATGGTTAGAGCAAACCTGATCAACTTGTGAAGGCCAGGAACCTAATAGAAAAACAGGAATAGTTCAAGGGTTTCAAAGATATTCCCTTTAAAGGCACATTTAGTGACCTAGTTTCCTTCCTTCCATTAGATTCACACACACTAAAAGTACCATCATTTCTCAGTTACTCACAGTATGGCAACTCATGAGTCTTTGAGTGACACTTAGCTTAACAATAGTCTTTAAGAGATTCTGCTGGTAGTTGCGTAGAAGATTGAGTGTGTGAACAAAAAGCAAAACAGAAAATAAGATTTATGAGACTATTGTGATGCTGTGTTCTAGATGGAAGTAGGGTGGGAATGGAAGTGCTAAGACTGGATGTGTATCGGGATGGTCTGTTAAGGAAGAAGAGAAACTGAGAGCCTAGAATGGCAGATGGGCTGAACACTCCTGAATAGAGACAGACTGAGAAGCCAATGATCATCTGACATTAGTGGAGTGATCAAGGCAAATACTAAGTGAAGATCTATGAATAACATTGGGAATAAGAAGCATCCCAAAGCAAATAAGTATCCAGTTGATAAGGAAGTCTCCAGTGGCTTCCAGGACCTAGAAGGAGATCTTTGTGTCCAGGTTAAGGGTGTGTAAAGCACTCCTTATAATTAAAGAGAGACGCTAAGGATCACAGAGGAGGAACTCAGGTGGGACCAGTCATATATGCTGAAGAAGAAAACAAACAGCCAAAGAAATTGCCAGTACCTGACAAATACAGAAGTGGATGCTCACAGCCATCCATTGGATGGAGCACATGGTCCCCAATGAAGGAGTTAGAGAAAGGACCCAAGGAGCTGAAGGGGTTTGCAGCCCCATAGGAGGAACAACAATATGAACTAACCAGTACCCCTAGAGCTCCCTGGAACTAATCAAAGAAAACACATGGTAGGACTCATGGATCTAGCTGCATATGTAGCACAGGATGGCCTAGTCGGCCATCAATGGGAGGAGAGGCCTTTGGCCCTGTGAAGGTTCTATGCCCCAGTATAGGGGAATCCCAGTGCCAGGAAGCAGGAGTGGGTGGGTTAAGAAGCAGGGAGAGAGAGGAGAGAGAGGAGATTTTTGGATGGGAATATTGGAAAGGGGATAACATTTGAAATGTAAATAAGAAAATATCTAATAAAAAAGAAAAATAAAGAAATCATATGAAAAACACAATCTAATTATAGGAAAATAGCCAGCCTAGAAATTTCCACAGAATTAATCCTAACAGTCTCTGATGAATTGGAAAGTATAGGCCTCTCTGGAAGAAGCCAGATGCTCATGGAAGCCCTACTCCAGGTGGACTGCCACCGGGATTGGTTGGTTCCCAGAAGCCACAGTTAGAACTGGAAATAACATTCACTCCAGATGGATGGGAGGCCGCTGTGGACACCATCCTTCACAGCTTGTCTTCACTGTGACTCGAAGGGAATAAACGTAAAATGGCATCATTGGTGTAAAAATAACTTTATATGAAAGTTATCTGTTTTTTCAGTTTCCCTTTACTTAATTCTTACCTGCTTTTCAACCCACAGAAATCACATTTCTGGCCCCTCCATCTTACCAAAGTAGTCCTTGACAAGATTACCATTGACTTCTGTATTGCTGGACCTGACTGTCAGATCTCAGCCCCCCATCTTAAGGGATATCTCAATCTTACTGGCTATAGGTTTCTCCATTAAAGACCTGCTGCTTTGTCCACTCTACTTACCATCTGTTCTGTCCAAATTGTGTATGTGGGTAGCTTTTCATTGTGTCGGGTCCTAATTGTTGATTGTAAGTCTTCTGCCCTTCTTGTTGTACATCCTGTCTCCCAGCTACCTCCAAAACTCTATGCTTTCACTGTATAGTATAATCACACCATGTAAATAGAAGCCTGGGTATATTTAAAGCCTGGGTGTGACCAAAGTATATGGAAGGGTGATTGAATTGGGTCATTCAGACTTATCATAGAAAATGAAGACCAAGGATACAATGTATAGAGCCTCCCATTTAGAACTCTGGGGAATTCTACTCACTGGACTTAAGGTTGAACTGACACCAATAAATCAAAAGTAACTGCTGTTATAATTTATCACAGTTATGATTCTATAAAGTAGTTACTTATTTGTACACATTTAACTCTCTGGTGTTTATGTAGTAACTTTATATCCCTCTTTATCCAAAATATCCATGTCCTCCTTTCACTCACTATATTACTATGCCTGGGTTCATCATATCAGTTCACTCTTTGTCATTTTTATCCAGTGCTTTTAGGATAAGTAGGAATGTTTAAAGCACTATGACCCATCTCTATTCTCAGAGGTTCTGATGCAGAATTTCGATCACTCCGCTACTCATTGCTGACAGCTTTTCTATCCCCCTCAGTTTGAATAGACACAAAGAAACCACATCTGTCAATTATTTTATCAGCAACGCAAGTGCAGAAGCATTGCTTGCAAGTGGTCAGCAGTCATTTCTGCAAGGCAGATGCTCATTTTTAAAAAGAAAAATAAAATCTGCAGTATCTACAACTTCTATGTATATGCAGAATAGTTATCTGCACTGTACCTCTTGGCATCCCTGATGTTGAGCTTATTGATCTGCCCTAATGAATTACCTATTTTGTTGACGTCTACACTCTGCAATAACAAAGTCAATCACATCTGAGTTGTCTACTTCTAATTTCCATCTATTTTGCACACTGTCTGCAAAGACAATCAGCTATACACAAAGGAGTAACTGTCACCTTGGAACCAGAAACCCCCCACCCAAGTTTTTGGTTTGTAATTTAGTCTATCATTCAGGACATTTCATTACCTTTGTCTCTGTATCTGTGTAAAAACAACAACAACAACAACAACAAAAACCCTACATCCTTTATAACCACCCCATAGTTAGACAGACATTTTGTATATTACCATTAGGAAAAGCCTTGGAAACCCAAATACCTCACTCTTTTTAATGTGTGAGGGAGTTAGGATGAGTCTTCCCATACCAATTAACCTAATCTAGATAAAGCCTCTCAGATATTCTCAAAAGCTAACCAAATCTAGATAAATCCCTCTCAAGCATGCACAGAGGCTGGTCTCCTAGGTGATTCGAAACCATGTCAAGTTGGCAATCAATATCAGACAGCATCTTATGCAATGAAAATAATAATCCATAGCATTCACAAGCAACCTCAATTTTTAAAATTGTTAATATTCTCAATAATAAAATAAGAATTTTATAAGATAACTAAGAAATAATAATTATTCCCCTACATAAAACACCTAGGCTAGCTTCCTTTTTGGTGTGTGTGTGTGTGTGTGTGTGTGTGTGTGTGTGTGTGTGTGTGAGATATGTGTGCCTCTGTGTGTATGTTGTGCATGTATGGTGTGTGTGTGATATACATGTCTGTGGTGTGTGCATGTGTGTGTGATATGTGTGTGTGTGTGTGGTGTGTGTGATATGTGTGCATGTGTGTTTCTGTGTATGTGTGTGTAGTATGTGTGTGTGATATGTGTGCATGCATGTGTCTGTGTATGTGTGGTATGTGTGCGTGTGTGTGTGTGTGTGTGTGTGTGTGTGTGTGTGTGTGGTGTGATGTACATGTCTGTCCATGGTGTATGTGTGTGCGTGTGTGAGATGTGCATGTCTGTGTATGGTATGTGTGCCTAAGTACACCTGTGGAAGCCAGAGGTCAATGTCAGGTGTCTTCTATCACCTTCCACCTTATTTTTTTAGATAAATTTCTCATTGAATCTGAAACTCCCCAATTAGCTATACTGGCTTTTCATGAAGCACTTTAACAGACAGAGCCATCTCTCTACCCCCTTAAAGATATCAATGTGCAGAGTCCGGCCTCCGTCTTTGAGAAGGGATATATTCTCAAAATTTTGCATGCTTAATATGCAATGAGCTTTAACAAATTATTTAGATGAGCCATGTGACTAGAGGCCATACATGCATGCACATACAGCTTAGCTGTAGACAGAGGCTATATAGTATATTTTAGTTATATCTAGTTTGAGGTACAGTAGACTCAAGACTCCAAACTCCTTGAAAACTAAATGTTAAAATTCGGTTTGACTAAGTTAGGTGAAACTCTATTCACTCAAGTTTAAATTTCTGCAAGATTTAAAGAAAACAGAGCAAGTCAGTAGTAGTCTGTTTTCAGGTATTATTTGCACAGGCAAGACAAGCACTAGACTGGCATGGTGCTGATGGATGAAGAGGGACTGGTTTTAAGCAGGAAGGCTTATGTTCAAAGCCATATCTACCCACAGATATAAAAATGTCAGTTCTTTCTTTCCACAGGGCTTGGTAGCAACTGAGAGACGTTTATATTTGCTAAGTTCTGCATCGAATGAATGGAAGAGCCAAACCCATGTTTTAATGACAAAATGCTTCCCACACACAGGCTAAAATAATGCTTTTACTCATGTCAGCATGTGCTCGAGCACACGCACGCGCGCGCGCGCACACACACACACACACACACACACACACACACACACACACAGAATCATCATCATCATCATTCTTAGTATCTTTCTTTTGCTTCCATTTGAATAGTTAACCTGTAGATCCAAAGTCACATAACAGCCATTTCAGCACACAGATACACACACACACACACACACACAGAGAGAGAGAGAGAGAGAGAGAGAGAGAGAGAGAGAGAGAGAGAGAGAGAGACATCATTCTTAGTAGTTTGCTTCTGTTTCCACTTGAATAGATACCCTGAAGATGGGAAGTCACACAACAGCTTTGTGCCCTATCAAGTTGCCTCCACCCAAAAACAGCTGCAATGCTTATCTAATTAAACCCCAGCGCCAAACTGTGAGATGCAGCATCAATCATTAATATTGTATTTTGGATCACTTTAAATTCTGACTGGGGGTAGGTGGTTTCCCGCACACTGGTCTCAGAAGGAGATTTTTCAAATAATCTTTAAGCAGCACTGAAAAAAATAAAACAAGCTGCCTGCTGTTCGATGAGGACTGTGCTACCCTGCTGAACACTGATTAGCTGTTAACTCTAATTGAGAGATGGATATTACTTATTCTGAAAATGCTAAGGATACTTTTATTGTGAATAATATGTAGCTTTCCTCACCTCAAAAATGTGTCTGTGGCTACTTGCCCAAATTATGAGCTGTTCCAAAAGAATAGGGGCTTCTGGTTCTCTTGTCTCTAATTTGCAGAGTCATTTATCCTGAATTGTGGCTTTTCTCCAGGTAGCCATCCACGAGTCAGCGGACTGTGATCTCCATGTGGGGTTTGTGCATAGATGCCCTGCATCTGGAGCAGGGGCATATTCTTACAGTTCTGAAGGCTCAGAGATGTTTATGTAAATCTTTGTCTCAGTCAGGCTCATGCTGACGTGCTTAGGTTTATGCTCATGAACCAAGAGGAGGAGTTTTCTCTATCGCCTTCTAAAAGACTAGAGCCAGCAAAGCAAGCCAAATGGGGCAAATTAGACAAAGAGAAACTGGCCAAAACTAAATGAATATCTGCTTCCTTCTAGCATTCTAGGAAGGATACCAGGCAGCTGTGCCAAAGCACACTGCTCCTCTTTGTGGGGAAAATGCTATGATCTACTCAAAGTCAGGGCCATCCGTCAGCACCCGCCACAAAAGGAGATGTGTATAAGAGAGGCTCCTTAACGAGGGACGGAGGACTGCAGAAGCACGGCGTGTGCCAAGCTCTGTAGAAGCACCGCTTAAAACTCAAGAGGAAATAGGGCAAATATCTGAACCATGAGGTTCCCATTCTCAAAGCCAAGATAGGTTGAGTCTGTGCCAGGGTCGTGCCTGGAACCCAGCCACATCAGCTAAAGAGGGATGGGAGAGCCAGAGAGAATACAAATAAGTGGGAGTAAGAGAGTGGAGATGTTTCACGAGCCTCGGGGGACAAGGAAAAGGAAAAGACTGTTAGAATGGCTTGCTGCAGGGCAGAGAGGCTGGAAGATCTAGGAACGTTCTGAAAGCCTACAAAAAGGATCTCTGCGCATGAAGGGACTGATCAGAGGCATCTCCTGAGTCTAGCAAATAGTCCAAAGCAGATCAGGGCACCGTGCCTTGGGCTGTCAACACAACTCAGCTCAAATTACATTTTCCCAGAGTCTCTTTGCCCATATAATTCTGAGAAACTATGTGCCAATTTAGAAAGTGGAATCTAGAGGCAGCCACATTTATGGGCTTTGATAACTGTTTATCTGCCTATTCACCTTGTTGGCTAGCATCAACTTCAGTTCTTGCTGAATCCTCTTCTTCAACTCTGTGACTGTGAAGCCAGCCATGTTCTCTCCTTTACAGGATGTGCCATTATTCCTGCCATACCCACCCATTCTCCAAGTTAGAAATTAAGAGATGGTGCAATGTCAGTTCAGATTCTGCCCATCCTCGTAGGTTACAGCTTGTGTCCCCGGTTATCACAGCTTTCCTCCAGTCCTCCATAACTCTCACATTTCTTTGACCACACTTAAAAAGGACAGTGGCTCGTCTCGGTGTATAGTGATTTAGTTATAATATTCTAGATAACTCATCATGTAGCTTACTATGATTGGGGCTTAGAAACTGGCATTAAGATGCTCTATGAATAATTAGCAGTTTCTAATTCATAGACTTTATGGCATATTTAAACATGTACACACAAACAGGACAAATATGCATATGTACACATTCACATATTAATAATATAAATGTGAATTAAGTATGACCATGTTTTGCTTAATAATAAATATACATTCTGATACACGCTTGGTTACATAATTTTATCACTGTGAAACTATAGAATGTAGTTACATGAACTAAGATAAAATATCATTCAATAATACAATTTTATATGATCACCACCCTATTCAAAGTCTGCCCTTGACCAATCTGTTATTATGCAGCATGTGATTATGTGCATGTATACACACATACACACACACATACACACACACACATGCACGCATGCACACATACACATGTACATATGTTTGTGGCAGCAAGCTAACTTGTCTGTTGGTAAGCAAGGAGGAAATCTCTCAATTGCCCTACTTTTTTGTTTTTGTTTTTGTTTTTGTTTTGTTTTGTTTTTGTTTTGCTTTTTTGAGACAGAGTTTCTCTGTATAGCCCTGGCTGTCCTGGAACTCACTCTGTAGACCAGGCTGGCCTCGAACTCAGAAATCTGCCTGCCTCTGCCTCCCAAGTGCTGGAATTAAAGGTGTGTGCCACCACACCCAGCTCTATTGCCCTACTTTCAAACACAATACTCTTCTTACATGATCACCATCATTTCCCTTTTCTTTAACCCATTCTTTGGTCATGATATCTCTAGTAGAGAGTAGAGCAATCTGCTGTTCTTTGGCTCTCCTACTTTGCACCAAGGCAAAACAAACTGTAGGCTTTCACTAGAATGGACTTCTTAGAAATGTCTACAGAATGTGAGGACCCCTGTCAGTGCATCCACATGACAATAGAACCACCCGTGCTCTGCCTCTGGGAAGCATGGGAAGAACTGTTGGTACAGAGAACACCTGGCTGAGAATGCAACCTAATTCTGATGTTATCTCCTCGCCTATCCTTCAACCTTTGGATGTGTTATGTGATATCCTTCCCTCCTTAATCGAAAACTTGAGACAAAAGTGTTTGTTCTGGCTGTCTGTAGCATTAAAATAACACCAAATGAAATTATTTATGTGCAGATTGTTCACAAACATGAAAAAACAAAACTTTAGGACCCAAATCATTCCAATTGTATTGAACTTACTTAAGCAGGAGAATAGAAGCTCAGCTACGCTCGGTAGACTTGGTGCCTGTATGCAGGAGATGAGCAACTCAGCTGGAACCATCTCTGGCTTTTGCCTTCCCGTTGATAAGACACCAGTTACTTCCCCCCTCATTTTTCCTTTCTGTAGGAGCTAACCTGAGCTCCAACATGGATGACTGAGGCTATGAGACCTGACTACCTCTAGTCATTCCTTTCTCTAAAGGACTGGATTCTGCTCCCAATATCCCACAACTAGTGAACAACGTATTTGCATGATGAGAAAAATTACTGTGAGATATGGTATCTCACATAGTTCTCATCCTCATGCTGCTGCCTGACCTAGCTCCACTCTAGACACCTTGACTTGATGCTTAACGTCTTTTCTCTTCCGGTGTCAGAATTGATAATCTCTTCTGAAAGAGAGATGGGAGGGAGAGAGATGTGGAAAGGAAAGAAGGAATGAAGAATAGAAAAATGCAACAAAATCTGTAAGATAGGAAGAGAGCTAATTTATTCTACTTTGTATTAAGGATGTGTGCTTTTTGGCAGTGAGGACTCTAATATGCTTGAAGTGTAATCGACTTAGGAATTGTAATAACAGCCTTCCTTCTGAGTGATTTCTGATGAATTAGGAATGTTGCCTCTGGCTTGTTTTTTTCATCCCTGATAATTGAAAGTCTCAAGTTAGCAAACAATTGCTTTCCAGCAAGCATTGCTCCTTTGTTCAATTGTTCATTCAACAAAAACATCTCCTGGTTCGTGTCTGTGTGCCAGACACCGTGCACTCAGTTTGCCAGGCATGCAGGGTAGAGCCAGACAGTCTGGTGTCTGAGGTTTTAAGGCCAAGAATCCAATGCTTACATCTGGCATTTTCTAATTAAGAAAAATATTTTATGCAATAATTTTGGGGTCTTGGGGTATGGTACATTTGGTGATGAGCTGACTGGACACAAAAGAAGTTGCTGAGGGGTTCCAAAGAGCTTAAAGGATGTGGTTCCCAAATCTAATTTTCTTTCTTCTTGTGGTACCAAATCTAGTGCCTGGCCCTCAGCAAGTAGGTGATTTCTTCCAATCCACAAGGAGCCCTTTTTCAGATGAAAGCGCCATTCACTACCTCAGAGATGCTTGTGTAGTAGCAGGGAATGGGAAGCAGTTGTGGCTATGGTTATAAACTCCACAGGCGATTCTTATATATATAAGCACAAAGGAGACCCACTCAGCATGAGCTGTATACATATTGTGCAACATATGAAAAATGATCAAACAGATAAATATTTTAAATGGGTGCCATATTTTAAAAAGAACACTTGGCACACCACGGGAAATAAATTCCAAAACCAACATATACGTATATGCATACAAATGATTAATTTTTTTTAGACTGTAAATTTGTAAAAGAGCAAGGAGGGGTATATGTGAGGGTTTGGAGTTTTGAAAGGAAAGGGGGAAATGAAGTAATTATATTGCAACCTGAAAATATATTTTTAAAGAAATATAGAAAGAAATGTTGGGCTAATGTTATGTATAAATTTGATTAACACAAACCAAAAGAGGTTTTAATTTTCTAATTATTTAGTGCATATACCTAAAGTCAGATACTGCCCCTGAGTTCAGGGTGACCTTGAACTATTTATCTTCCTGTCTTTACTTCCTACATGCTAAGAATATTAGCCTATGTCTGTTACCTTGAGATTAATACATTTTAAATTATTTTAATACATTTTCAAACTAATCATCTGTTCTGTGTGTTGTTCAAGATGCTTCTCAACAGAGAGAGAGGAAAAGAAGCATGTGATTAGACATTTAGTGTCTGTAAAAGCCTGAGAAGTCCTATGTCCAGGGTTCTGAAGTTGGGGCTTAATAGCAGAGCATCTACCTAATATGCATAATGCCCTAGGTTTGATCTCAAGGGGTGAAATAAGTATATAAGTAAATCTGTTTAGTATATGGGAATTTTTCCTCATGTCATGTGTCCAGACTACATTGTCCCTCCATCTGTTCCTGCTAGTTTCTTCCCCTGACCCGTCCAGATCTACCTCCTCTCAGGGTCCATTAGAAAACAAACAACCTTGTAAGGATTAATATTAACATATAATATTAAGTAGTACAAGAATATAATATTAAAGATGAAACAAAAACTAACACAATGGGACAAAACAACAGCAACAACAAAACAGGAAAAAAGGAGCCTAAGAGAAGGCACAAGAGACAGAGACTCACTTTTTTGCACACTCAGGATTTACATAAAAGCACTAAACTGGAAGCCACCACATATATGCAAAGGACTTGTAGGGTAAAAAGAAAGAATATATGTACATGGGGAGAGAGAGAGAGAGAGGGAGGGAGAGAGAGAGGGAAGGAGGGAGGGAAGGAAGGAGGGGAGAGAGAGAGAGAGAGAGAGAGAGAGAGAGAGAGAGAGAGAGAGAGAGAGAGAGAGAGAGAGAGAGAGATATTCCTCTGGCCATCTATTGCTGGTCATGCAGCCTACCCTTAAGAATACTTTGTTTTCCCAGTTAGGCTCCCTTAGAGGAAACTATATTTTAATTGGCAAGTGGTTATCAATTGAAGACTGCTTCTGGGCTAAGGATAGAAGTATGCATTCACTTCTCCTTTTATCTCTAGGATAAGATCTGGTTCAGGCTGTTGGCTGTTGGTCTGGTGCATCTATGTATTCAAATGCTTAATACTGGCCCCCAAGAGCTGGTTGACCCCAACAAGGAGATTCCCACTCACACCCAGTGATGTGATGTAATCCCTGCTCCCCAATTTAAAATTGATTCATTATTAAGAGATTTAAAGTCTGTGACTGGGCAGTAGGAAGAGATGCATGACTTGAGGATTGAGTGAAGAGGTCTCAGGAAGAACAGATGGAAGAAAGAGAAAGGAGAAGGAAGAAAGAGGCATCCATGAAAGGAAATGGAAAAGGAAAAGAAATTTCCTATATGTTTTGGGTTAGGAGCTTTTTGCACTTTGTATTGTCTTCAACTGTTGAGTCAATATCTTTTATGGTATCTTCTATGCCCAAGATTCTCTCTTTTTTTTCTCTCTCTCCATTTTTGAATTTATTTATTTATTTATTTATTTATTTTACACTTCACATTTTATTCCCTGCCCCTTGTCCACCCTCCTACTGCTCCACGTCCCATACCTCCTGCCCACTCACTGTCTCTACATGGAATTCCCCACTCCCAACCCCATCTGACCTCTAAACTCCTTGGGGCCTCCAGTCTCTTGAGGGTTAAGTGCATCATCTATGAATGAGCACAGACCCAGCAGTCCTCTGCTGTATGTGTGTTAGTGTTCTCATATTAGCTAGTGTATGCTGCCATTCTGATGATGATTCTTGCATCTGTAACTTCTGATATCTTTCCTAGGTTTTCCATCACTAGGGTTGCCTCCCTTTGTGATTTCTTTATGGTTTCTATTTCTGTTTTTAGACCCTGGGCATTTTTGTTCAATTCCTTTACCTGTTTGATGGTGTTTCCTGTATTTCTTTAAAAGATTTATGTGTTTCCTCTTTAAGGGCTTCTACCTATTTATCTGTGTTCTTCTGTAATTCTTTAAGGGGGTTATTTATGTCTTAAGTTCCTCTATCATCTTCATGAGATGGGATTTTATGAGATATTGCTTTTCAGGTGTGTTAGGGTATCCAGGGCTTGCTGTGTTCAGAGAACTGGGTTCTGGTGTTGCCAAATAGCATTGGTTTCTGTTGCTTATGTTCTTGTGCTTTCCTCTCCCCATCTGATTATCTCTGGTGTTAACTGCCCTTGCTCTCTCTGACTGGAGCCTGTCCCTCCTGTGGCCTGGTTATGAAGGACTTTCTGGGAGTCAAGCTGTCTCTAGGTGTGGGAGGGTGTCTGGAGAACCAGATTTGCCCCATGTTTAGCTTTCTTTATCCCATCATTCCTCACAGATATTACACAAAAGATGCTTCTTTATTCTGTAATACTTTTTAAAACTCTCTAGAAATAGCCTTGCACGTCAACAATTTGCAAAACATAATTGACACAGACCTTTAAGAAACTGAATTTACTCCTCCAACAGTCATGCCACTTATTAACAAAGACACACTCTGAAAAATTGTCATTGATCTACTGGGATTGGTATGGGAACATGCTGGAATATATAGTCACAATTCATATATGGTAACCTACTAGACTTATAGGCTATTGAGTAGACTAATGAGGACTATCATTGACTATAATGTTACAAGGTACTTATTAATGAGCTTTGACTATCTGTTGAGACCTGGTCTAGCTACTATTCATACAGCGCTGAACAAGGCAAGCATAGTTCTCAGGACCAAACAAATCTGACCTTCTAGAATCTAATGGAACAAATCACCCTGGTATGTATACGATATTTAATAGAGTGAGGATTCAAGTTGGGGGTTGCTGGAACTTTAGACATGAGAGACAAAGACTAGTAGTACAGGATTAGCATTTTATAAATTTTATGCTAAAGATAAATGTCAAATAGGATAACCATTGCCCTTCACTCTGTTTAAACAGGCATGTATTGTCTCTGGATTTAAAATACGTAACTTATTGAAAGCTTACAGTCCTTGAAACAGGTGTACTGGGGACATCCCCAGTCACAATGTTAAGTGACAAATGGGCTTTATGGAATAGTCCAGAGGTTAATCCACTCTGTGAGCACCAAGACAATTAACACTATGACTACTTTGAAAGGACACTCACATACAAAGGGATACCCAAAGACTTCTGCTTGGCAAACTGACCAGGGGGAATCATCCTTGTAACTCAGAGCTGAGGAAATTGGAAATGTTTGGAAGTTAAATTGGTGGGATTTCACACTTCATTGACTCCAATTCCTGCTGATTATACCTAAAACTCTCAGGAAAGCAACATGTGAGTCTGAGTAGATGATTTGTATGGTTAGGATGCTCATTAACAAAATACTTTTTTCCCACAGATATAAAATCTCCCAAACAATTCAGGGAAATGGCACTAATAACTGCTCTGGGTAACAATCTTCATAATGATCATTGTGTTGTTTGTTAAAATGGTATGTGAATAACAAAATGTCCCCCAAAGGCTCTAACAGATAAAGCAAGGATTCAAAAGGTTGCTATTAGGGTTGTTTTTAATTTCTTGTTTTTGAGAAATCAACCATAATAGTGGAAAATCTTTAAACAGACAAATGAAATTTACTTCTTATTGTATTTTGAGTAGTGAAAATTGTACCCAGGATTATAAAATCAAAATACATTGTTGCTAGGCAATTCTATGAATCATTTAAAGTCAGATTTTTACAAGATTGATACAAGCATTCCCCCTTGATTTTTTTCCCTCAGCTGGAACACTTTTTTTAAATTTTGCTTAAGCAACAAAAAATATATGGCATAATTATATGTGCATTTAATGCTATGTGGTCATAAATAAATCTTTCCCTAATGCTAGAACTTAAAGCTATGCATAACTATTGCTGGAATAGTTATCAGGTGTGACATGAATCCTAGGCACTGATTGCACTTGGCATTGTATTGACTACAGAAAGAAGCATCCCCAGCAGAAAGAAAAAAACAGGTGGATTCTCAGAACCACCTCCAGAACAGCTTCCATTCAAGTCGTAGGTACTGGCTGTTCATCCCCCTGACTTGAGAAATACCTATATAAATCTGTAGGTATTTGCATATAGTAGCCAAGACATTCACTTGTAGACTCTAGTATATTTATTCAGTTAATCATTTTACTGATAGCTGAATCTAATAAAAAAATCTACATCCTCCATGTTATTTAATAAGGAAGCAAATATATACTTAATTATGTAAAACTTGAAGGAGATAAAGATGAGTTTGAATAAAATGATATTGGTATTTGGGTCTTGTGGATTCTCGGTGTGCTTTGTTATGTGTCTGTAAAACTACTGTAGGCTTTTAAACTTGAAACAAAGAAGAGACATCATTATTTAAAACTAAGTATACAGCTCTTATATACCCTGTTTGTTGATATGACTCTCAAGTATCTCCTACAGATGATTGATAGGTCAGAGATCCTTTTGCTGAAATGTTTGTTCCATGACAGTAGAAGCCAATGCCACGTGAGTCACTTAACCATTCTCTTAAAAATGTAAAATCTTCAGACAAGCTCTCCCAGAATTTTAGGTGGATAAATGCCTTAACTCTATGAGCCACAAATTAAAACTACAGCCAGTTATTAGGGTATTTAATGAACAAGGACAGCATTTAAAGAATGAGGTTAGAAGAAGAGCAAAATGAGCTTTCTGTGCTTTCTCTTGTGAAGAGTACCCTTGTCATTAGGAGTATATCATCATTAAAATTGCATATTCATGTTTTGCATTTTCAGTTGGACTTGTGTCATTAAAACTACATCACGTTTGATGTATTTATAATTATAGCTAAAAGGTTATGTTAATGTTTATCTCTTCCACCATGAAAATCAAAAGAAACTATGAAGTATGCTTCGTAGTATGAACTTTGAATTCCTCCCCCCCCACACACACACCCCAGAAATTCAATTTGCACATATAAAATCCAATATTCACACACCTTGAAATAAAATATCTTTGATATCAATAGTCAAAGTTTTAAATATAAGTCTCCCAGTACTGGTGCTCACAAAACCTACACCATCTTTAAAAGGTGAGCTAGGGGAGGGAGACAGAATGAACTCCACGTCTCATTTAGTCTTTATAGGAGAAACCTCACAAGTGCAGATGAATGCACAGGGAACAATTATATCTCTTAAGGCTATAATCACTGAACTTAGACACTCAAATCTTCCTTTTTATACAGAACAGCAATAATAAAAAACATATAGGGCATGTCAGGGCTTTCCCCTCTGCAAGTAAAACTGGTGGTCAAATCTAATATCCACTTTCTAATCTTGGAAATTCGTTCTAACTTATCCTGCTAAGGGAATCACACAAACACCAACACTGTAGAATTAGACGTTTCTTTTGGGAACTATGATGTCTGACTCTGGGTCTGTGATGTGGCTGGAGACTGATAAACAAATGTTTTTGCATTATAGATAGTGATTTCTGTTTAATTGCTTTTCCTAACCCTCAGTGGTTATAAGAAAATAGGGTCATTTGTAAGAGATATGAAAAACCAAACTGTTTGTTTTGCTATTCTCATACCCAGCACAGCACAGAGTCTTCAGTGACCAAATTATTTTTTTAGTTCTACACCATCAACAACAACCTGCCCCTGGCGACACCCCCACCCCCCACCCCCCACCCCCTCCACCCCCACACACACACCACCATGTAATTCCTTTGCAAACACCAGCTGGGTTTCCTACAATTCAGTCCAACTCTGATGTCATCCACATGAGTACATCAGAAACACTGTATATGAGCTACACAGTAGCGGTTGCTTCTACTCCACACTAGCTCCCATCCTAAGCAGAAACATACAAACCTGGCTCTTGTAGGAAATGTAGCTCAGCCTTAGCAAGTAAACACATTTTAAAGCCATCATACTATGGACTTTGCCAGGTATGAGCAATTGATCCAAACACAGACATAGTTCATCTGCTTTCTGTACCCTGAATAATGAAGTCTTTTGTTTCTAAGCTGGCAATCTATTCTACCAGCATCCATCAAACTCTTACAGAACAACTTGCTAGTCTGCTAGGAGGGTGAGCTCCTCACAGCTCAAAACAACTAACATGATCAACTCAGCAATATGTGGAGCTCTTTATTAAATTTTAGAACCATATGCCTTTTCTTCCTTTTATTTCAGTTATTGGTCTTTCTTCAGAAGTATAACCTCACCTAATCCACTTTAATGTTTGGAAATCAATTTTTGATTATCATGACTTACTAAATAAGATATGTTTGCATGACTAAATAAGGTATGTTACATTAAAATTTACTTCTTTTCCTATGACAATATTGTTCTAGACAAGAAAAAGTATCCAATATTATATAACATTAAATTACTATTGGTCAACAATAAATTCAATATGTAAATGTTTCTTGTACTGACAATATAGTTTCATAGGTAAAGCATCAGTCTTCCTCGTATACCTGAAGTCCTGGGTTTGATCCCTAACTCTATAAAGCATAAGAAAGAATAAAAGTGTACAAATATTTCAAATCTAAATAAACAATGATTATTAAAACCATTTTACTGGAAATTCATCATCTCAATTCAACATTGCTAAACAATGTATTCATTTTACATATATTGATATACTTTTATGTCAATGAATTGAAAAGTTTACACATTTTACTAAGAAATTAAGACCAACATATTTAAGCTAGGTGTGGTAGTGTATGCCATTAATACCAGCACTTGAGAGACAGAGGCAGGCAGATTTCTATGACCTCAGGGAAAGCCTGGTCTACAGGAGTTCCAGTTGAGTTAGTGCTACATAGTGATATACTCTTTCAATGTGCCTAGTCTTATTATAACTTATTCTGCCATGTTTTGTTGATATCTCTGGGAGGCCTGCTCTTTTCTGAAGGGAAACAAGAAGAGTGGATCAAGGGGAGAGAAGAAGTGTTTGTGTAGGGGAGGTACTGGGAGGAGAGGAGGCAGGGGAAACTGTGTTAAGGATGTAATATGAGAGAAGAATAAATAAATAAATACATAAATACATAAATACATAATACATACTTAACTAAATATTCTACTAAATGATGTGATAATAATTCTAACTATTTAATCATATGGTACACCTGGACTCTATAAGAAACCACATGCAAATTTTTAACCAAAGGTTCTAAAATAGAACTTAAAGTTCTGGCTAGCTCTGTGAACATTAACATTAACGTACTGTCAGGTTATTCAAATGTCTCTCCCTTTCTGCTTACCAAGCTGATGGCAGATGAGCCTTAAGAACAGCTGAAAAGAATTGTTCGTGGTTATATGCATATAAAATGTCATCTTTTATCACCCAGTCTTTCTTATACTTCACTTTAATCTATACTCATAGAATTTTTCCATTCTTTAACAAAAGGAAAGAGGCAAAAGAGATAGACTCTCATTATTTCTGTATCTAAGCCAAAGCACTTCAGCTCTGGCCTCAAACACCCAGACCTCACTTCACCCTAAGTAGAATAGTGATTGTGACAGAGATATGCATGAACCCCTGTGCATCCACTGAACACTTTTAAATGAAGCCAATGCCTTTGATGTATGACCAAGAGGTTATCCTAACACTGACCCTGGGTAAGATTTAGGATGGGTTAAAGGTCTAATTTGGGCTTACCACTGGAGGAAAGAAACACTCTGACCTCAGTCAAGTTCTCCAGGAACAAAAGCTAAAAAAGAAGACCTATAAAACTTCTGGATCCAGCTGGTTCCAGTCAGAAACTATTGTGGATGCCAACAAGTGCTTGCTGATAGGAGCCTGATATAGCTGTCTCCTGAGAGGCTCTGCCAGTGCCTGACAAATACAGAAGTGGATGCTCACAGTCATCCATTGGACTAAGCATAGAGTCCCCAATGAAGGAGCTAGAGAAAGGACCTAAGCAGCTGAAGGGGTTCGCAGTCCCATAGGAGGAACATCAATATGAACTAACCATTGCCCCTAGAGCTCCCTAGGTATAAACCACCAACCAGAGTGTACACATGGTGGGACCCATGGCTCTAGCTGCATATATAGCAAAGGATAGCCTAATTGGACATCAATGGGAGGAGAGGCCCTTGGTCCTCTGAAGACTCTGTGCCCCAGTGTAGGGGAATGCCAGGGCTAGGAAGCAGATGTGGGTGGGTTGGTGAGCAGGGGGAGGTGGAAAGTAGTAAGGAGAGGAGGGGAGCCAGGAAAGGGGATAACTTTTGAAATGCAAATAAAGAAAAATATATATTTAAAAAAACACTTCTGGATCCAAAAACTCATCTCCTGAAAACTGCCCTTGTCTTGCCATTACCTCAGAAACTATTTCAAACCATACTGAGATCCACCAAGATGAAGCCCTTCTTCCTTCTCATGCACCTTCTATCTTCTTAGGTGCAATTTTAATGTTACCTGCAAACACAGAGAAGATTCTGGAAGGATATATGTAAAAAAGAAAAAATATACTGCAATGTAGTAGAAACTACAGTTGGAAAGATTTATCAAGGAGATAATCATTTATTATCTAATAAGGTACTCATACATTGTTTGATTTCAAGTAACTAATTTTAAAAGATACATGAAACTTCCTATTGAAAACTTTGGGGGATGATAAGTTAGGGATAGGTAAAAAGTAGTATTTTTTAAAAGACAGTAAATCCTTATATGAGATATGTGAGGCTCCAGAGTTTTGACTCAACAAGGGAAATAAGTCCCCTAAAACTTAACATGGCAGCATAACCTGGAGTAGCTTTGCTATTTTAACCGCCAAAATAGTGGCCGTTGACTAGACCATAGCAGAGCATCCATGAGGGCATTGAGGAAAAATGACAAGTTCAATTTTGCTGAGCTCTTTGGTCATAATAAAATACAAACTTGGTAGGTCAAGTGCCCATATGTTGGTTTCAGCAGTGTTTGCAAATGCTGATGGAGAAGAGCTTCCAAGGCCAGGCTCTTACAGCAGCAGGTGAAGTCCAACCTTGGAGCCTCCTAGCCAGGTGCCAAAAAGATAACTGTGAAACCCAAATTACAGACCCTGTTCTGGAGTCTGTCTGAAGTGTAGGAGTAAGGCTTTAAGAATGCTCAGGGGACAAAAAGACAAGAACTGGGGTGCAAACTCTGCTTCTACAGACCCAATCTGCTAATGTTAGGAAGAGAAAGAATTTGCTGAGGTAGTTCAAACCATGTGAGAATTAAATATGTCACAGCAGGTTAATATTTATTTTTTACCCTCAAATTTTAAATCATAAAATACATCTGGCATTCTTGCTGATGATTTGAAGGTGGGTGGCCCTTCTCTGTTTTCTCAGACAGAATGAGGTACAATATGTAGTTTGGAAGGGCTTATATCCCGGCAATATATCTACTCTTTTGTGAAGATATTTCCAAACCATTTTTCTCCAGGAAACTTTATCTTTTGGTGTGAGAAAGGAAGAAATGTCAATATTTTGAGGGCCTGGAACTTGTATAAATTATTCTGTCTTCAATTTCTAGAGAGAGGGAAATGAGAAAAAAAGAAAGAGACCATGTCTTCTTTTCTGTGTCCTCTCCTTCAAGACCCTCTGGGCTTATGGCATTCAACTCTTAATATACAGAGTGCTATACCACCTAGATATTATATTGCCTTGTGGCTCCTTAACACATTGTTTAATCTGTTCATTCAAAATTAGTGTAATACTTTTATGCACCATCTATAGCATGGTCCTCTAGAAACAAAGCCTGACACAAGAACTTTTACTTTTGTGATCTGTTGAGCAACAGATAAAAGAGAAAATCAAAGAGACTGATTTGACAGAACAGGACAACACACTTAGCAAGAATTCGACACCTTGAAGTAGGGGGAAAATGACACTCAGTAGGCCACAGGTAGCCATCAGTTGTGAACACCAAGATGCCCAACAACTGGGACAGGTGCACCGGCTCAGGAGAGGGAAAGGAAAGATGCATAAAAGAAAACAGGGGACAATCTTTAATGTTCTGCAAGAAAGACTCGGTGCTCCTCTATAATGCCTGACAAGGAGTTCCATGACGGATCAATGTGGGTTAACCTTTATTTTCTTTCTCATTATATTTTTAACCTCATGTAACATGGTAAATATGTTGTGTCATACATGAATATCATAATTATTTTAATATGTGTACAATTATTGTGAGCAGAGGTCAACTCTGGGTGTCTCCCTCAGTTTCTCACCACCTCGGGTTTTTTTGTTTTTGTTTTTGTTTTTGTTTTTTGTTTTTTTTTTTTGAGACATTGGTCCTGGAGTTCACTGTTTTGAATAGGCTGACCTGATCTATGAGCCCAAGAATCTGATTCCTCCATCACCATCAAGCTTACCTCAGTGCTGGGTGACAAATGCACAAATGTGCACAAATATGCTTTTATGTGGGTACTGGGGATCTGAACTCAGGTCCCTGTGCTTGGCTGGCAGGTAGTTTAACAACTGAGCCATGTCTTTGGGCTCCTCTACATGAGTAATTCTTTCTTACACTCAAAAGTAATAGTCTCTTCTACCAGAAACTAGATGTTACAACATACCATGAGAGTCACCCCCACCTTTCCCCATTAGGAGAAAAATTCCTTGCAATCTGAGCTCTCCCTCAGAATAAGCTTTCTGCAGTGCCCCTAGCTCTGATATTTGGTATAGCTATCTCCATCTTCTGGCATTTCCACGTTCACAGGGGAACCACATTAAAACAACTCTCTCTGGATTCACAACCTTGGCAACACGTTTTGAACCTTCAGTCTCCACACACAAGCTATTGACTACAGATGTGAGTTCATTTGGTTTGCTGAATATAAATAATTAAAATCCTACAGGGAGCATATTTTTACTTACAGGGCTCCATTGTTGTTCTTCTACCTGGTGAGAGTATGGCAAAAATTACATGAGTTTATTAAAAAAACAAAATGGATGGTTCCAGCTCTGTTCCTCTACCCCATGGAACGAAATCAAACAGCAGCTGCATAGAAGCAGGAGTCGGCTGTGGGGGAGGGGAGGGCTGGCTAACATTTGGAGGGATGGGCTTTCAGATTTGAGGGCTCCCTATTGTGCCCAGGGTGTTGTGGCCATCACTGCATCTTAGTGTGCAGATGTTCATGCTCTGAGCCGCTTCCAAGCCCAGCCTTCACCCTTGCTGGATGTTCTGTTTTATCATCCCCTCTTTATTTATGATCCCTCACATTTCCGACGACATAAGCGTACGCTGCTGAAGCCGTCAAAGCATACCCCCTACATACAAACTGATCTCCAGATTTCCAGCGAAATTGCCGCCTTTGTATACTTACAGACTGACGTGATAACTGAAAATAACTTCCATTAGCACTATAAAAACTCCAGCTGATACCAAATGAATTTCATTTGATACCAGCAGAGAAAAATATTGGCTACTGAGATATTCTTTGTTCATGGTTATTTACAGTTAGCTAGAATCCGTGTACAATCCAGCCAGGCAGACGGCTCCAAATGATCTTTCTTTTTGGACCTTGTAGGGATAGAAGGTCTTCTGCTAAAAGATTGGCTCACCTTCATTTGCTGAAATCCTAGGACCACTCACGTGGTACCTGCTCTGCCACAAAACATGGAAATGTCTAGTAATTAAATCCCCCAGAGTAAGATGTACACAGATGTTTAAGAGCCCTAGTGTCCCGACTCTAACTCTCTCCTCCCTATCTCTACAGTCTATCACCACACTGTTTTGTAAAACTTGAAAATGGTTGATAAAATAGACTATTTCCCCTTATCATGGTCCTGGTGTAAATATTACATAAATACTTCAAATGCACTTGACATCACCACTAAAAATTAAATGTCCATGCTTGTTAGGTTTCCTCCATATTGTTTACCGTATAAGAAATATCAGATTCCTTCCCTGGCCAGGAGAAGCCACTATCATGGAACTGCACACCCATTCTGGAGCTAGACATCCGGTATACAGGACTGAAGATAGAATAATATTAAATATTTTGAAAAACATACATATATATCTTCCTTTTCATAAGTTGCTTTCTTCATTCAACATTATTCAATTTTTAATTTCTCACTGTAGATACACACATAAAGTGCCATCTTAACTATTTTTATTTGTGTGACTCAGTGACATGAAATATATCCACAACAACATGAAACCATAGACCTCTAATTTCCAAAATGTTCCCCTTGTTCTAAACAGAAACCTTGTCCCTATTACCTAATACCTGTAATTCTTTCCTTTCTATGCTCCTGACAACTGCTATCTAGCTTTGTCTCCATCGTTGTGGTCACTCCAGGTGCCTCATATACATGAGATCATATAACCACCTGGTACTATTTCACTTACTATATTAACAAATTTCCCTGCACACTGGCTTATGTCACTCATCTTAAGTATTATATAGAATATTTAGCATATCGTAGACAACAATTTGTCCATAACTTTAATATTGTGGCATAACAAAAAGAGTTTTCCAGTGAACAGAGGGTCCACCATATGAAAATGGGCCTGCTAGCTTTCTCCACCTCTGCAGTCCACTAGGGCGTCACCCTTATTCACATTTTTCACATTCTGACCATCAGTAACTTATGGCTCTCTTTTCCGGGTCCTAGTTTTTCCCAACAGACTTTAATTTTTGATCTTTGACAACTTGATGGGTGTGAAATGTTACTTTTCCTGCTTTCCCTGATGAATACCACCAGGGCTCCAAGTGTCTTTGCATGCTTAGTAACCATTAAGTTTCTTCTCTTATGATGTGCCTGCTCATAGCCCTCACCCTCTTTTATATCCCTGCCCTATTGGTATCTCTAGATACACAGGCAGACCTTCTGAAAATAATCATTTAATAGTTGTATTTCAAGTGTCTTTGATAATTATCTCTAATGTCTCTATTTCCTGCTCCATTCACTTCTCCCATGACCCATCATGCATTTCCTTTTCTATTTGGATCGCACTGTCTTTGACTTCTTTATTATTATTATTAGATATTTTCTTCATTTACATTTCAAATGCTATCCCGAAAGTCCGCTATACTCTCCCCTCACCCTGCTCCCCAGCCCACCCACTCCCACTTCCTGGCCCTGGCATTCCCCTGTACTGGGGCATATGATCTTAGCAAGACCAAGGGCCTCTCCTCCCATTGATGGCCAGCTAGGCCATCCTCTGCTACATATGCAGCTAGAGACAGCTCTGGGGGGTACTGGTTAGTTCATATTGTTGTTCCTCCTATAGGGTTGCAGACCCCTTTAGCTCCTTGGGTACTTTCTCTTGCTCCTTTCTTATTCTATATTTTCCTGATTTCTAGTTTAAGCACTGAAGACCATGACCTTCCCCCTAAGAAATGCTTTCATCCACCCCATAGATCTGCTGTATTTTATTTTAAAAGACTGTGTGCTATGCCCTTGCAGCTGAACTCTGCTCCCTATCTGATTCCTTTTCCTCTGCTGTTCTGATGTAAGTTTGGACTTGACTGTTGGGCAATGACTGCACTGTGCACTGTACCACCTTGCAGCATCTCTCATGACTTGGGCAGTATGGCCGCCTTCACTCTCACTCTTTGGTTTTTATATGCTGTGAAACATTGTGTTTGAGTTTGATTTGCTTTATTTTTATTTTTCTACAATTTAGTTTTAAAGCACCCAGGGCAATGTTTTATTTCTTTTCCATTGGGAGGCAGGTATTATTTTAATTTTAGCATTTGTATCTCTTCTTGATATGGATTACTCTACGTCTATTGTGCCTGCCATCCAAGAATGTCTATCTTGAGCCTCATGAATGCTCTCAAAATCTCCAACTTGTGTCTGTTCCCATGTACTTGTATTTAATCACCAAAAAACAGCCTTTTCTTCTGAGTATCAGGTTCTAACCATGGTTTTTCACTCTTTCCTTTAAGCCTTTTGAGCATCCAAAAGACAGTGATAATACCACTCAGTGCCACAGCACTTGCCCAGGATTCAGAAGGCCCTGGCTGCAGTCCACATCATTGAGACAAGAACAGTAACAACAACAACAACAACAACAACAACAACAACAACAACAACAACAACAAAACCCAGAAAAACAAAACAAAAACAAAAAAACACAACAACATTTTAAATTACCCTTCCTGCTGCTCTTTTTCTTTTTTGTTTTGTTTGGGCCTGAAAATGCCCTGTCTCCTGACCCACCATCTCTTCTTTTCCCTTTGTAATTTGCAATTTTGGCATGTACATATATCCCAGGGACTGGAATAGGAGGACACTCCTCACCCCAGACATCCCAGCAGTGGTTACAGAGATAGTTCAGGTCACCTTCAAACTAATTAAATGAGAATCTCTGTGGATAAAGTCCAGACAGCATGCTTGAGAAATCTCTACAGCTGATTGCAGTTTGTATACAGGCTACAACCACAAACGACACACACCAGCCAGTATCTGCCTTCACTGCATTGTTGGCTGGGTTCACTCAACTGACACTCTCTGCTCAAAGTTTTATCCTTCATTTTGGCACCTGCAGATTCCCCTTTCCAGCTTTCAGTTTTTGATATACAGTGGGAGGGTGTTATGGTAAAGTATACATATATCATAACATTTACCATCTTTTTTTTTATTATGTATTTTCCTCAATTACATTTCCAATGCTATCCCAAAAGTCCCCCATACCCTCCCCCCCACTCCCCTACCCACTCATTCCCACTTTTTGGCCCTGGCATTCCCCTGTACTGGGGCATATAAAGTTTGCATGTCCAATGGGTTTCTCTTTCCACTGATGGCCTACTAGGCCATCTTTTGATACATATGCAGCTAGAGTCAAGAGCTCCAGGGTACTGGTTAGTTCATAATGTTGTTGCACCTACAGGGTTGCAGATCTCTTTAGCTCCTTGGGTACTTTCTCTAGCTCCTCCATTGGGAGCCCTGTGATCCATCCAATAGCTGACTGTGAGCATCCACTTATGTGTTTGCTAGGCCCTGGCCTAGTCTCACAAGAGACAGCTATATCAGGGTCCTTTCAGCAAACGCTTGCTTGTGTATGCAATGGTGTCAGCATTTGGAGGCTAATTATGGGATGGATCCCTGGATATGGCAGTCTCAAGATGGTCCATCCTTTTGTCTCAGCTCCAAACTTTGTCTCTGTAACTCCTTCCACTGGTGATTGTTTCCAATTCTAAGAAGAGGCAAAGTGTCCACACTTTGGTCTTCGTTCTTCTTCAGTTTCATGTGTTTTACAAATTGTCTCTTATATCTCGGGTATACTAAGTTTCTGGGCTAATATCCACTTATCAGTGAGTACATATCATTTGAGTTCTTTTGTGATTGTGTTACCTCACTCAGGATGATGCCCTCCAGGTCCATCCATTTGGCTAGGAATTTCATAAATTCATTCTTTTTAATAGCTGAGTAGTACTCCATTGTGTAAATGTACCACATTTTTTGTATCCATTCCTCTGTTGAGGGACATCTGGATTCTTTCCAGCTTCTGGCTATTATAAATAAGGCTGCTATGAACATAGTGGAGCATGTGTCCTTCTTACCAGTTGGGACATCTTCTGGATATATGCTCAGGAGAGGTATTGCGGGATCCTCTGGTAGTACCATGTCCAATTTTCTGAGGAACTGCCAGACTGATTTCCAGAGTGGTTGTACAAGCTTGCAATCCCACCAACAATGAAAGAGTGTTCCTCTTTCTCCACATCCTCGCCAGCATCTGCTGTCACCTGAATTTTTGATCTTAGCCATTCTGACTGGTATGAGATGGAATCTCAGGGTTGTTTTGATTTGCATTTCCCTGATGATTAAGGATGTTGAGCATTTTTTCAGGTGCTTCTCTGCCATTCGGTATTCCTCAGGTGAGAATTCTTTGTTCACTTCTGAGCCCCATTTTTAATGGGGTTATTTGATTTTCTGGAGTCCACCTTCTTGAGTTCTTTATATATATTGGATATTAGTCCCCTATCTGATTTAGGATAGGTAAAGATCCTTTCCCAATCTGTTGGTGGCCTTTTTGTCTTATTGATGGTGTCTTTTGCCTTGCAGAAGCTTTGTAGTTTCATGAGGTCCCATTTGTGAATTCTTGATCTTACAGCACAAGCCATTGCTGTTCTATTCAGGAATTTTCCCCCTGTGCCAATATCTTCGAGGCTTTTCCCTACTTTCTCCTCTATAAGTTTCAGTGTCTCTGGTTTTATGTGGAGTTCCTCAATCCACTTAGATTTGACCAGAGGTCTTAGGATCCCGTGGGGAATCCTGTGTGGGTCCTTGCGGGTATCCGGAGACTCCGCGGGCAAGGCACCCGGGTGCTGGAGTGGACAAGATTTACCATCTTAAAGATACAGTTTGGTTTGTACTTTCAATCCATTACAGTTAGGGAGATCACAGAAGCAGGAGCTGGAAGGAACTGGTCACATGTCATCCACGGGCAGCAAGCAGGATTGAAGAGTACTTGTGCTGGATTTATTGTTTTTGTTTTTCACAGTTCAGTGTCCAAAGAATGAGTGAGCAGGTCTCTCCACCTCAGTTAATCTAGTTAAGATATTTTGGGGCAGTGGTAGCACATGCCTTTAATCCAGGCACTCAGGAGGTAGAGGCAGGTGGATCTCTGAGTTTGAGTCCTGCCTGGACAGAGCAAGTTCCAGAACAAATAACGATATACAAAGAAGCCCTGTCTTGTGTGTGTGTGTGTGTGTGTGTGTGTGTGTGTGTGTGTGTGGGTGGGTGATATTTTCCACAAATTTATCTTCCAAGTGATTCTAAATCTCAGCATATTGGCAACTGAAATTAACCATTACATTTTTTTCTCATATCCTGGTACCTTAAATTCCAAGCAGAGCTATACAAGGACAAGCACCTCAGAGATACAAAGATAAAGGCTATTTTATTAAAGGTCTTTGCTATCAGTGTTGCTGCAATAAATGAGTCAAAGGAAATGGAAGAAGAAGCCAGCTTTTTGTCTTTCTCTTAGCTCTTTCCAGTCTTCAAAGAAATAGTAACATTTTCCTCAAGAGGCTGCTGCCTGACTGGTTGACATAATGGGTCCTGGTGGCCTTTAGGAACCTGCACCAGCACTTTTAGACCTCTTCAAAACTAAAAAATGGACACAGACGGTCTTTTTTTTTTTTCTTATTATTTCCCCCAAAGTTATTATAGTGATATTCTGGAAACTGATTTTAAAAGCATGCAATTTGCTCAATTCCCTGAAGTCAGGATATTATGTGATAATGTTCTCGTAAGAGGCGACCTATGCCCTCACTACCATGCATTCTTAATGAACAATTGGGAACAATAAGTTAAAAAGCTTTCATGGATGGACTGGGAGGCAGGAGAAGAACCCCTCAAATGTACAAGATTAACCCAATTTCTCACCTAAAATGAAAGAAAGACATGGTAGAGCCAGCTGCACTAGGTTAGAAGGTTGAAATGGTTTTATGTTAGAAGATGTGTAGACTGAAATCTTTGATCCTATGGAGCTCTGTCTACATCTGCACAGTGGTGCAAGGTGAAAGTAAGATGTATTCCCGTCTTCTCATGGAGCTAATCCAATGGAAGGTAGAAGTGTGGCAGAATAAGTCACCCTGAAGACACAGCCACCCTGAAAGGTAAGGGCTAGTGGCTTTGTATATTTATTCTAAACATACAATGAACTCAATAATGTCGACAACTCAATCACAAAAAGACAACTAACACAATTTACTTTTAATGCATGAAAAGCTTGAACTGGTGTGTCATACATAAATGCATACACAAATGCCCTGTACTCATACAAAGAGTGTTTAGCAACATTAGCCAAGAGAAATACAATAATGGGGACAATGAAATGTCACCAAGAGCACATGAAATGGCTGAAATAACCAGGGAGGATGGCAACAATTGCTGATGAATGTTACAAAGAACTAGAATTTTCACATATCATTGATGGAAATAGAAAATATCACTTTGAGTATTCTTATAAAATTAAACCTATACTTAACTTGTGATCTCAGTTATCTGGAATAATTTTTAATCATAAAAAGAAGAAAGCATATACCCAGATATTCAGCATATAAACTATGCATGAATATTTATGGGAACATTATTGTAATAACAACCTGAACCCAGAAGTGAATCACATCTCTATCAACCAAAGAAGGAATTTTAATGAACTATTTACACAATAGAATAAATATGATGAAAAATAGAAGAATCGTCAAACATTACTCTTAGAAAAAGAAACCCTAAATAAGTTTGGTTGGCAAGTTTGGATCTTGATGGTCACAAAATGACTGCCACAGCTATACTCAGGTCATCCAAGTAGAAGACAGATGTCCTTTCTTAGCAGACTTCCGCTTGATTTTCCCCTATACTAGGCCATATATCAATAACTCTAAAAGCCAGAGTCATAAAGAGTGACTCATTTATCCTGACTTAAGCTAATTTGGATTTCTCTGTTCAGAGATGGGTTATGTTCCCTCCTAAAGAAAAATTAGAATATAATGTCATCAAAGCAGAAGGAGATATGGATACTACATAAACAACTATAAAAGCCTAGACAGAATTCTAACATGAAAAGAAAACCACACAAATCCATTTCTATCTAGTATAGGAAACAGAGATGCTGGAGGGAAATGACCTACATCATTTTGTAGGAGCCACAAGAAGGCAGAACCTTCCCATACACAGAAACTAAGAAATCCATTCCATAGGAAAAGGAAAAAAATAATAGGAAATAAGATGTAATATAGCTGTTAAGACATGGGAACCAAGGATGGAGATGTTGGCATCAAGGGACAAGTCAAAGAGTGTAAAAGACAATGCAGAACACGTTAGGTTGAGCTGATACCAGCATCCCATGCTTTGGGAAGTCAAGATAAGGACAGTTTAGTCCTCAGGTCTGGGATGTGGGAACCCCAAGGTCAAAGTGCTGCTAATGTAGTTGTTTTTAAGAGCTGCTCCCTGGATAGAGATCACCTTCTGAGCTTCTTCCTGAATAGAGCCACCCTCTGGATTACTCTCCTCATCTCACATCACCTAGATGATCTTCTCAAGGCTACATACAGTCATATTGGAAGTTGAAGCTTTGGTATATGCATTTTGGAGAGGTAAAAATTCAGTCCATTACAAATGGTAAATTATAAGCTATTTAAAAAGCTATGTCCCATTGCAAATGAACTCACTAACACCAAGATATTTCTCCACATGGAACATTGAATTCTATTGTGAGAGAAAACATGATGGCCATCCTTGGGACAGAATAAATCCACTTTCTTTCCCTCCACTTCTGCCAACAGGCTGACCTGAGAGATGACTGGGTTATTAACACCCCTGCCCATGTCTGCATTAATTAGCCTTCTATATACTACTACCACTTCATCCAACACTTCCTGTAGCCAATGCCATGTTTACAAGCAGAACACATTGGTTGACATATAGTGATTAAGTTAATGACTAAGGGAAAATATCAGAAACCCCACAGATATTACATGCTATTATTTGTGTCTATAAATGTTTAGACAGCTTGTGGAAGTTTTCTCTGACACCATCATTAAAATGTACACTCATCATTAAAGTGTACACCTGTACTCCTAGCAAGAAGCATTCTTTTTCCTTGCTCATGGGAATATCCTGAGACCAAGCCATCCAGATCTCAAACTTCTCTGCTTCATGGTCCAGTTCATGACCCATGCAATGTAAAGAATATAACAACTTTCCTTCTAATTGTGTCATAAGGAAGATCATGGACACAGATCCCTTAAAGATCTTTTAGCAATTTCTCACCTCGGTGGAGGTCAAACTCTCCACTTCCAAGTGATACAATTCTTAAATTCTAGTAATTAGGGTACAGATGCTGCATTGTCTCAGCACCCCCAAGAAGGTCCCAAATGCCTTGTCAATAAACACCTGAGGTCTGACTAAGGGCTGCTTGGTTTCTTCCTCATCCTTCTGAGTAACAAAGAGTAGCCAGAAGGCCAGCTATACCTCAAATGTTATCAACAATTTAATCAGCATTCATACAAAATCATCTATCTATTGTGAGAGAAAACATGATGGCCATCCTTGGGACAGAATAAATCCACTTTCTTTCCCTCCACTTCTGCCAACAGGCTGGCCTGAGAGATGACTGGGTTATTAATGCCCCTGCCCATGTCTGCATTAATTAGACAGAGCACTGTACTAGCTTAGGGGAAACAGAAGTAAGGATAGAGAGCCCTTCCTTTAAGGTGCTCAAAATGCCACTGAAATAAATGAGCGAGCACATTGAAGGGGAAAGGTGGGGCTTTATTTCCAAAGAAGACGAAATAATTCAGCTGGGCAGGAAGTACATGAGATACGGCTTCTCAGGGGAGCAGTGTTTAAAGAGAATATGGAATGAAAAGGCAAGCTTTGTCTGCTGACAATGAAAGAAGTTTACTGTGGGTCTAAACTTTGGGACATCTAGGAATCATGCCATAATTCATGTAGCCATACAATTATAGTGGAAGGTAGATGATGCTAGGCATGTTCGAGGTACATGCAGCCTGTAGAAAGCTGAATTTTTATATATGCAACATAGATTGGAAGTCTGAGCTAGAGGACTTGTAGAAGAGATGGCTTAAGACAAATTAGGGGACAGGATGGAAACATCCAAAAGAGATGGGCAGAAGGAAAACATAAAATGTCCCATGGCAGCTGGGCAGTGGTGGCGCACGCCTTTAGTCCCAGCACTCGGGAGGCAAATGCAGGCGGATTTCTGAGTTTGAGGCCAGCCTGGTCTACAAAGTGAGTTCCAGGACAGCCAGGACTATACAGAGAAACCCTGTCTCGAAAAAAAAAAAAAAAAAAAAACCTAAAAAAAAAAGGTCTCATGGCATCTCTATCTTTATATTACATTTAAAATTGCCCCACCCAACTCCATATCCCCACTTTCTTCCCCTCTCTATCTTCATTTGCATGCTATAATGACTTCACGATGACACAGCCTGGGACTCAGGAGATCATCTTAATTCATCTTGTTCTGACATCAACTATATCTGAAAAATCTCTGATTCCCATCCTGCTGAGCACCTCTTAGACATGTTTAGTCTTTTCAACTTCTGGGTCTTTCTGAGTTTCACTTGATCATATACTGCTAGGAAAATGGGATAAGTAAGAAATACCTACTCTTTGGTGGTCTGGAAGTCAGTTTATTATAAAGACTTCACCTCCTGATTAACTACGAAAGACTGATGACTGTGTACCTTGTTCACCTATGACACAACCAGCTACAGATATCTCAGTTCTCATTCCTTGCTTCACAACAGTTAGACAAACTCCCCAATAATCAGTCCAAATAAAATGGCCTCCAGTTAGACATGATCAAAATTTCGTTAAGTTTCTTTCCTGCTCCAAGCTCCTAAATGTGGACCCAACCTTACTTAGCCTGTGCAAAATATGACCACTACCTAATGTCCTCTCCTCAAACCATGCTGACCTCAAGGAAAGACATACCTGATTCACTTCCAATGTCTGATCACTCTGACACTGCAATTCACCCCATTTTCTTGCACCCATTCCACTCTTGATCAAGTTCTCATTAGCTTACCTCAAGGCACTATGATAGACTCTAAACTTCTCTAGCCACCTCCTTTCTGGAGGGCTTCAAGCACACTCCTCACACACAAGACTACAACAGAGGAGCTCTGCCTACCTCTCCAGCCTTGTCTCTTACTATCCTTCTCCTCATTCAGGCCTCTCTTGGTTCCTTAAATACACTACACTCATGCTTTGGGCCTTTAAAAAATACCCAAAATGCTCATTAGAAACATACTCAGATGTTACACAGATGCTATAAATACTAGAGAGGGAAATCTTGATATATCAAATGGAGAGTTTTAAAAATAGATAAATTGCAAGGGAAAGACAAGGAAATGATGCAAAAATGTGGAAAATCTGAGGCATCAAAACGAGATGCTACATACATATCAGAAAGTAACAAAATGGAGACCTCAGCGTAGATCTGACCAGGCCAAGCACAGAATCAGTGAAATTACATATGACAGCATAACCCCCAAATCTGAAACATAAAACAATAATGAGTGAAAAGAGAGAACAAAACTTTCAAAGTTTTATCAAATGAGACTGAGTAGGAGCGGGAGGATTGATAGCCCAAGGGGTGGGGGGACAGAGAGACTGTAATAGAGGTATAACTGTATTTATGAGAACAAGTAAAAGACTATAAAGGTACATCTCTGACTCACAACCATCTGCAACTCCTGCCCCAGGAGACCCAGCAACCTCTTCTGGACTCATGTGCACATACCACACACAGAAGTACACATAAGCATACAATTTTAAAATAGTAAAAATAAATCTTTAAAAATGTTTTAAAAATATTATTTGAAAATATTATGTCTGGAAACTTTCCAAAATTAATGACAGGTCCTAAACCACAGATCCAAGAAGGTGTCAGAACACCAAATAGTATAAATTCTTAAAATGTCTATACACCAATCTTATTCAAAATTCACACACACACACACACACACACAGAGAGAGAGAGAGAGAGAGAGAGAGAGAGAGAGAGAGAGAGAGAGAGAGAGGACAGAACAAAAACATACAAGAAAACTTTATCTGCAGTTATACACAGCAAGAAAAATGTTTACAATGTTGAAAAAGAAAAAAAAATCTCACCAGCCAAGAATATAGTCTATATTTAATAAGACTAATGGACAAACTGAAGAAAAATGTGTTGCTAATAGAATTATGAAATGGTAGGACACCTGTGAAAATGATTGGCAGTTTCTTGAAAGTGACCTATAGAATTCCCATGTACCCCAGCAGTAACAAACTTCTTTTCTTTATAAATTAACTCAGCTTCAAGTAGTTTGCAATAGCAATAGACTAAAACAATGAGATCTGACTTACAAGACTCTCTCAAGGGCATTAGCCCTGTCTTAGTTAGGGTTACTATAGCTGTGAAGAAACATAATGATCTAAGGCAAATTGAAAGGAAGGGGTTTATTCACCTTACACTTTCACATCATGGTCCATCATTGAAGGAAGTCAGGGACAGGAACTTACACAGGGAAGAAGCCCAGAAGCACGAGCCTTCAGGCAGGATGCAGAGGCTATGAAGAGATCCTGCTTACTGAGTACTCCCCATGCCATGCTCAGCCTGCTTTCTTATAGAACCCAGGACTACCAACCCATGGATGGCAACACTCACAATGAACTGGGCCCTGTCACACCAATCACTAATTAAGAAAATGTGCTATAAACATGCCTGCAGCCCAATCTTATGGAACATTTTTCTCAAATGAGGGCCCCTCCTCTCAGATAACTATAGCTTGTGTCCGGTTGACATAAAGGAGCCAGAACAACCCCCAACTGTCAATGAGGCTGATGCCTTTGTCTTCACTCAGAACTTGCTCTGGAAGGCAGGTGGACTAAACTTGCAGCTGAAGGACAGCCATAATTTGAGCCAAGAGCTGAGGAAAACTTGACAGTTGGATGCCCTTTGATGGATATAGATGGATTAATTCTGTTTAGTTTAAAGTATTGAGAAAAGAAAGTCTTTGAAACTCATGTGTCAAGTAAGATCTTCAAAGACAGTGGGGTAGGACTTTGGGTGTCTTTAATCTCCTTTTTCCTGAGCACAGGAAGCAATAGAGACCTTCTCTCAACCCATGGCAGACCTCCAAAGTCTACACAGTGGGTTTTAGGGGAACCTAACATTAATTTCTAAGCAAACATTGCTGTTAGAACTATATAAAATGTCCAGAAACATCCACAATAGTTCACAATACTGCTGGCTCTTTTCATTTTTTCCTGTTTCCACATACAGCCCCCAAAACTTCAGAAGTATTTATGAATATGTTCCCAATTCTGATGTGCTATAATTCCAAAGGCTGGAAACAAAGATAAAAATATTTATCATAATGCAAATATTAATACTTCAAATGAACAACTCAAAGACCATCTGGAACTTACATCCTTGAATGCTCCAATAATTACAACGACTGTGACTGCATCATTCTTGTGCCTTCAAATGTTCTTTCATGGGATTGCCACACTTTATAGATACTGTTTCAAAGGCATTAGAGCAGAGATACAAGTGAAAATTCCAAACCTTTAAAGAAAAAAAGGTAGGATAGGGGCATTAAGGTAGGTTAGCTTAGAGTGAGGAAACAAGTTCTCAGAGTTCACAGGTAACTTGAGGAACAATTTTCCAGTAAGAGCTAACTGGTTCAGAGTGCCATTCTTTATAATTTATTCTTGGTGCACTCTTGCAACCACAGCTTATCCCAGCTATGAAGGGCTACTTTCACACTGTTTTCACCCGATCAGGAGCAGACTAGGTACTAGACACTGATCTTAGACTGGAAAGTAACCCTACAGCTCCGAAGGATTGGTTGCCTGAAGGTATTGATTCTAAGATGACAACTTAGGTATCTCTGTCATTACTATAATAATTCTCATGGTAACCCGTCTTTTTTTTTTTTTTTTGCCATATCTTTATAGCTTGAAACCAAATGTAATCTTTATTCCCATCACCATAGGACATGAGTTGTTTGCTTTCATTTGCAGGAAAAGGAAATTTCCTTTAAATCTCATAGGGAAAGGAAAATGGAAACTCAGCAGGGAGAAGGGGTTTTCTGGAGCTTAGATTAGGACATATCCATTTGTCACATGATCACGTACTGACCACTACTCTCTTTACTTAGTGTTCCAAATAGTTTTTCAGTGGAAGGGGTGGGAGAAAATCATCTCAGCCTCTCTTGATTTCCCATATAAGGCATCCAAGACCATGCTGGAGGAGGGTTGCAGAGAAGGCTAAATACCATCTCAACCTATTTTGCTTTGTAGTTAGAAGCCAGTAAGAAAAGGCAAAAAAATTCATTAGTGCAAGTGGCTAATTAGCACATCAGGTAAAGGCAACCACAGTGAAATGCAACTCAAAGCAGTAGGTTAGAATATACAGATATTGAGCAGGGAGCGATGGATTGACTGGTAAATGAGAAGATTGACTGGGAAAGAGAAAATAAAGTGATATTGGCTTCCAAGAGTCTGAAAGTGGGGAAGAGAAATCAATAGGAGGAAGCTGACTGGGTGATACTTTGTGTTTAGAGCTGCCACTGGTAAGAGTCAAGAGCTGTGGGAGCTGGGGTGGGGGGTGCCTCAACCAGTAAATTACTCACTGTACAAGCAAGAGGACCTGAGTCAATTCCCAGAAGCCATGTGAAAAGCCTGGCACGGTGTGTATGCCCATAATGCACCACTGCATAGGATCCCTGGGGATCTCTGACTAGCCTAATTGGCATGCACCCAGTTCCAGTAAGAGAACTCGGAAGAAAAAAAGAAAAGTGGCCTTTGATCTACACACACACACACACACACACACACACACACACACACACATTGAATACATGAAAAATAAGAATTAAGAAGTCTAAAGTTGGCTGCTGAGAAGTTTTTACTAGACCAACAAGGTGAAGAACAGGGAGTGGCTTTTTTCAGCACTTCTTACTGCATTGAGCTAAAAATGAAGAAGCTTTTTGGGATAAAATAGTCTGGTTTTCTTCATGGTTTTGGTAGCTCCTCTGCCCCAGAGTTCCTATGATTTTTTTTTTCCCCGAAGCAAAAGACTCTAAATATTAACCTTCGTGAGGATATAAGCTTTCACACCATTCAACCAGTCTCTACTCAGTGGAAAATGTGCCTGTCCCTAGTCACAAAGGAAGAAACCGTCAGATACAGGAGATTGGCAGGCTATCTTCCGGGACAAACTGCCCACGGCCTGTGTTTCACATGGGGAAAATCTCTTTAAACCATGAAGAGGGAATGTCTAATATTTAAAAACTAAATCCCCATTATTAACACACCCAAGACCCATACAAAAATCCCAATAAAAATCTGCTCTTTTCTCTACCTTGGGCACTCTGTGTTTCCCAAGCCAGACCTCCCTTCTTTTCTGGGCCTCTTTTCTTTCTAGCTAAAACATTTGGCCAGGGAGCTCCTGCTCATTCTGTTCCCATGCTTATAATCACCAAGGCACCTTTTCTCATACCAGGGATCACCTGGAGTCATGGCAATGTTGGGTTTTTGAGAGAGATATAGCCCTTCTCGTGGTGAAATTTTGAGCTTAACTTGGGGAAGTAGTGTGCTGGATGGTCACTGTCACCAAAGCCACCCTGAGCCAGTGGCTTCTAAATTTATTGTCTTACATAAGAAAATTAAAGAACCAAACAAAAACTGAGCAGAGAGAATGTGGTAGATCTATAAGGGAAATATGAAAAAGATCCTTAGAGTATAAAAGAGTCTCTGAGGGAGAAAAAACAAATCTGCTGCCCTACCCACTCCCCTTTATGGGTTTTAAGACTGGCGTGGAATTGGGAATAAGGCCATTTTTTATTGAGATTGGTCATTTTTGAGGACTTAACTATTAAGGATTCTACCTTCCTTCTCTTCCCTGGGCTGGAGAATCAAGCAAGAGAGTGGTCATGTGTGACTTCCTCAGGATTCACCATGAGTCTAACCATTGTTAAGGAGAGTTTAAGTCCTCCCTCAGCTGTAGGGCTGGCTCATGCCTCGGATAACAGGATGATTCAACATCCCTGTGAAGGAGGAAATAAGGAAAGTTAGTGAAGAGCTTTAACTAGGGAATAGAGGGAGAGCAATTTGGAAGGAGAAGAAGGGAGAAGTAAATAGCATTAAAGATGTTTGAAAAGCCATAGGGATCATATTATTTTTATTTTCCTAAAACTACATATAACACACATAAGGAGATTATATATATAATATATATATATTTTATATATATATAAAATGTCTTTCTTCAATCTAGTCACCTTGTGTTGAAATGAATAGTACCTCTTTTACTCCCCAAAGCAAATATTGACTAAACATTTGGAAAATATATTCTGTAATTAGAGAGACACTAATTCCTCTGGGAGTACCCCATCAGAGATTAAAATTCTAAAAAACTATTATAAGAAAATGGAAAGTCATTCATTATAACAAAAAAAATGCAAAATGTTCTGCTTTGCACACTTAACAAATACTTATGAGGTGGAATATTTAATCTTAGGGTCAAATAGATTCCTCTTATTTCTACGAGTTCAGCAAAATTTATTCTAGCTCTTAAGATTGCGTTGTCTCAATTTGTCATTCCTGACTGTTCAAATTGCAGCTCTTACAAGCTTGCTTCCCATGGTCAGGCTTTGAATTCTCCCATTCTTTACTCACGTGTACACTAATCTTTCCTGTTACTATCTCTTGCACCTTCATATGTTTGGACTTCCCAAAGTAACTGTGGCTGGGCTCCACCCCTGCATTCACACTCCTGAATAGCCCTCTTTCTTTGAGTACTTGTTCATTTCCAAGAAAAATATGGCAGAAGTTATGGGAAAGAATATGGGCTACTAGGCTGTAAATACTGGCTTCCAGCCTGGATGCCCTTTCATCCTCTTGTTTGCTCTTTCTAGGAGAAGCCAGTTAGGAGGCCCAACTGGCAGGGGATTAAAGAGTTACTGGCTTTTTAGTCAAAAGCCAACAGGAAACAGGTCCTTACTTCCATAGACCATGGAATGTTGAAGGTGCTAATGTCACCATAAATAAGTACAGAAGCAAAATTTCCTTCCATCCAGTCTTCACATGAGACTGCTGCCCTGGAAGACATCTAGAGTGTAGTGTTTTGGGGAAGAGTAAGACAAGGGTCACTCAACTAAACTGCAACAAACTCTCCAGCCACAGAAATGATGAGATATTAAACGGTTGATGTTTTAACATATTAATTATGAGAGTACCTCATACAGAGCATAACTAATGCTTTTAAGTTTTGTCCAGTTCCATACTGTACACAGGCAATTCACACACACCAGATTTAGCACCATGGTGGCTGATAAACCCTAATATGAAATCCTACCATTAGTCTGCACTTCACAAATGCTGAAGACTAACAAGGGTGCGTCTGCTGCCCAGTGCACTGGCTGCCACACTTTGTTTCTTGTATCCTCAAGATTCTGATACTAGTTTCTGGGCCCAGTTGAGTCTCTATGGAGAGCAAAAACAATTGGCAAGTGCCTGGATTGACTTCTTCCTATTTCATTTTTCAGAAGAGTTAGCTATTAAATCTTCCATCTCCGTCCTTCCTACCATGCCTAGTCAGCTAGACAACAGTCTCAAGTTCAATTCAGAGTTTCATATTCAAATCTTCTATTTCTAATGCTTTTTCTTTTCTTCTTTTCTCTGTCTGTATGTATCCTATCTGTGCATGTGTAAGCAAATGTGTGTGTGTGTGTGTGTGTGTGTACATGTATATGGAGGCCAGAGAACAAGCTAAGGTTTAACTCCTTGGACACTGCTTTTTTGTTGTTGGTTTTTTTGAGACAGGGTCTCTCACTGGCCTAGAGCTCACCAATTATTCTAAGCTGGCTGAATAGCAAGTCTCAGGCATATGTTTATCTCTATCTCCCCAGTGCTAGAATTACAAATATGTAATACCTCACCAGGGGTTTTTATGTGGATTCTGGAAAATCAAACTCAGGTCCCAGTGCTTGCAAGGCCAGAGCTCTTGCGTCTAAGCCATCTCTCTAAATGGTAATGCTTTTATGTGCTTTTGTCATGAAAGTAAAAAAAACAAATTTGGAAACGCTTGCACATTTCTATGGCAGTGTGAAAAATACAAAGGCAAGCACATTCAAAGATCCCCTTGTTTGCATTCAAGAGTTAATATTGGTTAAAAATAAATAAACAAACACCTACGGCCCTACAAGGCGAGATAGAAACAGTGAGCCGCAAGGAGCTCTAGAAAGCTCAGGTGTTACACAGCAGTGCTGGAAATTTTATGCCAAAAGCCAGACTCATGACTATGGTGAATGCTGTGCCTTACCTTCCTATCCGAACAATTCTCCAACACTCTGAGTGTTCCTGCATCCATTAGTGCTTCACGCTGGAAAGTCTGACTATGGCAGAACAATGCCAAAATCTCATCACACCCTGAACTCGGCCTTTCAGCCAGAGACCTGGAAACAGAGAATACCATTCAGGAGAACACAGAACAGAAGGTGGATTTTTTTACTCTCTTAAGGGAGAGGAACAATACACAAGCTAAAAGGAGAACTCCTTTCAGAAAAGGAAATGGCCTTTGCCTGCTGATAATAAACTATTGTAAACACCCAGATTCCATGTCCCAAGGTTAGACCACCTCAGGATCTATTGCTGAAACACCATGACCACAGTGACTTGGGGAGGAAAAAAAATATTTGGTTTAACTTACAGATCACTATTTGTCAAAAAGGAAGTCAGGACATGAATTCAAACAGGGCAGGAACCTGGAGGTAGGAACAGAGGCCATGGCAGAATGTTGCTTCCTGGCTTGCTCACCCTGCTTTCTGATAGAACTTACACCAAACCAGGGATAGCACCACCCACAATGAACTGGGCCCTCCCCTATCAATCACTAAGAAAATGCTCTACAAGCTTGCCTGCAGCTTGATCTTATGAAGGCATTTTCTTAATTGAGGTTCCCTCCTCTCAGATGACTTTAATCCAGCATCCTTACCACACGTGAGGGTAAACCACCCTGCAAATAGCCAACTAGAGAAGCCACAGGAGAAACAGACAAGTTCCACCTGTTGCAATAGTTTTCTAGATTGTGATGGCACACACTAGTAGTATAAGTTGAAGAGATGGAAGTAAGCCCGAGCTACACAGAAATATACACATATGCACATACACTCAAGTTGATATGATATGATAGGCATGACTGGCTGTCTTCATGTTACAGATTAGGGACCTGGTCTCAATCTGAAATATTTAGCTACCTTCATACCATGATGATGTGGTAGAGCCATCCACTCTCTGTTTGATTAGACACTGATTTGTCCCTAAAGAAAAATATTCTCTTCTCTGCTTATCTGCTTACCTTGGAAGTGTGGAGTTAATTTCTTTCCCAGCCTCTTGGTGATGCAATGGAGTTGAGAAACACACTGCTGACTACAATAAATAATAAGTCTCACTTTTCCTATGGGTCAAACTGAGCTGCGCTGAGATTCTTGGTTTGTTATTGATGTTCACACCAAAATCTATAGTGATTTAAGTATACTACAGCACATGTAAAAACTGACTGTCAACAAGATATTTACTAGATTACTTGGGTAAATACTAACTATATGGTGTCTCTATTTTGCCTTTCTACCTTTAAATGATTCACACACACAAAGGATCATAACCTAAGCCATTACCATACTTCCATTTACAGTAAAGTCCTTGCCAGATCAATGTTCAAAAAAATGTGGTTCACCAACATGTTTCTCCTCCTCCTCCTCCTTCTCCTCCTCCTCCTCCTTTCTCTCTCTCTCTCTCTCTCTCTCTCTCTCCCCCTCTCCCTCTCCCTCTCTCCCCCCCCTCTCTCTCTCCCTCTCTCCCCCCCCCTCTCTCTCTCTCTCCTTCCCTCTACCTCTATTGCTTGCTTGCTTGCTTGCTTGCTTTCTGTGTAGCTCAGGTTACCCTCCATCTCTTTAACTTATACTACTGGTGTGTGCCATCACAATCTACTTTTTATTGTTTGTTTATACTAAAAGGAAGAATTTATTTTTGAGAAAATATGATTAATCACAGGGGCAGGAAGAAGAACCATGCCTCTTTGTGAATTGTATTCCTGAATAGAAAACTATTGTAACAGGTGGAACTTGTCTGTTTCTCCTGTAGCTTCTCTAGTTGGCTATTTGCAGGGTGGTTTGTCCTCATGTGTGGTAAGGATGCTGGATTAAAGTCATCTGAGAGGAGGGAACCTCAATTAAGAAAATGCCTTCATAAGATCAAGCTGCAGGCAAGCTTGTAGAGCATTTTTCTTAGTGATTGATAGGGGAGGGCCCAGTTCATTGTGGGTGGTGCTATCCCCTGGTCTGGTGTAAGTTCTATCAGAAAGCAGGGTGAGCAAGCCAGGAAGCAACATTCTGCCATGGCCTCTGTTCCTACCTCCAGGTTCCTGCCCTGTTTGAATTCATGTCCTGACTTCCTTTTTGACAAATAGTGATCTGTAAGTTAAACCAAATAATTTTTTTCCTCCCCAAGTTACTATGGTCATGGTGTTTCAGCAATAGCAATAGAAACCCTAATTAAAATAGTAGGACTGTTTTGTGATTCCCACATTAACCAATCTCTTCTGTATATCTTATATAATACACATTTCATTTTATTAAAAATAAAATTGGTTTCTGGTTTTCTCAAAAGTTCCCACAAATCTATCACACACATGTTTGTTTGTTTGTTTGTTTTTTACTTTATTCCTAGGTAGTTTGAGAACAGAAATTTGGATATCTAGCACCTAAATAAACAGCAGGCGGTGTCCTGGCTGCCTATAATTCCAATATATGGGAGGTGGAGACAAGGAATTACTGGCAAACTGTTGGAGCAGCCAAATCTGGCAGCTTTGGGTTCAAATGGTAGAAATTGCCAAAATATGGTAAATAGAAATCATAGAGTATATCTTATGTCAACCTCTAGCCTCCACACATGCACATACACACACATACCTGCACTATAACATACATGACAAACCACACATATCTGAATGTGTACACACATACACATACACCATACACATACACAGGCAAAAAAAAAAAAAAAAGGAAATGGAAAGGAAGGAAAAAAAGCCTTCAAAATGTGTCAAATGTGAGCTATCTAAAATATCTAGGACATTAAATATGCACACAAATACACAAAAATGACTTTTATTCTGCCCCTTAGTTTGCTTTTGAACTTTCACCTTGACAATGAGCTACACTTTGCAGGGAAAATACTTATGAAGATGCTATTCATCTGTCACAGAATATTCAAGAACGCAGTTTTCTAGGTGTATTCAGGCATGAGCTGGCATGCCTGCTTTTTGTGGTACCTTAAGGCTTTAGCCCATTAACCACTGCTCTAGACAAGGGTTTTAAATGTTTCTAAAGAGGGCTAGATCTTAAACTTTTCAGGCTTTGAAGAATAGTTTTAATGTATCTATCCAATTCCAATAGAATAATTTTGAAAATATGATGGGGCTGGAGAGATGGTTACATGGATAAGAGCACTGGTTGGTATTCTAGATGACTGAGGAGAACCCACATCCACATTTCGGAGATCACAACCACTGATAACTCCAGCTCTAAGGGATCTGATGTCTTCTTCTATCCTGCAGGGGTACCCTCATATGGATGTGCATATATATATATATATATATATATATATATATATAGGCACACATACACATATGTACATAAGGTTTTAAAAACATAAAAACAAAGTACTGTAGTGGAGGTTCTAATAAACTTTCTTTACAAAACACAAACAAACAAACAAACAAACAAAATGTAATACTTGTTAAACAAGTAAAAATAGACCAAATTTTGACCCTGGACCATAACTTATCAATCCCAACTCTAGTATCATAACCTTGTTACCACATATGGCATTTTGCATTTAAATAAAGATAAATGAAATTGTAAATTCAAGTTTTTGTTGTACTAGACACATTTTACTGCACATGACCAATGGCTACCATATTGAAACATAGAATATTCCCATCATGCCAGCACAGAAAACTTTTCCCTCAATATCTTTAGACTACATTTGTGTTCTTTACATAAGAGTGGGGGTAGCATTTTATTCCTTAAGCTGCTATATCCTAGTCATTCTTAACACTTACTCAGTGTGAATGATTTGTTAAAACATTGAGTAGCCTGAAGGTTTCATATTCTGCAAAAAGTTGCCATGGTGTGATTTTAAACATTTTCATTTTTACCAGAGATGAAGTCTTAAAAAGCATGTGAAAATTTTACATAGAACACTTGATAATGGCAAACGAAATCTATCCATACACTAAAGAGTTGGTTGGTTTCCATTTATCTCTAAAAAGCACCCACACATACCATGAGACTAAAGTTCAAAACACAGTTGTTTTAAGTGTCTAAAAGTGGCAAAAGCAGGCAAGACAAAAAGATACCTAATGCAAATGTCTAAGAGATATATATCACTCGGAGTTACCATCGAGTGTCAGAACCATCTGAAAGGAAATTTTTCTAAATATTACTTCCCAATAGCAGGTGTAGGCAGCAGCAATGTGGTCTGTCCTGAAGTTTGCTCTTGGTTGTCTTAAGAGCCAAGGAGTTACTGTGTGGGTCACAACAAATACAAGTTCAGTCATGAGTTCCTTGAGTTTGGGTCCTGACCAAACATGAGATATGACAGCAACAGCAATTACATGTTTGTTACATGGTGTCATGATTAGAATACAGGCTCATGTGCATAAAAGCATGATGGAAGAATTAAAGAGAATTATCGATGACAGTAAAATTCCCAAAGAATATGATGTATGGCCTCCTGGCCAAGTAGGTTATCCATTGTGGTCCCATCCTGATCAAACTGCCTAGCAAGACTCTTTCACAATATTCTCCCTCTAAATATCAATCCAATGATTTAGAAGGCTTATGATTATTTAACTGTCTTGTCCAGAACTGACACATTTAGTCTTAAATCTTACTGGGTTTCAAATTAATCCAACCTGTGTTTAATACTGTTGCAGATATGAAGGGCATGGGAATAGTTTTTAGTGGCATAAAACAACCCAAAGATATATTACACCTCTGTAGATGAGAAATGCCACTTAGCTTCCGCTGGGTGAAGTTCATCTCATGCTGGCTGGGTGTGTTCCATTTGGAAGTCTCCGGGGTAGAATCACACCCTTCCCTTTTTTCACTTTCTAGGCTACACTCAGGATTTTGTGCCTATTCCATCTTCAAACTCAGCCACATAATGCTGAGTCCTTCTCACTATGCCATCCTTCTGGGCTTCTTCTGCTTCCCTTTCTACTTAAAAACAAACAAACAAACAAAAAACTTATGTATTCCATTGGGCTCTCTCAAATAACTGAGAATAACTTCCTTGTTAAAAGAAAGATCAGAATGTTATGAGATAATAGGATCATGACATTTTTCTTCTTTGTGCTTTTTCATTTCATTCATACAAACTTCATACCTCCTAAGCAGACTTAATGCTCACTTATAATTGCTTTTTGTCTGGAAAATGCACATCCCAAGCAAAGCAGAACAAAACCCTGAAACAGTTCAGATTCAGCCAATTCCTGAGAATCTCCCCAGCAGCCCATGAAATGCAAATACAGAAGCAGCCGGTCACAGCAGAGGTGATACACACTCATACTCTCAAAAACCTGTGACCACCCCCAAGAGAAGTGGGGATCGAGAGTCTGAGAGCAAGGCAGTTTGCATATTGATTTTGAAACCCACACTACGCCAAGAGATCAAAGAAAAGTGGTGTTCAGTTAAACTTAGCGCAGAGGGGGCCAACAGCCTCATTCCAGGCTGCATAATTTCATAATTAAAGATCAGGGGTGGCCACAATAAATAGCATGACATTAATCAAGTCTTTTAAATGGCAGTGTACAAATCAATCTTTCTCATTTCAAAGAAACTTTGACAACTTCCAAAAGGCATCATCTCATGCAAATGGTGTGCTGTATTATAACTGTTTAATTAACTCTGGTATCAAAAGACAGATGTGGCTCCAGAGGGAGTCCTGATATCTCACACGAAGACAGCTGCCTGCACGTGATCACGGCCCCACTCACTATGCCACAGCCACCCACCCTGTCCCCTCAGTAAGCTCCTTTCATCCTCCCGATCTGCTTCACTTTCATAAAAATGAGAGCATCTTTGCAGGAGCTTGATGAGATTTGATGAAGTTTCTGGAGACACACTTTGAAGATGAAGGCAGTGAGCCTTTCTCAAAAAACAAGTAATATGCATGTGTGTGTGTGTGTGTGTGTGTGTGTGTGTGTGTGTGTGTGTGTGTGTGTGTGTACAGTGTGTAGTGCGCATGCACATACACATTAAACATTATATGATGTTAATGTTGATTGTCAACTACAGGATCTAGAACCATCTAGGAAATCAGAATCTGAGAATGCCTGTGAGAGCTTATCTGGGTTAAGAGAACTGCTGTGGGAAGACTAGCCTTATCTTTGGTGGCACCATTCCACAGACTGGGACCCTAAACAGAATAAAACAGAAAAATTATGAGCTGAGCGCTAGCATTCTTTTTCTGCTTCTATATTTCTGGCACAATGAACCAGGGACCTCAAGCTCCTACTGTGACTTCCCCACTGTGAGCCCCCAAATCTTTCCTTAGTTAAGCTGATTTTATGGGGGAATTTTGTTATAGCAAGAAGGCAAATATCTAATACACAATTCTTTGAATGCTTATGGGATACCTGATAAAACTGGGATTTGGTAGAGCCTTAAGATTCTGCATGTCTCAGCAGTTCCCAAATGCTGGAGATGATGCTGTTCCATGTATAACACTGAGCAGCTAGTGACAGGTTGATGCATCATGACCAAGAATGGTCATTAGACTTAGACCTGATTGAAGCTGTTCTTTGAATGCAGAACTCTCAGCTGTTAGAATGATACTAGACTTAGAGGATAATCAGAATAACTACCTCCACCTCAGAATGGTTGGTGTCTTACCCACAATCAGAGACAGAGCAGGGGAATTTTCTGCTTGTGGTTTCCTTTCTACAACCACCAGAGAACATGGCAGAGAGAGGTGAGGGCAGGAGAGAGTGTAGTTTGCTTCTCACAAACCTGCACAATAGCATAGACATAAAGCACCTCCTGTAACTCCAGGACTCATCCGTACCTGGGGTGTGTGTGACGGGCATACTGTCAACTCAGCAGCATCTAGAATCTCCTAGGAGACAGGTCTCTCAGAAAATCTGTGAGGGAGGTTTTAGGCTGCATTTGTTGAGGTATGAATACCCACTCTATCTATGGGTGACACTATTCCTTGGGCTGGAGTCCTAAACTGAAGAAAAGGGAGGAAGCAATATGAATACTAGCATTCACGTCTCTCTACTTCCTGACTGTAGACACAATGTGACTAGCTGCAACTATGGTCTCCCTGCCATTGTGACTGTCTCCTCAAACTCTGAGTCAAAGAAATCTCCCTTGCTTAAGTTGCTTTGTCAAGCATTTTGTCACAGAAATAAGAAAAGTAAAGAACATGAGGTTCTAATCAAAATTAATGAATGCACGGAGAATCTCTACATGTATGAATACTTTCCCTTGTGTCCAATATTGTTACATTATGGAGAAGAAGAAAAATAAAAACAGCTGTTTACCATTTTACAATGCTTTTCTCCACTAAAGAGGAAAGCAGATTTTAAATGACATATGCTTTTTACCTAGTACACAGCTAGTTCCTTCGTGTATAGAATTTAATCAATACTTAAAACAAATCTGTGAGTGGAGTGAGTGAATTTGCTTACATGAGAAGGTGAATAGAAAACTACTTGATTAAAAAAAAAAGAAGGGGAGAAAAAGAAAATTACTTGATCATAAACCCACAGTCATACATTGAGTTATTCAATCACTTAAGGCAGCATGTTTTACTTGAACAAGTATAAGTAATTTGTGTTTGTTTTCTTTTTTTAAGTGTATCAGAGTTAATATTGTTTGTCAGTGTAATGGGACATAGAATCAGCTAGGAGACAAGCCTCTAGGTGTACCTGTGAGAGATGCTGACCAAACCCTAAACAATTCCTTTATTTTCCAGTCTAAAATCACTTTTAACCCCCCAGTTAAAGCTGACTATAATTAGTCTCCAAATTTACATGTGTTCTATTCTTGAATACCAGACTTATTTCTATAAAAAAATTTCCTGTCTTGGCTTTCACTAGTTGTATAGAATATTTAAAGGGTGAGAAATAGCCCAATTCCACCTTTAAAAATCATCTGGCCAAAGTATCTCATGCAAAATATGATAGTTGATGTTCTTATTAATTAATTATTTTATTTATATCCCAAATGTTGCTCCCTCCCTCAGTCCCCCTTCCCAGGGTTCTTCCCCCATTCCCTACCTCCTTCACCTCTGAGAGAGTGTCTCCCACCACCACTGCCCACTTGCACATTCCCTACCCTGGAGCATAAGGTCTCTACATTATTAGACACATCCTCTCCCACTGAAACCAGATAGGGTAGCCCTCTGCTACATATGTGCCCGAGGCCTCGGACCAGTCCATGAATGCTGTTTGGCTGGTGTCTCAGTCTCTGGGATCTCCCAGGGGTCTAGGTTTGTTGACACTGTCGGTCTTCCTACAGGTGTCATCCCCTTCAGTTCCTTCAATCCTTCCCCTAATTCTTCCATAGGAGTCCTGGACCTCAGTCCAATGCTTGCCTGTGAGTATCTGCACCTGTCTCAGTCAGCTGCTAGAAGATCCTCTCAGAGGATAACCATGCTAGATTTCTGTCTGCATGCACAACATAACATCAGAAATAGTGTCAGGGATTGGAGCCCACCCATGGGATGGATCCCAAGTTGGGCAGATTGCAAGGAAGACATTCCTTCAGTCTCTGATCCATTTTTATCCCTGCATTTCTTTTAGACAGGAACAATTTTGGGACAAAAGTTTTGTAGGTAAGTAGGTTGGTGTCCCCATCCTTTCATTAGAGGTCCTGTCTGGCTACTGTAGGTGGTCTCTTCAGGTTCCTTATCCCACTGTTGGGCATTTTGGCTAAGGTTGGCCATATCAAGTCCTGGAAGCTTCCCCCATTCCAAGTCTCTGGGACTTCCTATAGGTTCTCTTACACTTCACACCCTACCCCCAGCAAGCAGTTGCATATTTCCATTCATTCCCCTAGACCTCTGGGCCTCTCTCCTGCCTCCCCCTCTACCTGGTCCTGACCCCATTTTCCCTCCATCTCCCCTAGCCTACCCAGACCCCTCCCTCTACCTCCCATGATTATTTTGTTCCCCCTTCTAAGTGAGATTTAAGCATCTTCACTTGGGCCCGCCTTCTTGTTTAACTTCTTAGGATCTGTGGAGTATATTGTGGCTATTCTGTACTTTTTGGTTAATATCCACTTATCAGTGAGTATATGCCATGCATGTATCCTTTGGGGTATAGGTTATCTCACTCAGGATGATATTTTCTACAAAATACAAAATACTTGTTGTCCTTGTTTTTAATAGCTGAACAGTATTCCATTATGTAAAAAAAGCACATTTTTTTGTATCCATTCTTCAACTGAGGGACATCTGAGTTGCTTCCAGTTTCTAGCTGTTACAAATAAGGCTGCTATGAACATAGTAGAGCATGTGTTGTTATGATATGGTGGAGAATCTTTTGAGTATATGCTCAGGAATAGTATAGTTAAGTCTTCAGGTAGAACTATTTTCAGTTTTCTAAGGAACCACCAGATTGATTTCCAGAGTGATTGTACAAGTTTGCAATCCTACCAGCAATGCAGAAGTGTTCCCCTTTCCCATATCTTTGTTAACATGTGCTGTCATTTGAGTTTCTAGTTGTAGTCATTCTGATTGGTGTGAAGTGGACTCTTAGGGTTGTTTTGATTTGCCTTTCCCTGACAACACATCTGTTGAGAATTCTCTGTTCGGCTCTATACCCCATTTTTAAATTGGGCTATTTGGTTTTTTAGAGTCTAGTTTGTTGAATTCTTTGTATATTTTTCTTTGTATAGCTGTCTTAGTTAGGGTTTTACTGCTGTGAACAGACTCCATGACCAAGGCAAGTCTTATAAAAACAACATTTAATTGGGGCTAGCTTACAGGTTCAGAGGTTCAGTCCATTATCATCAAGGTGGGAGCATGGCAATATCCAGGCAGGCATGGTGCAGGAGGAGCTGAGAGTTCTATATCTTCATCCAAAGGCTGCTAGTGGAAGAACAACTTCCAGGCAACTAGGGTGAAGGTCTTAAGCCCACACCCACAGTGACACACCTATTCCAACCAGGTCACACCTATTCCAACAAGGCCACACCTCCAGATGGTGCCACTCCCTGGTCCAATTATATACAAACCATCACATTAGCCCTCTACCAGATATAGGGTAGTGAAGATCTTTTCCCACTCTGTAGGCTGCCATTTTGTCCATTTTTCAAGTTCACTAAGAGCTACTATCAGGGAAATATATATATATAGAATTAATGAATTTCTAAAAATTAACCAAATCACTGACTAAGGCAGGTGCTTAATATGTAGTAGAAAGCAACACACACACACAGAGGATCTTCATGTGAGAGAAATGGATGGGTGGCTTCAACAATAGAATGGAGATGTTTACTGGTAATGGAGGTAGATATATGTTAGCTTGGATTAATTTACACAAATGTATCCTTTGGGGGCAAAATAATCCTCAGAGGAAAACCTCCTAACTGCCAACATTTTCAATACAAGTACCAAGAAGATAGGAAGGATTTGGTCTAAACTATACTGAGCAGTCCTGGCTGTTTATGAAAGAAGTCTCATGAGGTCAGAACTTCTATCTTTGGTTACGTTGGGTTTTTAAAGGGCTGTGGAAAGAAAGAGACTCAATCAAAGTCATTCATTCACTTTCCCCTCTAGTGTTTAGAAGGTATCTCAGTGGTAGAGTACTTGCCAAGCATGCAAGATGCTCCAAGGTCATTCACCAGTATCAAAAGAAGAAAAGAGAGAGCTTTTACTGTCTTTACGCCCTTAGACACAGAGGTTAGAATGAATTTTGCCCCTGGGCTTGAGGTGTAGCAATCATTTTGTGGAGAGACATCCTCATGATTGCTTTTGTTCTCCTGTCCTTAACCCAAATCCCTATTTCCTTCCTTTCCACATGCTATGTGTTGGATATGCATGGTTGGATAATTTTATGGATATATGCAAATTTTCATTTGCATGAATGATTATGTTCTATTTTTTAATCAAACATTCTCCAAGGAAGATGCCCCACTTGCTATTTCAAATACTTCAGGCAAGTTGTATCCATCCCAATAGAATAGACTGTACTGTAAGGAAGAGTAAAGCAAAAGCAATGGTAACTGTGTTCTACACCCAGTTTTGCCAGGCCCTCAGTGTCTTTACTGGTAGACAGCTCATCCTAGACACAGATAAAGCAATGAGCACCAGTGCAGCACATAGAGAATTAGAGATGAAACAGTGAAAAATCTGCCCATAATCTAAGCACATAAATCAGCAAGATGATTTGTCATAGTAACTTTGCCTTGTGCAGCATTTCTTTTTCTTTTCTTTTTCTTTCTTTTTTTTTTTTTTTTGCATTTGTTACACTTCTAATATCCACAGCATTCACACTTCTTACTCTCTTACATTTTTTATCTAAGTAAAATCCAACTCCAAAGACTGAGGTCACAATTAAGTAGGAAATTACAAGAATGATATTCTCATACCTCAAGACTGAGGCCAAAGCTTTCCTATAAAGCCAACTATGGTGGAAATTATTAAATAGAAATGTAAATAGCATGTGAAGTTTATGTTTGTTTTTTCTTATGCCTCAAGGGCATCCAAAACAATAGAAGTAGGTGGGCTTCTGAGGTTTGACCTGAACTACCCAACATGTCATCAGGAACCAGAAGTCCTTGGAATAGCATGTGACAGTTGGACACATCCCCATGGTGGGTGCCTAGAGCTGCATTCCTAAGGAACTCCAATGCAATGTGACTATGATGCAACTAAACCTGGGCTCTCAGAACTGTTGCTTGAAACAATGTCAGAAGTCAGATGTTTGCAAAGATCAATAAATAAATAAATAAATAAATAAATAAATAAATAAAAACAGACTTGGATTCTGAAATCACCCCAGTGCTCACACAATACAGCATGTTAATGCTCACACAATACAACATGTCAATGCTCACACAATACAACATTTCATTGCTCACACAATACAACATGTCAATGTGTGGTTATTTGTCCTCAGAAGATATGTGTCCTTGTTTTTACAACCTCAAAATCCATCCTCTACATACATTTTTGGAGCATGGTTTTCTCCCAGTGCCCAAGAAACACCTGTTATAGGTACTCAGGTACTCATTTTTTTTTTTTTACCTGATCTGTCTGTTTCTTAGAAAGGAGTGTTAAAAATCTCTCACTGTGATGTAGATTTTCAATTTATCATTGTACTTTCATGTCAAAGCTTTGATGAAAATTGTAAATTGCTTTTGTTTTTCTATCTTCTGGGTAGGTCTTCTATTAATACAACCCATCTTTCCTTTTTCCTTCCTTAATGTTTTTAACCTTGAGTGACATCTTGTCAGTTGATCATTTATTGTTCCTGTTACTTTATTAAATCTGCCTAGGATATAATTACCCTTTCTTTAATTTCAACCTCTCTGGATCATTTGGTTTAGTATATGCCTCTTATGAAGAGCGCATGACTGGATGTTTAGAATTCAATCTGAGAACCATATCCTTCACAAACATCATGATTCCTGACGTGTCGTCTCCTTTCTGCTGTTCTGTTTGATTTTCAGTGTCCTACACACCCATTCATTTTTCTTTTCCTGTCTGATTTTATTTTTTATTCTGTTTTCCTTCTCCAGTTACTTGGAAATTGCACCTATTATTTCTATAATAGTTTCCTTTGTAAACTTAACACATCCCCTTAAAGATGTATTTTAAGGTGAGAATTAATTTGTATGTTTATTCAAGAAAATGATCAATGCCTGCCTACCCTGGGTGGGATGGTTTCCTAGAGTGAGGATTTCACTGAGTAGGAAATTCAAGAACATCATGAAATTTCCATTCTGGTTGGCAATATAAGATGGTAAAGACAATAAGTATACCTGCAGGTGCTTAAAGCACAGCAAGCATCCCAGTGGACTATGAGATCAGTGGTAAGAAGAGCCTCTGATCTTAGAAGGAGCAGCTTAGGTAAAAGTAAGGAGCCTGGGTTTTGTACTCAGTGAGTTGGAAATTAATGGAGGATTTTAATCAAGTGAGAGAAATAACTTGACTTAGGTTTGTGTGAAATTACATGGCGGCAGGGTTGAGAATCAATAGCAGAAAACAAAGCCCAAAATGGGATACTACTACAAAATACCCAGAAGAAATAGAATGTTCACTAGATGGTCCATCCTTTCATCACAGCTCCAAATTTTGTCTCTGTAACTCCTTCCATGGGTGTTTTGTTCCCATTTCTAAGAATGAGCAAAGTGATTGCCATATGCAGGGATCCATCCCATAATCAGCTTCCAAACGCTGACACCATTGCATACACTAGCAAGATTTTATTGAAAGGACCCAGATGTAGCTGTCTCTAGTGAGACTATGCCGGGGCCTAGCAAACACAGAAGTAGATGATCACAGTCAGCTATTGGATGGGTCACACGGCCCCCAATGGAGGAGCTAGAGAAATTACCCAAGGAGCTAAAGGGAACTGCAACCCTACAGGTGGAACAACAATATGAACTAACCAGTACCCTGGAGCTCTTGTCTCTAGCTGCATATGTATCAAAAGATGGCCTAGTCGGCCATCACTACAAAGAGAGGCCCATTGGACTTGCAAACTTTATATGCCTCAGTACAGGGGAATGCCAGGGCCAAAAAGGGGGAGTGGGTGGGTAGGGGAGTGGGGGTGGGTGGGTATGGGGGACTTTTGGGATAGCATTGAAAATGTAAATGAGGAAAATACCTAATTTAAAAAAAAAAGAAAAAAAGAAATAGAATGTTCATGTGGACAGAGAAGCAGAAGCAGGTGGTGGAAAGTGGCCATATTCTAGATGTCCTTTTAAGTTAGAGCCCCAAATATTTTTAGGGAAACCCATATTGTATCATGAACAAAAGAGGAGAGAAGAGGACATACTAGAATGTACCATATAACCACCATATAATCAATCAGAGGACTAGAGTTTCCTGGAGCTTAAAAGATAGGAGGTTATCAGAAGGCATAGTGGGGAATACTGAACTTGATTTAGGACATACTCATTTTAGAAGACCACTACACATAGGAGAGATGAAAAGTGTGGTACATAAAGGCCTAAAATGCATGAGCTGCAGATGACTAGAGATAAACATTCATGGGTCTGCAATACAGAGATAGTTTCCAAAGATAGGTATGTGAATAAATTCATGCAGACAGTACAGACAGCAAAGAGGTGAGAAGAAAAGAATGAGACTTGGGGCAGAAAACATGTCAGGAAGAAAAACTGAAACCAGGAATAACATGTAATAATAAGTCTGCAGACACTAACCCCGACACTTTTGCTTTTGCCAAGAGGCGCTTGCTGACAGGAATCTGGTGTGGTTGTTCCTTAGAAGGTTCTGCCAGCAACTGACCAATGTAGATATGGATGCTTGGAACCAACTATCAGACTGAGCTCGGGAACCCCAGTTGGGGAGCTGGCAGAAGGACTGGAGGAGAGGAGCGGGATTGCAACCCCATAAAAAGAACAATGTAGGTGGGCTGGATGACCCAGTGCTGCCAGTGACTAGACCACCAACTAAGGAGTGTACAGGGGGGAGATTCATGGCTCCAGATACATATGTAGCAGAGAATGGCCTTGTATGACATCAATGGGAGGGGAGGCCCTTGGTCCTGTGGAGGTTTGATGCCCCAGTGTAGGGGGATACTGGAGCAGTGGGGCAGGAGAGGGTGGGTGGGTGCGGAAACACCCTCATAATGGCAAAGAGCAGAAGGGAGAGGGCAAATGTGAGATGGGGGTTTGTAGAGGAGTGACCAGGAAGTGCAAGATCATTGGAGATATAAATGAATTGAATGATTTATATAAAAAAGCTGTACTACTACTAATAATAATAAATAACAATAATATAAATAATGATAAAGAGGGAGAAAAGAACCAGGAGGGTAGGAAAATCAGGTTAGAACTATGTCCTACAATGCAGGTGAACTTGACCAGGTTTCTAAGAGGGAATGCCAAGTTCTGTTAGCAGTTCAACTAGGGTAAGGCCAATAATTGACCACTGGATTTTCTCTTACCACTAACATGCCTCATAAAAATAATTTCAATGGAAACAACAACAAAAAAAAAACTATTTGGAGCTGGATCAAGGGAAAAGATAATGAAGGAGAGAAGAAGAACGAAAAGGAGGAGGAAGAAGAAAAGAAGGAGGAAGAGGAGGAGGAGACAGAGGGGAAGGAGAAGAAAGTAAAGAAATCAAAAAGTGACTACAGACAATACTTTGAGTTTTGCTACAAACAAGAGCAGAGAAGGGTAATCTTTAGTAACCTTAGTCAGGTCAGGAGAAATGTTAATATCTGCCCTGAGGTATTAATAAGGGTAGGAAAGATAATATTATCTTTACATGTTGATGACAAAGATCTATTTGAAAAGAAATAACTGGCATTTGTGGAAGAAAAGGGAAAAAACTCATGGAGAGAGAAATCGACTACTTGGACACACTCATCTTCCATTTTCAATGCCTTTGCTGGAGAAACTGGATCATCTATAGAGTACATAGTCTCCATATTCTGAATATTTCCCATTGCATATTTATAGTATGGTAGCCTAAATATAATGTTTAGTAGGAAAGTTCTTTCCTCAAAGCACTATATGAAAGCCAAGTAAATGAAGCTGGGGGTTGGGGGAGGAGTGCATTGAAAAGAAATCGGTTGTGAGAGCAAACAAAGAAACCAAGGGTTCAATACTCTTGCAGGTTATTGCATGTAGATGACTCTAGAGTGGAAAACCAGTAGGGAAGCCAGAGATCCTTTTCATGTGATCACTGATATGATGGCATCAGTCCTACCCTCCTGGTAAGGACACTCTGGAGTTCTGAGGGTCATCCAAAGGGCAATTGCTACCCTGATGACAAGTGGGATATTCACTATGTAATGTTCTCAGCTATTCAGATAATGATACTAACCACAGACAAAGGGCACCCTTTGGCCAAATGTGGGATGCTACTGCATTCAGCATCCACTCTTTTTAATGACTGAAGTGCTGTGTGCTCCATATGACTGTGCAGAGCTGGAGGTGCAAGCTGTGGCCACCAATCTAAGCAAACTGCCTGGACCATAGGAGGGTCAGAAATGGCTTCTTCAGATAGCCCTCTCTAACTCTAACATGGCTAACCAGCCCGCAGAGCCCCAAATTCTAATTAAAATTGCAAAGGGGGTGCTTTTCTTTCTTGCTGTCCATTCCACACAGAATGTAGACAGCATTTCACTGTGTCCCTGATGAGAGCGTATGGGTTCTGTGGAAGCACAGCTTCAGGGTTTATTAGGAAAGTAATGAAACCAAAGGGAGTCAAGCATGTCAGAAAAAGAAGAAAGACAATTTAACAAGAGCACCCTGTGCAGAAGCAAAGACTGTTGTTTTAGGACTATGGATCTTCTGTCTGCTTCTCAAGGCTTATATTAATTGCTAATATGCAATCAGGAGTTGTTATTTTCACACTCCCACATTAAGAAGCAGAATATTCATAAATATTTACCAGATTGTTGTATGTGGCATGTAATTTCTTCTCTCTCCATAAATTATAAACATGTGTGATATATCACCAGAAGAGAAACACGTAGGAAGACAACAAACAAAATGGTAATTGAAATGACAGGCCCTACTTTGTTGGACTCTCTGGCTCATTTTCTCACATCTAGCTCCACTAAGGGAAAAGCAAGCCTCTCCAGGCTCTGAAAGGCAATCACCTACATATAAGCAGCACATTGTGAGTCTGTCTGATCTGTGCTGACTTGGGGAATTCACAGTGATAAAAGTTATGATAATCAGCCATTAAGTACTGTTCTCTGGGGGAAGCTTTGGAAGGGGCAGAGAACCATATATGCTAGCTTTTCTGATGTGGAAATCTTTACATCTTCTGTCCCATGTTCAACTCATTTTGATTGTCCAAAATAATCAAAATTAATCTCAGGTAAGAAAAAATAATCAAATAATCAAGGTCACCCTTATCTATAAAGGATGTACCACCTGCTTGCATACCCTAAGAGATCGAGGAAGACATGATGTTTTACTACTAGTACCCTGGTGTTCCAAATACCACACAAATGAGTATTGACTTTCCCATACAGTGATCCACATCTTTCAGTATCTTGCTAACATTCACAAATTGAGAGTTGCTGGTCAACTGAAAACTTTAGAACCTCTGGAAAAGCTGAGTTTCCACACCACCTCCACTCTCTCCCCACTGGGTCTGTTTTCTCTGTGAGCCAATGAGTTTGTGATCACAACCCAGATGTAATTTACTACCTTCCATAAGTAAAGAAACTTCAAAGATTAAGTGATGAACTTCCATAATCATGTTCTTTTGTTTGTTTGTTATTTCTTGATCTCTTGCAACAATGGAACGCCCTGTGAGCTAGTCACTGAGACTATAAAGATCATTAAAGCTTTGAAGACACTCTTGTCTCTCTAGTATAATATCTAACATATAAATCCTGACCATGACTAATCCTAACAAAGATATAGAGCAATAGAAATACACACAAACTGCTGGTACAAATTCAAAATGGTGCGACCACCTTAGAAAACAGTCTGCAGATGGCAATGACTTTGTCATGTGGCTAACACACATGATAGAAAAGACAAAGGAAAGGGGGTGAGAGGGAAGACATGTAGAGAAAGAGAGAAGAGCATGCTAGTGACAAGAAAGAAACAGATAAAGAAAAGAGGAGAATATACTTTTTAATGCAATAACTGTCAGAGGATAAATAGGGCCCAACTGCTCGAGTGCAGATCTTGGAAAATGTCACATTTGGGATAATTGAAAGACAGGAATAAGCTAAGCAAATACAGCAGTCAGCCTAGGTGCTTTTCTGAGCACTCAGTTTTTCCTGACTCTTGCAGCTAGACACAGGTGACTGAGTTTGGATACAAAGAACAGTGGATAGAAGGACCCATTACCACCCTGGTTTGCTCATGATTTCCTGCTTTTCATACCAAAGTCCTGTTTCCAGAAAACCTTCCTACAGTACCGAGAATCAAGGAGTGCAAATCTTAGGAAAAAATATTACATACCTTGGATGATAAAAATTGGAGCTGAAAAAAGTGGAGTTTTAGCATGAATTCAAAATGATGAGGATTATCAGCCTTCAATAGCTTTTAGATTGTTTTTTCTCCTGACTCATTGACAAATTGATCCATGGTTCACAGTAGCACTATCAGTCTTCACATGATTTTAAGTAATGTGAGCTGAGTAATGACTTAGTTTTTGCCTGGCTGTTATGTCAAATCTGTGTCAAGATATTACCAGCTCAAATTTTAACACTGTGTTAATATTTAATGCAATATTTAACTAGAATTTCCTAGTCTTGTTGGAAACCATGTTTCCTAAGAATTAGGGTAATGAACAATGCCCACCAACAGACCTGTGCATTATGGAAACAGAAGTCCAGAGTGACTAAGTTTTCATAGCATTTGGAAATACTCACACATGATTAGTGCATTAAACAAGACAGCAGCATAATCATAGCCTGGAAATACTTTAAAGCTGTACCTGGGAGAAGGAGGCAGTGGCACATGTTTGGAGACAGTCTCAATAGAATGAGACCAGATATCAGCCATAAGCTTTCCCATCTCTCCAAACCAGTGCTCTGTTGAAAGTTGAAGCTACTACATCTGCTGGTACATACTAGAAGAAGGAACACCTCACTGCAATTTTATTGTACCCTGTGAAACTAGGCACAGTCAAATTTCCTTATTCTGAGTTACAACCACAATGTCCTATGAATGATCTGTCCTTTTTTTTTAAATTAGGTATTTTCCTCATTTACATTTCCAATGCTATCCCAAAAGTCCCCCCTACCCTCTCCCCCACCCCCCTACCCACCCACTCCCACTTTTTGGCCCTAGCATTCCCCTGTACTGGGGCATATAAAGTTTGCAAGTCCAATGGGCCTCTCTTTCCAGTGATGGCCGACTAGGCCATCTTTTGGTACATATGCAGCTAAAGTCAAGAGCTCCAGGGTACTGGTTAGTTCATAATGTTGTTCCACCTATAGGGTTGCAGATCCTTTTAGCTCCTTGGGTATTTTCTCTAGCTCCTCCATTGGGGGCCCTGTGTTCCATCCAATAGCTGACTGTGAGCATCCACTTATGTGTTTGCTAGGCCCCGGCGTAGTCACACTAGAGACAGCTATATCAGGGTCCTATCTGCACAATCTTGCTAGTGTATGCAATGCTGTCAGAGTTTGGAGGCTGATTATGGGATGGATCCCTGGATATGGCAGTCTCTAGATGGTCCATCCTTTTGTCTCAGCTCCAAACTTTGTCTCTGTAACTCCTTCCATGGATGTTTTGTTCCCAATTCTAAGAAGGGGCAAAGTGTCCACACTTTGGTCTTCGTTCTTCTTGAGTTTCATGTGTTTTGCAAATTGTAACTTATATCTTGAGTATTCTGTATTCTAAGTTTCTGGGCTAATATCCACTTATCAGTGAGTACATATCATTTGAGTTCTTTTGTGATTGGGTTACCTCACTCAGGATAATTTCCTCCAGGTCCAACCATTTGCCTAGGAATTTTATAAATTCATTCTTTTTAATAGCTGAGTAGTACTCCATTGTGTAAATATACCACATTTTTTGTATCCATTCCTCTGTTGAGGGGCATCTGGATTCTTTCCACCTTCTGGCTATTATAAATAAGGCTGCTATGAACATAGTGGAGAATGTTTCTTTCTTACTAGTTGGAACATCTTCTGGATATATGCCCAGGAGAGGTATTGCGGGATCCTCCAGTAGTACCATGTCCAATTTTCTGAGAAACCGCCAGACTGATTTCCAGAGTGGTTGTACAAGCTTGCAATCCCATCAACAGTGGAGGAGTGTTCCTCTTTCTCCACATCCTCGCCAGCATCTGCTGTCACCTGAATTTTTGATCTTAGCTATTCTGACTGGTGTGAGATGGAATCTCAGGGTTGTTTTGATTTGCATTTCCCTGATGATTAAGGATGCTGAACATTTTTTCAGGTGTTTCTCAGCCATTCAGTATTCCTCAGTTGAGAATTCTTTGTTTAGCTCTGAACCCCATTTTTAATGGGGTTATTTTGATTTTCTGGAGTCCACCTTCTTGAGTTCTTTATATATATATTGGATATTAGTCCTCTATCTGATTTAAGATAGGTAAAGATCCTTTCCCAATCTGTTGGTGGCCTTTTTGTCTTATTGACGGTGTCTTTTGCCTTACAGAAGCTTTGCAGTTTCATGAGGTCCCATTTGTCAATTCTCAATCTTACAGCACAAGCCATTGCTGTTCTATTCAGGAATTTTCTCCCTGTGCCAATATCTTCGAGGCTTTTCCCCACTTTCTCCTCTATAAGTTTCAGTGTCTCTGGTTTTATGTGGATCTCCTTGATCCACTTAGATTTGACCTTAGTGCAAGGAGATAGGAATGGATCAATTCAAATTCCTCTACATGATAACCACCAGTTGTGCCAGCACCATTGATCTGTCCTAAAACAACATTGTAAACTCAATGGTAAGGACTTTTGAGGAGAGCTGAAAACTAAGTCTCACAGCAGACTGTTCCTAGCAAATGAAATCCCACATATTTAGTAAAGCACAGGGGAAAAGCTGTAAGAGCTTAAAGTTCTCTCTCCCTCTCCTCCCCCTCCCCTTCCTCTCCTTCCTTTCTTCTCTCCCTCTCCCTCTCCCTCTCCCTCTCCCTCTCCCTCTCCCTCTCCCTCTCCCTCTCCCTCTCCCTCTCCCTCTCCCTCTCCCTCTCCCTCTCCCTCTCCCTCTCCCTCTCTCTGCTTCCTATGTGCAGATTAAATGTAATCAGACAGCTTCCTGCTCCTGGTTTTCATGCTACCCCTTCCCCATCATTACAGACTCTAGACACCGGAAGCAATAAGACAAATAAATTATTTCTTCCTCAATTGTTTTTGGCTATAGTATTGTATCAGAGTGACAAAAAACCTAATGGAATAACTGTGCTATATTATGCTGATATCTGTTTTTCCCAGAATGGCTGTATCTTGCTTGACTTAGCAATGGTATGATGACAATAACTAAAAGTAAGGTTGATTCTTGAGTACTCATAAAACCTTCTGTGCTACCTCTTTTCCCATAGTATGAAAGACTAAAGAAAGAGAGCCAGAGGCCAAGGACATGGCAGAATTCCTAATTCTAAGGAGCTCTGAGATCTCTGAGGACCCACATTTTCTTTGTTGCTGTGAATGTGGGAATTATTAAAATACTATTGGCCACTGTTGCACTCATGTAAGCCTTCATTATAAGGACTTCATCCGGTTATATTTTTCCTGTAAATATCCTAAGATGCTGGAATATAGAGAGAACTGACTCCTAACTGACAGCTGCAATGGCTTTACCAGTGGTCTGGCTGCCTTTAGGGAAGGATTACCCACCAAGTAGCCAGATGGACTATCCTTCTGATGAGTGTCAAGTTGTTTTGAGATATCCATATATTCCTTGAGGAAGCTACATGACAATTACAGCTGCTTGCTTCCTTCACATAATACCAGCTCCTGAAGGTACAGCCCTACTGCAGCTATATTAAACAGATCTTTCCATGCAACTAATTCCATCCAGGCCAAAAGAGAAACATTTTGCCTGGAGACTTTTGCAAAGAGGCTGCTGTGAGTGATATAGAAATACAGTACCATGATTGGCATAAACACAATCCTTTCTTTACATGAAGATCTGCTGTGATGGCCACAAACACCCCCAGAAAAATAGACTAGCAGGGCTATTTGGCTCACTTAAGAGCTGGCTGGGACATTCCCTGCTCCCTGTGCTGCCCTGCTGGGGTTACAACATTAAGTCCAACAAAAACACTTCTCTCAAGGGATCTTTTCTTCACTAATTTCAGTAGAACAGGCTTAGTAACTGGTAGTAATGACAGCAATGAAGATGAATTCAGAGCTGAGACAACAGAGTAGTGGGTAGGGTCAGTGGGAACTCAGTGTAGCTACAGCAGTGACAGGCTGTATCATTAGGGGCAGAAGATATACATACATATATGCATGCATACATACATATATGTATATATGTGGTATATGTAATATATCAGAGAGAGACAGGGAGAGAGGGAAGAGAGAGAGAGAGAGAGAGAGAGAGAGAGAGAGAGAGAGAGAGAGATTCAATGACAGGCTGGCAGGTTCAGTAGTCACAAGGGGCAACTAAATACTTCTCAAGAATGGCCAAGTTAAAACCTACCAGGAAAAAATAAGTTAAAAATTAAAAAAAAAAACCTACCAGGAATGATAAAAGTAAAAACAAGGTGAAAAGTAGAGGCATGCTGAGGTTGGGTGCAGAGAGAAGGCTATAACAGGAAATAGAAATTGTAGGTTTTATTCAGTAGAAAATCTCCGGGAGCTGCTGCTTAAGGGCTAAGGGTTTCTGATACTTTGGCTTCAAAGCTGCAACACCAGCTGTAGTTGGAGGCTGAAGAATCCCAACTTCCTAGGTCTTCACAGGTGCTGTAAAACAAACAGCTGCTGTCTGTTGCTGCTCATGACTGTCTAAAGTTTTATCACTTGCTTCTCTGGGAAACTGAGGATCACAGAATCTTCCTGGCACTAGCATAGGAAGAGTCTCTCTTCACCTACTCACGGTTTCTGAGAAGAGCAGAAGGACCCCGGTCAGCTGGGTGATTCTTTCTGGACTCTTGAAATACTACCTGGGTCAGAGCGCTCCTGGCAGCCTGCTATGGACAGGGACTTGGGCAGTGGGTTAAGGTGCTCCTACTTAGTGGTTCCCTGCTGTTCATCCTGCTTAGGGAAGAGAGTGAGCTCTCTATCTCATTATAGGCTGAGGAAACTACAACATGAACATGAAGGATGTAAATAAAACAAACAAAAATCAAAAACAAAAACCTTCAGTTCTATGAAGGAAGGTTCTCTGGTGGTTGAGGAGTGAAGAGTGTAGGTTCCTGCAGCTTTCTGCCTCATGGTTGCCAGCCATTTCTGTTTGATTAAATAAAGGCTTCACAGAAACCAATCTCATGCCTTCAGTTTTACCTCTTACTGGTCGCCTTAAAAGTAGAGCTACTAACAAACATGAAAAGATGGAAGACACATGCACTTTACTAAATAAACAAAGATGACATGGGAAAAAATGCTACACATTCTATGACTCCCACTATATGACATTCTTTTAAAAATAAAGACAGAGACCATAGGATCAGTACTGTGGGGTTTGGTGGAGGTAGAGATGGATAGATGAATCACAGGACACACATCCTTATACATTTTTCCAGTGTACAGAATACACAAGACCGAGAATGAACCCTCACAGGAAACGTAGACTTTGGATGATGTGTTAGAGAGGAGGAAATGCCTATTGTAACTAATGGACCACTCTAGTGCTGTGGGATGTTCATAGTTGGAGAGCCTGTGGGTAAGTCAGGACAGAAGATATATGAAAAATCTCTGTATCTTTCCTTCCAATTTTGTTGGGGATCTAAAACTGTTATGAAAAGTCTGTTCAATCCTCTAAAACACAAAGTATGTTTTATAGCAGTCATACAAATTTACAAGCGATACATATAGCATGCACACATACACATTTTTATATAACCTAAAAATTATGCAAATGCAATCCTATGCATAGAATATATACAACATTTACTTTCTAGAAGATCACCATCTAATGAGTTTGCCTTCACTTCTTTGGCTTTGTTTCTCCTTTTCATGTTTCATTCTCTAAAGCCAACATTATGAAGTCCATATCCAACATTCGTATAGAATCCATACTTGAAAGCACTATACTTTATATCCATGCATGCCCACGTTTTAGTATGCTGCCCATCACTTTTCTTATTTTTTTGTGCATCGCTAAATCCATATTTTATACCACAATGCAATTAAATCTTTTTCAACAGATACAGTTCGGCAACATCCAGGGGCAAGAAGGGATGTCCTGACTCATAAGCGATAAAAATTCACAGTAAAGCTGCAGATGTAGCAAAGTGAGAATTACCACACCAGCAGGAACTGCAGATAAAAGAGGATTACACGGGATGAAATGCAGTAATTGACTAGAAGTCACCGAAAAATACCAGATGGATGTCACTGCTCTCTATAACTCTAATGTGCTGGTGGATTTTATTGAGCATCAACAGACGCTCACTTTCGGTATTTTCTGGAGTGTAATTGAAGTTTATTGATATGCCATTATTGTCCAGTTTAGATGTGGCCATAAAAAAATACTGTTTGATGTACTCCGATCTCCATAGAAATCTTGGGCTTTGCTGCTTTAAATGAGAGCATGTAGTCGTAATTGTTGTAATATTTATTCCTCATCTTCCATTAGTCCTTTACCCAGAATATGGACAGCAGCTGCTCCCAGTAGCATTGAAATTGCAGGGGCGTCTTCAGGAGTGATTGGTGCATAAAATATCAGATGTGCAATTTTCTGTAATACCAAGGGAGACTTGCAAAGAATTTTTATGTTGAAGGTAAAAGAAAACAAATGTGTATGCAGAAATGAGCTGCCATGGGTGGTGTGGTCACCCATTACTTTTCATGGGTTTCTTTCTCATTTAGTCCTCAGCACAGCAATATGAGAGAAATAACTGTCTGTCCAAGCTAGAATAGTCATTCTATAAATACAGGCATCTCAGGTCTCAGGAATAGGACTCCCCAGCATAAGCCAAGACCATTTCCCTTAGCAACAAACATTTGAAATTAAGCTGGAAATAATGGGTGTGAAAATGATTGCTTCTCAGAGCAGCAAAAGAACACCCTTCCTGGGAATTCCAGGTATGCCTTGAATCTCACCACTGACAGGTTAGTCTAAACGTGCAAGAAGCTTCTGAAAAGCCCAAGTCAATAGGCCATGCAACATGATTAGATTTTCACAAGCTAACATCACTTGTCATTATTTTAAAGAAAATTGTTTTTCTTCTTCTTTTCTTTTTTTTTTTTTTTTTAAACATCTGAACTACGGTGAGTCAAGTAAAACCAGGGAAGAAAGAATCTTACAACATGCTGTTGGAAGCCAAAACTTCTCAGAACAAAAAGCAGAGAAGGCAAGTCCTCATGGAAAGCTCTTGCAAACATATACTATCCCAGTATAGTATATATACTCACTGTAGAAATCCCAAACAAACACACTTTGTTTAAGCTTGCAAGTCACAGTGTTAAGATTATATACTAGCAAACCTACAGTGAAGACCACCTCTTCAGGGTGAGCTTCCAACCAAGGCAGAAATTCTTCTAAGAGCAGTCACCCAGTGACTATCTGCATGAGAACCTCCTAGAAAACTCAGATTCCTGGGATGGGAAGATGTCCTTATTCCCTAGCACCCACATGGAAAGCCAGATGGGGCTATGCTTTTCAAAGGTGAGGAGCAGAGACAGGTAAATGCTGAGAGCTTATTGAACAGCTGGACTAGCCAAAAGATGAACTTCCAATTCAGTGAAGAGTCCTTGTCCCAATGAAATGCAGCAGAGAGCAATAGAAGTCACCCAAGTCACCCAATGTCTTGTTCTAGCCTCTACATATACATTTTAGGCTCACACACCTGAACATTCATATACATGCAACATACACAGCCTCAACTAAATAAATAGATAAACATTTTTAGAAATAAAATTCAGATTTCTTAAGTCCCACACCAAACCACTAACTTAGACTCTCCAGCAATAATGAACAAGCACTGTACATTTTAATAAACAACCAAAGCAAATCACAGAAAAATTTGAGCAGCACTGGCTTAACATTTACAAAGACCTGCTTCTGAATAGAATAGGTCGGTAAATGCCAGGAGAAGGACAAATCCAGCTGTAGAGTATCTAACTCCAGATCTATCATGGAACAGTCTCCCAGTGTGCTGCAAGTACACATGAAAGGAAAACTCTGAAAAGATAAAAGATTCATTTCCTCCATGTAAACATCCATGTACTTTCATAAATTATGCCAGACACCTACTTCTTATCTACTGGGGGGAAATGAATTCAAATGTCAAGTACTTTGCTATTTTAAGAGAGGAATAGCCACAAACAGAATCAGCACTTCAGTACACTTGGGGACAGCCAGCCATAAGATCAGCAGAAAAAAGCAGGAGAGCTGTACTCAGGCCCTGCTTTGAGTCAATCAGCACAGCTGGGCATCTGGTGATGATAGCAAATCCCATGTGGGGGCAGCGTCTTCTCCCTTTGTTTTCTAGCACCTCGTAGTCTTGATTATGAAACAAGAGTCATAATATATACATGGGCATATTTCCACTTTGCACCTCTAATATAGTTAAGAGAATTATACTGAGAATAACAACAAAAGGCCATATGGCGTTGCTAGCTCTGCTCCGCATCAACGTACCTATTCCCATCTGGCATGTCTGCCTGTTTAGCCTCTTCCTGTATGCACATTTCCATCATGGACTGGATTTCAACTGGAAGTTGAGGGCTACATGCAGAAAAAGCCAAAAGCAAAATCCCAAGTTCTTGTTGTTTGGTTTGGTTTTATTTTAAGCACATTCATCCATTCACTCACATTTTAAGTGATGACTTTCAGCCAGGTTCCACCTTAGGCTCTGGAGGCATCAAGCAGCATGGATAATGCTGGGTGTTCTAATAAAGAATTCAGTCTAGTCGGTGAGACAAGGACCTGAATAGTGTTCCAATTCATATGTGGATACTCTAACTCTATTTCACTGCTTAAGGATGTGACTATATTTTCAGATAGGACCACTAAAGAAGTAAGTAAGATATGAGGTAAAGTGGACCTAGTCCAAACAGACTAAACTTCTCTTAAGGAGAAATTATGACTCAGACCCCCAGAGAGAGGAGAGCATACAAAAAGGCTGCAATCTCTCAGCAAGTTGAAAAATAGAGAAAAAAAAAAAAAAACTTCTTCCACCTTGATCTTAAATGTTCCACCACCAGAATGACAAGTGGCCACCTTGTCTGTGATTGATAGTTCTGACAACCTTGGCCAGCCTATACGGAAACCCCCAAGCTATAGAAAGAACTCGATAGCCACTAGATTGGTAGCCTATGGGTTTCACAATCTAGACTCATCAGAGAGTCAAGGAAAAGACTGCTAAAGTTGCTTTTCAGACTTAACCCATTTCTCTATTCCTCTCTGAAAGCTGCTGTTATAACAAATGATGAATGAAAACTCATTCTCTCATCACTTTGGGACTGGAAGACAGATGACAGGAGGCCAACAAGATTGAGCCTCCTCAGTAACTCTGGGCAGAGCCCTTCCTTGCCTCCTCCTGACTTCTGGTTGAAGCCTGGTAGTCCTTGGCTTGCACTTATATCACCTGTGTCTCTGCCTACATCATCTACTGGGGTAGTCTCTATGTGTCTATCTTCCTATGGTGATCTTCTCATAAGGACACCAGTCATAACTGATCAAGACCTTCACAGCCCAAGATGATTTCATCTTGACTAATTTTAACTACCCCAGTTCCAAGTAAGGTCACATTCCACACTATCAGGGGCTAGGACTGCAGCATATCTTTTGAGGAGACCATTCAAATTCACAGCTGTTGTCCATGAACATCCTCAGTAAGATGAAGAAGTAGAGCAGCAAACAGGAAACTATCCTGTCAATGAAACAAGCACTGTGGGCCTGACTCTAAAATACATGCAGATATCTCAAGCAAACAGACCCAGATGACCAGCACCAGCTGACTTGACAAGATACCAAGCTGTAACATCACCTCATTTGATCAGTAGAGATGTTGTGCAGGGGCTGAAAAAGGAAGATGATGTCATCTGCCAACTTTTACATTTCTAGAAATACAATGTGCTTTTACAAAGAAATCCTAACTGGTACACTGACATGAACAAAGAAAAGTTATTGTATTGTCAATACCCTGCTCTGAAAATTCAAATGGTCTTTATTTATACCTTCAACTACCAAATTAAAGCCAACTAATTGTGATAAGTCCCTCTCCAATTCAAAATCACCAAAGAATACTTTGGATTCTCAGAGTCAAGGCTCTTATCTCCCAGCATCAACAGCCGTGGCACTAGTCAATGAAAGCCAGTTTATTTGTCATTAAGGAAGACTTGGGGACTGGAGAGGAATGTTAGGGAGCCCATCTATCCTATCCACTACAGCCAGTAATGCTGAAAGCCAGACAGTCACCATGCAAACAGGCACAGACCTCAGAACACACAAATTATTTGGCTCTTGCGAGCTACAATCAGAGTCAAAATCTTACAGATCCAAACCCATGTTCCTTTTCCTACCTAAAAGATTCTTAAAAGTTGTTAAATAATCTAGAATGTGCCCTAAAGCAAGTTATATTCATTAGGATCCATTAGAATTCTTTCTGTATAGAGTATGTGCTGTTTGGTGAGTCTGGGATCTAAGGGCTTCTCCCAAGATCTTCAGAGGCTCTATTGGTATTACTTACCCAGGTGTTATGACCTGTGTAAACTGCAAATGGGGAACAAAAGCTGAAGTTTTGTAATATGGAACTCACACTTTGTAGGAACATGTGCTTTCTGATTCTGGTATCTACAAAAAAGTTGTATCCCAAATCCTTCTGGCTTCCTTTCCCATAACCAACTTTTCCTCATGCAGGTAAAACAACTTTCCTGGTTGGTTTGGTCTAAGTCCATTGTGTGGAACTAAGCACCTACTCTTCTTAGAAGGGCAGAGACTCAATCTTGCCCATCTGTGCTCAAAACAGGGAAATGGTCCTTTGGTAAAATCTTAGAGATCTTCTTATTCTGGCATACTTTCAGAGAGTACTGTTCCATGTTTACTAAGGAAAAGAAAGAGGCTACACACATACACTAACTGGCTCATACATCATCTCTACTAACATGTGGTCACACTAGCACTCTCCCGAGAGGCCTGTATGAAAACAGTGATACACGTAGAATTTCCCAGGCTTTAAAAGGATAAGAACTGCCAAGATCTTACCAAGGGGAATCCTGTTTACATAGTCTTTTGATTAGGAAAACTCTTAGATAAATCAGTGAACATGCAGAGGAACAGGCATAGAAATAAGGATATCTGGGTTGATAGTAATTGTCTTCTCCAGTCCACAGTCATGTTGGTCAGCCTGACTTGTTCACATGAGAGCTCTCTCTCTCTCTCTCTCTCTCTCTCTCACACACACACACACACACACACACACACACACACACACACACACACTCCACAACTAATTAATGGATTTTGGCAGTATATCTAGACCAGGCCAAGATCCCTTCTCTGGGCACCTAGAATTTAATACATCAGAATAACAGAACAGACAGGCAGGCATGCTTTGAAGCTAGGTCAAGGTTGAGGAGGTCTGGATAACTAGTTGTGCCTGCTCTGTATGCAAAGATACAAGGAAAGCCCAGCTGTCAAAAGCAAAGAATGAAGCTCAAATACAAACAAACAAAACAATAGTAAAATAAGAAACAGAGACTAAGAGATGGACAGATCCTTCTTTCATCTTTTTTTCCGCCAACTTCTCAGTTTCTGCAGGATTTACTTCATGCTCCTCATAGTCCTGGATATCCGTGAGACTTACTTAAATCTCTGTAATCAATCTTCCCCTTTTTATTAAGTTATTTATATATTTCTCATAACAAAAAAAAAAACAAAACAAAAACAAACAAACAAAAAAAAACACCACCTATGGCAGAGCCATTGGAAAAGCCCCTGGGTATATGAGTGGTAACAAAAGACTTAATGTCTGATAATACCTTGAGTATCTGTGATATCAGTCTGTCTGTTCACTCCCTTGGATATGCAAACAGTAACGAAGTGATACTCATTTGATACCAACAAAAACATTCCCCAACCCAATCTTGGTGTGTGAAGCCTCTCTTGGGGATGTTCCCATTGACTTGCATGGATATGCCCAGTCCTTGAAAATCACAGCTGAAGAACAGACTGTGGAAATCAGATGAAAAACAAGAGACTCAGCATGTCCCAACCAGACCATCAAAACATAATGACAATCATTATATCAATCACGAGTGATGCTGCTTAACAGCTCTTTTTGAAGAAGAAATAAAATGGAAGGAGAGGGAGGACATGCTTGGCATTGCACTGAAAAGTGTGAAAATGGTCATTCCTATGGCATGATTTCTGTCTGGAACACTGATGTCCACTATGTAGACAGTGATCAAAATAAATACTGCAGGCACGTCTCATGAAAAAAAGCCAGAGTTCCTTTTCTGATTTACTGAAAAGGCTCATGGCTTACATACCTCATTCCTTTATTTCCAAAGCCAGGGGTTGGCAAGGCTCTCCCCTGACTGAGCTGCATCTCCAACACTCCCTTTAAAGAATGTATAAAGCTGGAGTGCCCAGAGCTGGCCCAGGGCACCAAGACCCAGCTGCCACACTCCTGGAATGCAGACCACTGCCTGCCACAGTGATGAAAGCCCAGAACAGGCATCTCCAATGCTTTGATTTGCAAGAACAGCTTGACATCCATAGCAACGCGGTTAACGTGAAAAACACAAGATAAAAACATTCCATTTAATTAAAAGCCCACAGTTCAATGGTAGTATAATTATTACAAGTGCATTTTATGGCTGTCTGCATTCGTTGTGGGTACATAAATTAATATGCAAATTTCCAGCCCTTCTCCTGTTCTTAAGCAGTCCTCCCCACTATCAATCTTTTCTCCAACATGTCAATTGTGTAAAGCATGGCTTTTTAAATGCAAAATAAAATTCACATTTACAGTGCTTCTGAAATCTCTCTAAACTGCTAAGCTTTGGTTTAGATAGATGGTGTTTAATTAACAGAGTTCACCTCTCTCCAAGGGCCCCCCAGGACAACAGAAACAAGGCCAAGGCATGCCCATGGTCTTCAGTCTGGCCAAGATTAAAGACTATTTCTCCATCTCAAGGACCACCTATCAAGGTATTTGTGATTCTCCATTCACTACAGCAAGAATTATAGGGAAACGTTGTTCTGATTTACAGAAAAGCAAATTCCTGTCCCTAGACACATGAGCTTGATATTATTCACCAGGGAAACTCAAGAAGAAAGCATTATTTAACAGATGGTGAGTAGGTGTTCAGAAATTTGTAGGCAGTAGACTCTAAGAACTACTGGTGGATGGATATGCATAAGAAGAGCTCCAACATATAAAAAGGACACATGCTCTACTATGTTCATAGCTGCCTTATTTATAATATCCAGAAGCTAGAAAGAACCCAGATGTCCTTCAACAGAGGAACGGATACAGAAAATGTGGTACATTTACACAATGGAGTACTACTCAGCTATTAAAAACAATGACTTCATGAAAATCTTAGGCAAATGGATGGAACTAGAAAATATCATCCTTCTTAAGATAACCCAATCACAAAAGAACACACATGGTATGCATTCACTGATAAGTGGATATTAGTCCAAAAGCTCCGAATACCCAAGATACAATTCACAGACCACGTGAAGCTCAAGAAGAAAGAAAACTAAAGTGTGAATACTTCAGTCATTCTTAGAAGAGGGAACAAAATACTCTCAGGAAGATATACGGAGACAAAGTGTGGATCAGAGACTGAAGGAAAGACCATCCAGAGACTGCCCCACCTGGGGACCCATCCCATATACAGACACCAAACCCAGACACTATTGTGGATGCCAATAAGCGCTTGCTGACAGGAGCCTGATATAGCTGTCTCCTGAGAGGCTCTTTAAGAGACTGGCAAATACAGAGGTGGATGCTTGCAGCCAATGATTGGACTGAGCACAGGGTTTTCAATGGAGGAGTTAGAGAAAGGACTGGAGGAGCTGAAGGGGTTTGCAACCCATAGGAAGAACAACAATATCAACCAACCAGACTCCCCAAGAGCTCCCAGGAACTAAACCACCAACCAAAGAGTACACATGGAGGGCCCCATAACTCCAGCCACATATGTAGCAGAGTATGGCCTTGTCCAACATCAATGGGAGGAGAAGCCCTTGGTCTGGGGAAGGCTCAATGTCCCAGTGTAGGGGAATGCCAGGGCAGGGAGGTGAGAGTGGGTGGGTGGGTGGGTGAGCACCCTCATAGAAGCAGGGGGAGGGAGGATGGGATAGGAGAGTTCAGGGGGCGGGAAAGGAGATAATATTTGAAATGTAAATAAATAAAGTATCCAATAGAAAAAGAAAAAAAAGAAAAGAAATAAAAAGAAATGTTCAATGACTTTAGTCATGGGGGGTTGTAGTCTCCCCTCCCCTAGCCTGAAACCTGCTTGCTCAGGGGTGGAGCTTCCTGCTCATTCGTTCTGCCACGCCCACTGCTGGAACCTGCGGAGCCACACACGTGCGCCTTTCTACTGGACCAGAGATTATTCGGCGGGAATCGGGTCCCCTCCCCCTTCCTTCATAACTAGTGTCGCAACAATAAAATTTGAGCCTTGATCAGAGTAACTGTCTTGACTACATTCTTTTCTCTCGCCACCTAGCCCCTCTTCTCTTCCAGGTTTCCAAAATGCCTTTCCAGGATAGAACCCAGGTTGTGGTCTGCTGGCCGGACACAACAGGGGGTGAGGGGAGAAGTGGTATAGTAGGCACAGGCATGCCACCTGATTTCATCTACTTTGACAGAATTGCTAAAGTGAGTCAATAATAATGATCAAAATCTGTCTGAACCTATAAATATGCACATTTCAAGATAAAAATATATCAATAAAGTTTGGGGCTAAGTCTTTCATGACTACCTAACAAACATGTGCAGACATGTTTTACATGTAAAATGCTCCTCACAGGTTCATCACATGTTGAACACTTTTCCCAAGCTGGTGGTGCAGTTTGAGGAGGTGTGGGGAAACTTTAGGAGGTGGGGTACAACCAGAGGAAGCAGATCACTCAGGAACAGATCTTGAGGTTTACAACCTGGCTCCACTCCCAGTCTCCTGCTTTCCTGACCTGCCCAGGTGTGAACCAGCAGCCTCATATTTTTAGTACTACAGCAGAAGCTTATCCTGCAACTATGCCTTTTCTCCATGATGGACCCTCAAATCTTGAGCCAAAATAGTTGCTTTCTGCTTTAGCCACTCCTTGTAAGGTATTTGATCCCAGTGACCAGAAAAGCAGATAACATGATATAGTTTGTGAAAATCTTGTTTGACTAGTAACACTGAGTTTATTACAGCATGAGTAGTTAAGAGCCCTTGAAGTTCTTGTTCACTTCCTAGCACCACATGATAGCTCACAACTGCCTGTAACTCCAGTTTCACCCACTTTTGGCCACCATGGACACTACATGCATATAATACACATAAATTCATGTAGATGAACACATGTACACATAAATAAGTCTTTAAGAGAAAAACATTAGGTGCTTGAATGAAAGACTTCAAGGTGGGCCCCCAAAGCCCCAAGTTTTGTCTTGCTCTGGCAATGATACTAGTGTCTTAATAGAACTGGAGAAAATGTGCTTGGGTAATTTACAAATGTTCCAGACTAAAGAGACAGCTACAGTATACACTTCTAGAATTAAAGTTCCCAAACAAAAACATCCCAAAGACTGAGCCTATTAAGTAAAAAAAAAAAAAAAAAAAAAAAAAAAAATTCAACTCTCCAAGAAGAAGGACTTTCCTGTATATTGGGTTTTGCTTGTTTTTAAGTTGTCCATGAAACTGATGGTGGTACCCTTTAGCTTGGCATGGATGACTAAAGAATTGTTATGAATCATTAAAATGAAGAATATACAATATTACTAAAAGGCAAGGGCTTTCTTTATAGTATTACCAGTGTCAAGAACAGTGTCAAGACCAGGATTCCAACTGAGGCTCAGTGGTAAAGCACTTGTCTAGCATATGAAAATCCCTAGTATTGACCCATGGTATCATAATAAGATAAAATAAACTAAAGAACAGTGACTAACATATAATATATTCTAAGTAAATATAAATTGGTCAGGTCCTGTATTTCCCATCTCTACCCTAAAAATAGAAATTATAGAAATTTGGAAAACATATAAAGACATTAAAAATCCAAAAACTTCCTTCAAGTCTTTTCTTTATGTATTTTCCCATGGTGAAATAAACTTTAAAATGGTAATTAATTTACATTATAAAAATTATTTCTATATCATGTATCTTCACAAATATATTATTTTCATGGTTCTGTATCAGTTCACTTTGTACATGTACATCCATTTTCCTAACCACCCATAGTTTATATGTGGGTATTTAAACATGAGCCTGACAATTATCAATATAAGCAAAACTTTCATTATGTTTTATAATGAGTAATAAATAGCCTTCTTGAAGTAGTATATGCCTAAAACTAGACCAAGTGTGTGTGTCGGGGGGAAGAATAACAGCCAAGAAAGCAATTATTCTTCCTAAAATACTAAATACTAAATCCTAAAATACAAATGCTTGCCAGGGTTGTGGGGAAAGTCCACTGAAATTTGGCAAATCATGAGCTCTGGAAGACCAGAGTGATCTCTGGCAACACCATCTACTTGTTCAATGACAATCTGAGTTAGCTTCTTGTAAATAAGGCTTGATTACCAATTCTGTGAGATGGACTTCATTGGGTTGTTACAGTGGGAAAGTGATGCCTACAAATGCCTGAAATCACTCAGTAAAAGGCAGCTGCTCCTTGGTTCACTTTGATTATTCTACCACTCTCATGAAATCACAGAAGCATGCATTGTTTTTAAGTTTGGACAGGCTTGACCAAACTGAGGTAAGTGACAAGATGCTGTTTGAGACTGTGTATATAGGAGAAGTTTTGAAGTTTTAATGGCCCAATGCAAGATGAGAATGCAGGCTGCCTTGGGATGGCAAGAGCAGAATATGAAACACAAGGCAGAAGGTGCTGCTACATTGCCAAGAGGGAATTCAACCTTTATGGAAAGCACAAGAATGTGCATAGATGTATGCAACAAGTAAGGGACTCTCACTCAGGGAGGTGGCCAACCATGGAGAAGGGGGAGTTCAGCAGACCCCACCTCATTGTATGATTATAAATAAGAGCAGAACCTCCCAAGCTTCAGCAACTAGTTAGTGATGCTACTAATGGGTGGAGTCTGTGCTGAACATTTCTAGGTTCTTGGCTTCTTATTCAAATAATTGAAAATAAGGCTTCACACACGTTTACAAAGTAGTGAGGAGACATAATTCAAAAGCAAAGTAAGTAGTTCAGCTAGGAAGAAAGCACAGGCCAAAGAACTATTAGCCATAGGAGAGAGAAAGCAATCAAGGGCTTTCATTACTGCTAGGAACATCTTTTTGTGGGAAAGAGAGGAAGAAATCTGGTTGCTAAGGAATATGGATAGGCAATTCTCTATTTTGACTGATTGATTAGGTCATACTATAATTTCTCTACTGTGCATGACCCATCCCATAATGCATCTGATTTTAATCATATTCCTGTTACTTATGCATAGGCATAAGATGGTAAAGAGAGCATTCTCCCTAGAACTTTACCTACGGACACAATTTTGTTTTTCTTCCCACACACCCCAAACTAGTTCAGGATAGATTAGCCTTTCTATTCCTCATACCCAGATTCATTGGGAATATACTTGAATAGAAACTGTCCAGGTCTGATTGCTATCAGGGGATAAGAAACCTATTTTGTTGTTCCGAGAGGGATGTATGAGAAGCCCAATGCAGGTGGGAGTCTGACGTCTGCTGGGTTCATTTTTCTGAGAGGGGTGTGTGGATACAGTATGTGTGGGCCTAGGCACTAGGTAGCCACATTTATTATTAGAAGAGGGAGGTATGCACAACCCAAACCAAATAAAATCCTGTTTGTTAAGCTCTTCCCTCTGTTGCCTACCTCAGCAGCACTCAGCTCCCTAGAACACATGACTGCACTTTTCTGGCCAGAAATGTTTTGAAAGTCAGTGGAGTGAGATAAAAGCCGAAGAACAAGCCCACAAAATGGGCCAATTATGACTCATTGTATTAAAAAATCAACTTCTATTATCTACAGTGAGCATGCCTCTCTTAAGGGTATACCACTACATTCAGAGGTAATGTTCTAATTCTTTAATCTTTTCAGAAGATTCCAAAATGTTTGCCAAAATCTTTCTCTCCACTTGTTGGGCTTTTATAACCAAAGAGTACAAACAATATTTTTTTAATTTTATTTATTTATTTATTTTTACATTTCTGGAGTCTGTGAAGTCAAAAAGAATCAGGAAATTCATTGCCTGATAAGGACTGGCTTGTTTGACCAATGGAAGATTGTCATCTCCCTTGTTGGAACAAGATAATTCTGGCCTTTTCATCCCCTATGGTGTACTAATCCTATTCTTGAGGACCCATCATCATGATCTCATAATACCATCACACTAGAGCTGTAAGTGTCTTTGGAGACAATGCAAGTACAACACTTTCCTAGTAGTTAATGACTTCAATCAGGAACCCAGAGAGGCTTTCTCAGATATTTAAATCAATGTGGCTGTGATTATGTGAACAATAGCTGGTTGCTAACATCCTACTGTGGCTACAAGAATGGCTGATTATCAACATTCACATCCCTTTCTACATTTAAGAAAATAACAATGTCCTTTTTTTAAAATTCTTTTTCAAAAAGTTCATGTCCTGAATTTCTCTTGTGTCCATTATTTCTTTCTAACGAGGGTACATCAAGTGATCATTTCATCTCTCCAACTAAACACATGTTCCTGTGTATAATTACTAACTGTTCCTGTCCCAGCTCTACTACACGTCCCTTCTTCTAACCTGAGCCCTAACACAGCTTTGTCTATCAGACTTAAACTGAATATTGTTTCCCAAGGTGTCTACATTCTAACCCCTGAATCATTTTGATATTTCCTTGCCTAACAAACAAGACTTTGCAAGAATGTTTAAGAATCTTGAAATGGGAAGGTTATTTTGGATTTTTATAATGGACCCTAAACATAAGCCTATTGGTACTTTTAAGAGGTCAACAATACAAGTCATAACAGCACATGGAGGTTAGAGGATTAGGAGTAAGGGGTTACATGCCCCAGAGTGCAGGGGCCTCCAGAAGCTTATAGGGTAAAAGCAACAAAAAGGCAACAGATTCCTGCAGAAGGGATCTAGAAGGACTCAGCCATAAGTGTTTATTATACATATCTAGTTTATTATAATACGATCTTGTTTTTCTGGCTCCCATTCCTGCAGAGGAAAAAAGCTAAGCTGTCTGACAATGCTCCATTTATGTTAGAATAGCCACTGGAAGCTGTCTGTACAGAAAATCTTTACCACCTCCCTCCTAGCACCTCCTCATTTCATCCACCCTATGAAGAATTTATAGCCATCCCTTGGTATCCATGGGAGATCAATTTCTAGACCACCAGCCAATACAAAAACCAAATGATGCTCAAGTCTCATATAAAAGCCAGGCATAGTATTTGCTTACAATCTACACATAACCCTTTATACACTTAAAATCATTTCCTGATCATGTATGTCTAATATCCAATGCAAATGCTGTGTAAATGGGTGTTGTGCTGTATTGTTCATGGAATGGTAATGAGGAAAAGCTGTTCATATTTCACATCGATGTAATTTTGAGGAAATACCCTCCCTCACCCTGATATTCAAGGATGCAGAGCCCAGGGCTCTAGCCACACTCTATTTCCATAGACAAAAATAAGTCCTCATTTTTATTATAATATTTTATTAAACAAAAAACATTTAACTAAATAAAAACCTAATATGTGTATAGCTCTGAGGCAACTCTAAAACCTTACAATAACTCTGAAGAGGAAACTTTAAAAACAATCAGAATGCAATATTGTCTTTCACTTTTATTGAGACAGGGTTTCTGCTTGTTCATTTGTTTGCTTGTTTTTCAAATCTTACTGTGTAGCTCTGGTTGGCATGGAACTCACTCTATAGACCTGCCAGGCCTCAAATTTACAGTGATCTTTTGAGGTTATGTGTTCTGCTATCTATTGTAATGCTAAGTGTAGTCCCCAAGAGATAGAGTTTTCATGCAGCCTCTGTGAGCCTGCCCCCAAGTTAATTCTGATTGGTGAATAAAGATGCCAACAGCCAATGGCTAAGCAGAAGAGACACAGGTGGGGTTTAGACTTCCCAGGCTTGGGAATGGAGAGGAAGAAGAATGGGCAGAAGAGGAGGGAAGAGAAGCCACCATGGGTTAAGGGTCAAGAAAGCATGACCCTAAGGGCTGCCCAGATGGAGCATAATAAATAGTAGGTGATAATTCAGGGTTATCAATAGGAAAGTAGATTCTAGCAGAATGGGTAGGCATCTGCCCAGCTATTGTGCCGCTTAAAGCTTATTAAAAATATAAAGGCTGTGTGTTTTTTTCCCATTATTTATTAGGTATTTAGCTCATTTACATTTCCAATGCTATACCAAAAGTCCCCCATACCCACCCACCCCCACTCCCCTGCCCACCCACTCCCCCTTTTTGGCCCTGGCGTTCCCCTGTACTGGGGCATATAAAGTTTGCAAGTCCAATGGGCCTCTCTTTCCAGTGATGGCCGACTAGGCCATCTTTTGATATATATGCAGCTAGAGTCAAGAGCTCCGGGGTACTGGTTAGTTCATAATGTTGTTCCACCTATAGGGTTGCAGATCCCTTTAGCTCCTTGGCTACTTTCTCTAGCTCCTCCATTGGGAGCCCTGTGATCCATCCATTAGCTGACTGTGAGCATCCACTTCTGTGTTTGCTAGGCCCCGGCATAGTCTCACAAGAGACAGCTATATCTGGGTCCTTTCAATAAAATCTTGCTAGTGTATGCAATGGTGTCAGCGTTTGGATGCTGATTATGGGGTGGATCCCTGGATATGGCAGTCTCTACATGGTCCATCCTTTCATCTCAGCTCCAAACTTTGTCTCTGTAACTCCTTCCATGGGTGTTTTGTTCCCAATTCTAAGGAGGGGCATAGTGTCCACACTTCAGTCTTCATTCTTCTTGAGTTTCATGTGTTTAGCAAATTGTATCTTATATCTTGGGTATCCTAGGTTTGGGGCTAATATCCACTTATCAGTGAGTACATATTGTGTGAGTTTCTTTGTGAATGTGTTACCTCACTCAGGATGATGCCCTCCAGGTCCATCCATTTGGCTAGGAATTTCATAAATTCATTCTTTTTAATAGCTGAGTAGTACTCCATTGTGTAGATGTACCACATTTTCTGTATCCATTCCCCTGTTGAGGGGCTTTTAATCAGGGAACTCAATAACCAAAGGCAGCATAGAAATACTGGGCTAGATTAAAGAAATTTCTACAACAGAGATCTTCCTACCTCTGCCTCCGGAGTCCTGGTATTAAAGGTGTATACCACTCTGCCCAGCTGAGACAACGTTTCTGATAGTCCAGGTTGGCTTCAAACCTTCTAAGTAACCAAAGATGACCTTGAACTCTTGATTCTCCTGACCTTATAATTCAAGTTCTGGGATTTCAATCATATACCATCACATTTGGCTTTTCATGAAGTGTTGGAGATTGAACCCAGGACCACAATTGTGTTAGGCAAATACTCTACCAACTGAGCTGTAGTTCCAACCCAGAATATGAATATTTTTAAAGCATTTATTTGCTTGCTTTTGCAGAGAGCAAATCATTCTCATTGAATTTGATTCAAGAGTGGGTATGCAGTTCTTCCTGGTTTTGCCTCCTTGCCACACCCATTCCAGTGCAATCTGCGTGGCAAGTCCAAAAGCTTGGCCACAGTCCTGAGGCAAAAAGTTCCATGGAAACTAGTCTCCTGGAAGTTCCTTGTCATCCCATAACACAGATGTGTTTCAGATTTGTCCCTGAGAGTTTTGCATGCTTTCCTTCAGTATTGTTTTATTATAAGTGCCCCCAAGGAATGATTTGATGACTAGCTAAGTTACATTAGCCTCCTCCAGTGTTCAATATCCTAGGAAATCATTGAGCCAGCCTTGGGCTTTGAATTTCCTACGAGTGTTACTTATTCAGACAAATTGCCTCCAATGTTGACAGAGAGATAGTGAAAGAAATCAGGCATTGCAATTTACTGGATTAGAGTAGAAATCTCAGGGTAATTTCTACAAAGTAAACTTAGAATTCTTGTTACAGTCATGTATGGGCAGACTACATTATGTATTAGAAGAAAGCTGGTGCTTTGCCTGAGCATCAGCAGCAGACATCTTGGTTCCGGGACCCAGCCGAGAGTATTCTGCACAGGTGAGAGTATGGAATACAGAAGCTAAAAGCTTCTGGGACAGGCGGGAGCCACAGAGCTTCTAAGGCAGCCCCCTTTTTGGGCCCCAGACAGCTGGCCACTTTCCAAGCCAGAGGAAAGGGGTCCGCCCGTCCCAAGAGCGCTTTGACTGAGCATCCACAGCAGACATCTCTGTTCCAGGACCCCGCCGAGTATATTCTGCACAGCTCCAGAGCTTACCAGATGGCGAAAGGCAAACGTAAGAATCCTACTAACAGAAATCAAAACCACTCACCATCATCAGAATGCAGCACTCCCACCCCACCTAGTCGTGGGCACCCTAACACAACCGAAAAGCTAGACCCAGATTTAAAAGCATATCTCATGATGATGGTAGAGGACATCAAGAAGGACTTTAATAACTCACTTAAAGAAATACAGGAGAACACTGCTAAAGAGTTACAAGTCCTTAAAGAAAAACAGGAAAACACAACCAAACAGGTAGAAGTCCTTAAAGAAAAACAGGAAAACACATCCAAACAGGTGATGGAAATTAACAAGACCATACTAGACCTAAAAAGGGAAGTAGACACAATAAAGAAAACCCAAAGTGAGGCAACGCTGGAGATAGAAACCCTAGGAAAGAGATCTGGAACCATAGATTCGAGCATCAACAACAGAATACAAGAGATGGAAGAGAGAATCTCAGGTGCAGAAGATTCCATAGAGAACATCAGCACAACAATCAAAGAAAATAGAAAACGCAAAAGGATCCTAACTCAAATGATCCAGGAAAAACAGGACACAATGAGAAGACCAAACCTACCGATAATAGGAGTTGATGAGAATGAAGATTTTCAACTTAAAGGACCAGCAAATATCTTCAACGAAATTATAGAAGAAAACTTCCCAAACCTAAAGAAAGACATGCCCATGATCATACAAGAAGCCTACAGAACTCCAAATAGACTGGACCAGCAAAGAAATTCCTCCCGACACATAATAATCAGAACAACAAATGCACTAAATAAATATAGAATATTAAAAGCAGTAAGGGAGAAAGGTCAAGTAACATATAAAGGCAGGCCTATCAGAATTACACCAGACTTTTCACCAGAGACTATGAAAGCCAGAAGAGCCTGGACAGATGTTATACAGACACTAAAAGAACACAAATACCAGCCCAGGCTACTATACCCGGCCAAACTCTCAATTACCATAGATGAAGAAACCAAAGTATTCCACGACAAAACCAAATTCACACATTATCTTTCCACGAATCTAGACCTTCAAAGGATAATAACAGAAAAAAAAAATACAAGGATGGAAATCACGCCCTAGAAAAAGCAAGAAAGTAATCCCTCAACAAACCAAAAAGAAGACAGCCACAAGAACAGAATGCCAACTCAAACAACAAAAATAAAAGGAAACAACAATTACTTTTCCTTGATATCTCTTAATATCAATGGACTCAATTCCCCAATAAAAAGACATAGACTAATAGACTGGCTACACAAACAGGACCCAACATTCTGCTGCTTACAGGAAACCCATCTCAGGGAAAAAGACAGACACTACCTCAGAGTAAAAGGCTGGAAAACAATTTTCCAAGCAAATGGTCTGAAGAAACAAGCTGGAGTAGCCATTCTAATATCGAATAAAATCGACTTCCAATCCAAAGTAATCAAAAAAGACAAGGAGGGACACTTTATACTCATCACAGGTAAAATCCACCAAGAGGAACTATCAATTCTGAATATCTATGCTCCAAATGCAAGGGCAGCCACATTCATTAAAGACACTTTAGTAAAGCTCAAAGCACACATTGCACCTCACACAATAATAGTGGGAGACTTCAACATGCCACTTTCATCAATGGACAGATCCTGGAAACAGAAACTAAACAGGGACACAGTGAAACTAACAGAAGTTATGAAACAAATGGATCTAACATATTTACAGAACATTTTATCCTAAAACAAAAGGATATACCTTCTTCTCAGCACCTCATGGTACCTTCTCCAAAATTGACCATATAATTGGTCACAAAACAGGCCTGAACAGATACAAAAATATTGAAATTGTCCCATGCATCCTATCAGACCACCATGGATTAAAGCTGAACTTCAATAACAACATAAATAATGGAAAGCCAACATTCACGTGGAAACTGAACAACACTCTTCTCAATGATACCTTGGTCAAGGAAGGAATAAAGAAGGAAATTAAAGACTTTTTAGAGTTTAATGAAAATGAAGCCACAACATACCCAAACCGATGGGACACAATGAAAGCATTCCTAAGAGGGAAACTCATAGCTCTGAGTGCCTCCAAAAAGAAACTGGAAAAAGCATACACTAGCAGCTTGAAAACACATCTAAAAGCTCTAGAAAAAAAGGAAGAAAATTCACCCAAGAGGAGTAGATGGCAGGAAATAATCAAACTCAGGGATGAAATCAACCAAGTGGAAACAAGAAGAACTATTCAAAGAATTAACCAAACACGGAGTTGGTTCTTTGAGAAAATCAACAAGATAGATAAACCCTTAGCTAGACTCACTAGAGGGCACAGGGACAACATCCTAATTAACAAAATCAGAAATGAAAAGGGAAAAATAACAACAGATCCTGAAGAAATCCAAAACACCATCAGATCCTTCTACAAAAGGCTATACTCAACAAAACTGGAAAACCTGGACGAAATGGGCAAATTTCTAGACAGATACCAGGTACCAAAGTTAAAACAGGATCAAGGTAACGATCTAAACAGTCCCATATCCTCTAAAGGAATAGAAGCAGTCATTAATAGTCTCCCAGCCAAAATAAGCCCAGGACCAGATGTGTTTAGTGCAGAGTTCTACCAGACCTTCAAAGAAGATCTAATTCCAGTTCTTCACAAACTATTCCACAAAATAGAAGTAGAAGGAACACTACCCAACTCATTCTATGAAGCCACAATTACTCTGATACCTAAACCACAGAAAGATCCAACAAAGATAGAGAACTTCAGACCAATTTCCCTTAAGAATATAGATGCAAAAATCCTCAATAAAATTCTCACTAACCGAATCCAAGAACACATTAAAGCAATCATCCATCCTGACCAAGTAGGTTTTATTCCAGGGATGCAGGGATGGTCTAATATGTGGAAATCCATCAATGTAATCCATTATATAAACAAACTCAAAGACAAAAACCACATGATCATCTCATTAGATGCAGAAAAAGCATTTGACAAGATCCAACACCCATTCATGATAAAAGTCTTAGAAAGATCAGGAATTCAAGGCCCATACCTAACCATGATAAAAGCAATTTACACCAAATCAGTAGCCAACATCAAAGTAAATGGTGAGAAGCTTGTACCATCCCACTAAAATCAGGTACTAGACAAGGCTGTCCACTCTCTCCCTACCTATTCAAAATTGTACTTGAAGTCCTAGCCAGAGCAATTCGACAACAAATGGAGATCAAGGGGATACAAATTGGAAAAGATGAAGTCAAAATATCACTTTTTGCAGATGATATGATAGTATATATAAGTGACCCTAAGAATTCCACCAGAGAACTCCTAAACCTGATAAACAGCTTCAGTGAAGTAGCTGGATATAAAATTAACTCAAACAAATCAATGGCCTTTCTCTACTCAAAGAATAAACAGGCTGAGAAAGAAATTAGGGAAGCAACACCCTTCTCAATAGTCACAAATAATATAAAATATCTTGGCGTGACTCTAACTAAGGAAGTTAAAGAGCTATATGTTAAAAACTTCAAGTCTCTGAAGAAATAAATCAAAGATCTCAGAAGATGGAAAGATCTCACATGCTCATGGATTGGCAGGATCAACATTGTAAAAATGGCTATCTTGCCAAAAGCAATCTACAGATTCAATGCAATCCCCATCAGAATTCCAACTCAATTCTTCAACAAATTAGAAAGAGCAATCTGCAAATTCATCTGGAATAACAAAAAACCTAGGATAGCAAAAACTCTTCTCAAGGATAAAAGAACCTCTGGTGGAATCACCATGCCTGACCTAAAGCTTTACTACAGAGCAATTGTGATCAAAACTGCATGGTACTGGTACATTGACAGACAAGTAGACCAATGGAATAGAATTGAAGACCCAGAAATGAACCCACTCACCTATGGTCACTTGATCTTTGACAAGGGAGCTAAAACCATCCAGTGGAAGAAAGACAGCATTTTCAACAAATGGTGCTGGCACAACTGCTTGTTATCATGTAGAAGAATGCAAATCGATCCATTCCTATCTCCTTGTACTAAGGTCAAATCTAAGTGGATCAAGGAACTTCACATAAAACCAGAGACACTGAAACTTATAGAGGAAAAAGTGGGGAAAAGCCTTGAAGATATGGCCACAGAGGAAAATTCCTGAATAGAACAGCAATGGCTTGTGCTGTAAGATCGAAAATTGACCAATGGGACCTCATGAAACTTCAAAGCTTCTGCAAGGCAAAAGGCACCGTCAATAAGACAAAAAGGCCACCAACAGATTGGGAAAGGATCTTTACCTATCCTAAATCAGATAGGGGACTAATATCCAACATATATAAAGAACTCAAGAAGGTGGTCTCCATAATATCAAATAACCCCATTAAAAAATGGGGCTCAGAACTGAACAAAGAATTCTCACCTGAGGAATGCCGAATGGCAGAGAAGCACCTGAAAAAAATGTTCAGCATCCTTAATCATCAGGGAAATGCAAATCAAAACAACCCTGAGATTCCACCTCACTCTAGTCAAAATGGCTAAGATCAAAAATTCAGGTGACAGCAGATGCTGGCGAGGATGTGGAGAAAGAGGAACACTCCTCCTTGGTGGGATTGCAAGCTTGTACAACCACTCTGGAAATCAGTCTGGCTGTTCCTTAGAAAATTGGACATAGTACTACCAGAGGATCCAGCAATACCTCTCCTGGGCATATATCCAGAAGATGTTCTAACCGGTAAGAAGGACACATGCTCCACTATGTTCATAGCAGCCTTATTTATAATAGCCAGAAGCTGGAAAGAACCCAGATGCCCCTCAACAGAGAAATGGATACAGAAAATGTGGTACATTTACACAATGGAGTACTACTCAGCTATTAAAAAGAATGAATTCATGAAATTCCTAGCCAAATGGATGGACCTAGAGGGCATCATCCTGAGTGAGGTAACACAATCACAAAGGAACTCACACAATATGTACTCACTGATAAGTTGATATTAGCCCAAAACTTAGGATACACAAGATATAAGATACAATTTGCTAAACGCATCAAACTCAAGAAGAATGAAGACCAAAGTGTGGACACTGTGCCCCTTTTTAGAATTGGGACCAAAACACCCATGGAAGGAGTTACAGAGACAATGTTAGGAGCTGAGACAAAAGGATGGACCTTTAGAGACTGCCATATCCAGGGATCCACCCCATAATCAGCTTCCAAATGCTGACACCATTGCATACACTAGCAAGATTTTATTGAAAGGACCCAGATGTAGCTGTCTCTTGTGAGACTATGCAGGGACCTAGCAAACACAGAAGTGGATGCTCACAGTCAGCTAGTGGATGGATCACAGGGCTCCCAATGGAAGAGCTAAAGAAAGTACCCAAGGACCTAAAGGGATATGCAACCCTATACGTGGAACAACATTATGAACTAACCAGTACCCCGGAGCTCTTGACTCTAGCTACATATGCATCAAAAGATGGCCTAGTCGGCCATCACTGGAAAGAGAGGCCCATTGGACACACAGACTTTATATGCCCCAGTACAGGGGAACGCCAGGGCCAAAAACATGGGAATGGGTGGGTAAGGAAGTGGGGGGGGGGAAGGTATAAGGGACTTTTGGGATAGCATTGGAAATGTAATTGAGGAAAATACGTAATAAAAAAATATTAAAAATTAAAAAAAAAAGAAAGCTGGTGAGTTTCTCTGTTAAAAGGAGGTTCCCTACAGATACATAAAATAACAACTAAGTCACTCCCATATACAGGAGTTTACATTGGCTTAGGAAGAAGGTAGGTTGTGGTCTAAGAAAGAACTAGAGTAAATGCTTAGAATAACAGCTGAGTCACTCCCATCCACAGGAATTTACAATGGCCTAGGGAGATGTTGGATTATACAATAGACTAGAAATGGGACTATGGTAAGGGTATAAAGCACTTGCCCCTGGCTTCTAAGAATAAGCTGACCTTAGGTAGGGCTGATTTTTATCCCGGTTGTAAACACTACCTGGTTCCTGTCATCTTTTATTTATTCATTTCTCTGTTTTGTGTTTAGAGTAATTTTGCATCAGGTAACCTCAATATACCTTAGATTGTTGGAGTCAGCCAAAAGATCCTCACTCACAAAGACCACAAAAACCGTCATAGCCACAAACTGCAAGAGGTTTTTTATTCATTGCTCCAACACATTGGGGACCCCCCACCCCAGCATGCAGGCAAGAGGAGAGATCCAGAACAAACAACACACTTTTTATACCTTGTAAGGGGCAGATTTAGACAACAGGGCTAACTGGCTTATTCTCATTGGTTTAGCAAATAACCCTTTCAGGCATTGATTGGTTTGCATAGGGTGACTACTTTTGGCCTAGCGACTCACTCTGCCTACTCTTATGGAGGGTTATTATGATTAGTCAGCAAAGCAGCAGTATGTTTTGAACTTATGGGTCAGCTATTAACGTCACAGCCATTAATGTCATGGGGAATTCTAGAGACAAGGTCAGGGCAGTTTGTGGTTTTTCTCAGAATTCAGTGTGGGCAGGGTAAGGGAATTTTTCTGGGAACTGCTAATCTTGTTTTGGCAGCTGCAGACTTAGTCTGGTCATTTTGACCACTAGTTTGGAAAGTTCCTTCAGAGGGTGAAGGGGCTGGGTGGTCTTGAATTTATTTCGGATGCTACAGGATGACCTTAATGTATCACTTAATTTCCTTGTTTTCTTCTGTAATATAAGTCTGATGCTCACTTTGAGAAATTACATTCAGATCCGACACTCTCTCTGGTGTTCATGTCTGTTTGTCATTTTTTCACCAACTCCTTGCCCACCCCAGTACCAGAACCCTGATTTTCCTTTGAGTTGAGGGACCTACTGAGTCCAACCCCCTGGCACTTCCTACTATTGGTTTTAAGCAAGACAGATCACCCAGGAACCCTCAGAATCTCTACTTGCCATGGACCGGCCTCAGTACACCCCCCCCCCCCAATCTGTTAGGTTTGACTCAGGGTTCCAGTTACAGGTGGGCAAGGAGTTGGCGAGAAGGGGATGACAAACAGACACGACACAAGGGAGTGTGGATCTGAATGTATTTTGTCTCAAAGTGAGCACCAGTCTTATAAATGACTTTTACACAAAACAGAGGAATGCCTACCAAGGACTGGCAGGAACCAACTGGGATAAAATTCAATGTTAACAACTGGGATCAAAAGCAGCCCCACCTAAGGTCCGCTTAATCTTAAAGTCAGGGGCAAGGGCTTCATGTCCTTGCCATAATTCCTATTCTAGTCTATTGTATAGTCCACTCCCCCGCCCCAGGCCATTGTAAATTCCTCTGTGTGGGTGTAACTCAGCTATCTACAGTTCTAAGTATCTACTATGGTTTCTCCTTAGACCACAACCTTCCTTCTTCCTAGATAATGGCAAATTCCTGCATATGGGAGTAGTTTGCCCTGAGATTTCTAACTCTATGTATAGATAGCAATGCCTGATTTCTTTCACTATCTCTCTTACAATACTAGAGGCAAATCTGAATGTCACTGAATAGGCAACATTCTTACTGAATTCAAAGCCCATGGTCGGCTCAAGGACTGCCTAAGATTGGTGAGGAATCTAACTTAGCTATATGTCAAAAATCAATCCTTAGACGCCTTATAATGAAGTAATATTAAGGGAAAGCACACAGATCTGTTTACCAACTAAAGCAAGGACATTGGAGAATCCATTATACAGAATGCCACGGTTCCAGAAGATTAAGTTTCTGTGAACTTTTGCCTCAGACCTCGTCCAGGCTTTTTGGCCTGTCAGGCGAGTCACTACTGGAGTGGATGCAGTATCTACTTACGAAGGGACCTATTTATCCTATTTTGTCTCCACTCAGAATCTAAGCCATAGGTTAACCATTCCAGGAGCAGACCCCAAAAGTCCAGGAATAAGACAATAAAATACACCACCCAAGGAACAGCCTAAAGAGAGTCACATGAATGGGAGATAGCTTATCTCAGGACAGGCCATCTGTGCTGGGCAGCCCATCTGATGGTTATAATCATTCACAACACAGGAATGCAGTCCATCTGGGGCATCCCAACATCCACCAATGAGGTTTTAGATAATCTAACGCTAACATAGTAGCCAATCAAAATTGTCCTAATGTCAGGGCTCTGGACCCTGCCAATTACATTAGAGATTACCTAATCTTTCTAGAGAGTTTCCCCAGTTCCCTATAAGAAGTCCTGTGAGCCACCTTTGTCTAGGCTTGTCACCATGTTGATGCAATGGTGACCCCAGCACGTTGGCTGCTTCTACAAAATAAATGCTCCTTGTTCTTGCATACTATTTGACTCTGGGGTTTTCCTTCAGTGATTCCCAAATCCTAACACTTAAATTTTTCCTTTCAAACTTAACCTAAAATTTAGCTCTGATTTACTTCCTTGATGGACAACATAACCTAATTGTATGTCCAAAATCAAAACAATGGCTTATGTACACAGTGATTTAAGAATAGCCTTTGTCAATACCTGAACATTCTGGGTCTTTCATGATAAGTACCTAGCTACATGTTATATGTTACTTAACCTCCATGTTTATCATCTTTGAACTATCATGAATTATTTTTTTGCCCAGTGCTAAAGAATATCTTTTGGCTTCTAGTTTGCCAAAATATGATGGCACATCCAAGTGAATACACAGCATACAATTGCCTAACAGTATTCAGTTAAAAGATGGTCATCTGTATACCCTTTGACTAATTTTTCTTTTGCTAGTCATTACATAAAGAGAAGGGAAAAAATAAAAATAGCAAAGTCTCATAAAATTTATAGACCTTGGAGAATATAGCTATAGCCTGCAGGAGGAAGAAAATCCAACTGGGGACATTTTCATCTGGCTTTTGCTCATTTTCCCACTTTTTCTCCCTCTACTTCAGTTGCTGTAATTATTTCGTTCCCATAAATTTCTTTCCTTTCCCTAAAGGTGGTCTGCTCTGTTTTTCTTCTCTTTCTCATCTGAGAGCAAATCCCACAGATACTTATCTCCCACATAGGGATACTTTCCTCCTTATCTCTGGTGGAGCCAAGACAACCTGGATGAGACAGGTGTGGATTGAGCCAAGGGCTGCCTACCAAGATACCAGAGGGGCACCATTCCAATTTCCTCTCTCAGCAAATGTGCTGACAGCGCTTCCTTTCTGCACAGTGCCCCTTCTGCTTCAGTTCCTTACAATCATTTAAATGGCTTATACTATGTTATTACCAAATCATATTTTTTCTAAATATACTGACCCCTTATTGGGAGACATATGCTTTGAAATGTTTTCCTCAACAATAAGGTGGTAGCTGGTGGGGCTTCCTCATCTCACACTCCAGACAGAACTTTCTGAGACGATCTGTAGGCAGGAAGCTGCATTGTATTGAGCTCCTTCTATTGATACTGGGTTCAACTGGACACTAAATTGGGATCCTTTTTGTTTAACCATTGTGACTGTTGATATAGTTATTATGGGAAATAATTTTTTCATACTATTGTACAATCATATGACCTTAGTCCATTTGGACTACAAAAACAAAATGTCTTAGACTAGGCAAGTTATCAATAATATTGATTTATTGCCCATAATTCTGGGGAACAGGAAGTTCAAGATTGAGGTACCCACATAATAACTATCTGATATGATATACCATAATAAGTGGTACCTTCTTGCTGTTTTCTCATGGTAATAAAAACAATTAAACTTCCTTTGTTTTGTTTTGTTTTTTCATAATCCACTTATTAGTGGCCTTCCCTCATGACTGAAAGCAGTCTGCAATACTGTTCATTGGGGACAATTTTCAATACATGAATTTCAGAGGCACATAAACAAACTCAGATCACAGCACATGCTGGCCATACATTTTAGAATTCGATTGAATCTATCCGATGCTAAATTTGCAGGAGCAAAATAAACATGCAGCTCATTTCAAGTGTGAGAAAATCCATCCTAAATCAATGTGTTCCACTTGGGGGTAAGAATTCTTGATCCTAGTATATCACCCCTCCCTGTGTCTACACAACTTGTCTGTGACTCTGCATGTTCTCCTACTAAAGCGAAAATTTTCTCCTTATCCTATTAAAGTTGGCTTTGATCTCTGGAATTTGAGAATTTGGGCATAAATACAAAAGTTCTGGGGCAAGGCTTTAAGAAATGTTCTGATTCTGCTCACCTTTCTGGAAACTTCCAACCTCTGCTATGAAAACAATACACTCCAGCAGCCCAGAAGATTGTGAGATCCTTCGAGGCTCTAGAGCCCAGCTTAACTAAGGACCCCTCTGATGTGGATTAAATCATGCTCTCCTCAAAAATTTCATAAGCTTAAGTGCTAACCCCTAGTTCCTAAAGTCCTCATGTGTAACTTTAATTTTTTCAAACCTTATTTTTTAATAATTGTTCTTAAACACTTTAACCTCCCTTGTAGCCCACCAAGCACCAGAGGTAGTGGAAAAGAAAGGATACCGGTGAAGTGGACCCGTTCAGAAATGGTTCTTTGGCACAACTCTCATCTGTGTTGTCTGAAAATTGGTAGTTCAGCTCACAGGTAGCAGTGGCAGCTTGATCCACTCACACACACTTTGCACATATATCAGCAGTCCAGTTTGATAGAGTCAGGATAACAAACATGAATCAGCAACAGTGGCACTATTTAGGAGAGACAGTCAGGCCTCAGCTTCAGCCTCAGAATCAGCAAGAGGGCTCAGGAGGAACACCAGGACAAGTTCTTGGCTGTGCCTCTCTCAAGGAAGCGAAAATCAGTGAAGAAGCAAGACCAAGTGTTGCACAGCTAGCTCTATAAGCAAGCCTAGCTCAGCTTCCATCACTGTCTGTCAAGTTCAACTTATACCCTCCAAACATCTCATGTCCTCCACGGGTCTTGCCTCAGCACTTGCATCTGTCTCAACTGACAGCACTCTGCCAATCAGCCCAAGTCCGAGGAAATGGCAAGAAACTGCAGCATACTACCAGAAGTTTTTTGGTGCATTTCTCTCTATGAAGTCCCAACAACTGCAGCTCAACTACGCAGTGTAAAGCGGACCAATATATCAATATGTCATTAGCGAAGAATCAGTCATCATGTGTCCTTTCATGTGCTTGCTTTAGCAGAACATCTTTTCACCTGTTCTGCTTTAGCAAATCATTCCTTCATGAGTCTGCCTTAGTCTTTCACCTGTGTCCACTTCAGGAAAACACTTCTTCATGTGTTTTCCCCAGCCAAACACTACCCAACTGACTTTCCCAAAAACCTTTAAGTTTCCACTTCACTCATGATTAGTCCAAGTGACAGTGGTTGGAGGTAATTAAGATCAAATGAGCTCGTATAGATGGACTTCAATGTAATGTTGCTGGTGCCCTAAGAAGAGATTAGAATGTGGAAGTGTCTCTACATGAGAGATAGACTAAAACAATCATCTGAAAGTCATAGAGAGACAACCTCCAAGAACACCATATTTCATCTGGAACTTCTAACCCATACAACTCTGACAATATACAGTTTATTGTTTTGCTTAAAGCAACCTAGTCTATAATATTTTATTACCCCTGACAGACTGACTATTCAACACAGTGTAATGCAATGATTGGGAATAAAGAGTTATTGTTTAAAGTCACTGAGTTTGGGAGTGTTACTCTACGCAGTGTCCCTGCAGTGAGAACTATCCCTTATTTTCACTTCCATTCTTCACACATATCATGCTGTCATGTGGTCCTAATGGAAATGCTATGTCTGTACAGAAGAAGCCATAAGCTCCTGGATAGCAAGGTCCACTTTCATTTACCTTTGTAGCCTTTATCTGTTACCTGTTTTCATTCTTAAGACAAAATACCTGACATGAACAATTTAAATGAAGGAAGGCTCAGAACTTAAAAGGGTACTCACCAAGTTAGCAGGGAGGTCATGGAGAAACGGATGACACTGAGAACATGGGGCTGAGACTCTCCCTATCCAGATGGGTCTAAAGAGCAGAATAAAGAGTGCTAGCATTCCGTTCAGTCCCTTTTTATTTCCCATTGGCACTCAGGCATGGACCTCAGTCAATGACATGGTGTCAGATACACACACAGTACCAGTCTTCCTCTTCCTTTCAAGACACACCTTTGTTGACACAATGGATGCCACATTAGTGCCCTAGGTGTTTCTTAAACCAATCAAGTTGACAACCTAACTTGAGCCATAGCTTCTATGCTTAGGATGATATCTGGCGGTGACCGTGGAAAGCAGGAACAAATGAGAAGAGGAAGGTACAGCATGTGAGCAAAGACTGATTTTAAGAAATACATCAAGGATAAATGGGAGATGAGCACTGCTTTGAGGTAAACTCAAGGATTAAATTTAGAATGTATTTAAAAGCTACGTGCAAAGAATTAAGAGTTATTCTGTTTGCTTGCTTATTTGAATGGCTACTTGTTTACTTGCTTGCTTTTGGTGTTCCATCTGCCCTCTGACCATGAAATTGCAGGTACAAATCTCGGTCTTTCTTCTGTACATTATTTTCAAAAAAAAAAAAAAAACAATTAATTAATCATGAAGCAACACAGATTTCAACAGTGACCAAAAAAAAAAAAAAAAAAAAAAAAGTTTTGTGTGTGAAATGAAAGCACATGACCTCCCTGATACAGGAGACCATGGCAAACATCGAATGACCTCCCTGAAGTCAGAGGCCTTGGCACACATCACAGGGGAGTCTGGTGGTAAGAAGCAGGGAGGAGCTATCCACAAGGACTGCACCATGTCAAGAGTTCATTTTTATGAGAAAGAAAACCGAAAGGATGGCAGCAGGCTGTCCTTGAGACCATGCATCTGAATAAAGGGATTTTGTAAGATTCCTACTAGTCCTATTAGATATGGTTTCATAGCAGTGATCAGCTCATAATTATGCATGATAACTGGAAAGCACAGACTAACAGATAACCCCAATATCATTTATATTATTTGTCAAACAGTTTCTCATAGTGAAACTGCACAAATTAAACACGTCTAAGCTTGAAACTTACTTCTTGCCACTAAGAAGTTGTGCAATTTTGTAATCCTTGCTTTTTCTCATGGTTGTAAGAAAAGGGAGTGGGAGTGTGGCTCATGATTGGAGAACAAAGCATGGCAGCAGGAGTAAATGGTCACACTATGCCAGCAGTCAGGAAGCAGGGAGAGGTGAGTTTTCTCCTGCTCATTCATTAGTCAAGGATTCAAGTCCAAACATGAAATTTGTCTTCCTTCCTCCAGTGCCCCATAGACACACCCACAGGTACACTCCAGATGCAGTCAAATTGACAGTGAGATTAACCAAAGACCTCAAAAGAATCATTTAGTACTGGAGATGAACCTTAGCCATGGAGTGCTTGCCTGGCATTCAAGAAGCTCTGGGTTCAATCCCCATCTCTACAATAATAACTATTATTATTCAATCTTTCTGAACTTTACCTCTATAGCTTAAAGTGGGTATAATAATATCTGTGTCCTGGCAGCCTGTTATCTGCCAATGAACTACCGTACTAGGTAACCAATAAATGAAAACTTTTAGCAGAGTCATAATTTTTACTCTTTGGCTTTGCTACATAAACAAAACTACCCTAGTCAATATATTTAAATATCCATTTCCCTTTCCCACTAAAACCACCAGCATATTATAGATCACTATTCATTCAACATGTTTTTGTTGGTAAAAGGATTTTGACAGGGTCCATTTACACACCCACATTCTCTGCCATAAGCAAGTTGCTGTCCCTGTGAATAACTGACAATGCAAAAAGTCAACTCATAGCACAAGTTTCTTCTGATAGTTGTGACAGAAATTTAAATAGATGATTTTATAGAATGCATCCAAGAGAAATATTTTGAAAGCATTAAGTAACTAATTCTTTAAAACTTAAAATTAGTTGTTTACTGACTTGAAGGAAACAAGATTGTTGTGTTTCTGAGTAGTTTAGCTCTACTTGCAGTCTGACACGGGCTTCCTGACTATACTTTCTTGACTTTAAAATCTTCTCATTTTAAAGCAGAGAGCTGTGATTCAACTTGCATTTTTCCATTTTCATTATGGCAGACATTATTAACACTGTTTTCCATTCTCACCAAGATAGACTAACAGGATTTTTATTTTACTGTGGATTTTTCAATATGTGCCTAACAGGAGCAATGTCAATGATAGATGTTTGGATGGAACATTGAAGGTTTCCTGAGATAATTTCCTGTCTTCATGTTTGTATTTCCAGTGTTCTAAGAGAAAGGTGCCTGGGAGTGTTCAAGAATCCTGCCTCAACCTTCAGTATCAGCTATGATCTTAAATCTTTTATCTGAAAAATAGAAGGTCTTTCCCCAAATGGAGAAGTAACATTTAGCAAAGAATAATATTCTGTATACCAATGCTTTGTTGTTTGTGTGTGTGTTGGTTTTGAAGGTATTTAAGCAGTTTTTAGTTTTTGATGTTATTTTAGAAACATGGAAGCAGAAGTCAGAGAGATGACTCAGTGCGTAAAGGTGCGTACTGCCAAGAATGGAGGCCTGAGTTCATTCCTGGGCCTCACATGGTAAAAAAGAGAGAACCAGCTTTCACAAACTGTCTTCTGGCTTTTACACAAGTCCAACAATTTAAAATGCCTATTCCTCCTGGTTTGAAAATGAAGTGTGAGGAGACAGGAGAGAAGCCCAGAGGGCCAAAAGAATGAATGGAAATATGCAGCTGTCAGGGTGGGAGTGGGGGTAAAAGGAACCTCTAGAAAGTCCCAGAGACCCATGATGGGAGAGGCTCCCAGAACTCAATGTGGGTAACCTTAGCCAAAATGCCCAACAGTGGAGATATGGAACATGAAGAGGCCAACTTCAGTAGTCAGACAGATGGAGACACCAACCCACCTTCAAAATTTTTGACCTAAAATTGTTTCTTTCTAAAAGAAATGCAGGGACAAAAATGGACCGGAGACTAAAGGAATGGCCAGTCTGTGACTGGTCCAACTTGGTATCCATTCCATGGGTGGGCACCAAACCCTGACACTATTAATGATATTATGCTATTCTTGTAGACAGGAGCATAGCATGAATATCCTCTGAGAGGCTCTACCAGCAACTGACTGAAACAGATGCAGATACAGCCAAGCATTGGACTAAGGTCAGGGTCTCCTCTGGAAGAGTTTGGGGAAAGTCTGAAGGAACAGAAGACGATGGCAACCCCATAGAAAGAACAACAACATCAACTAACCTGGAGCCCTAGGAGCTCCCAGAGACTGAACCACCAACCAAAGAGCATACAGGAGCTGGCCCAAGGCCTCTGGCACATATGTATCAGAGGACTGCCTTGTCTGGCCTCAGTGGAAGAAAATGCACCTAATCCTGTAGAGACTTGATGCTCTAGGGAGGAGCACCCTTTCAGAGGGGACAGGGGTGGGGGAAGAACTCTTCAAGGGGGACCTGGTGGGAGGCAACATTTGGGATGTAAATTAAAATAATTAATTATTTTTTTAAAAAAGAAAAAAAATGAAGTGAAATTCCCCTTGTGTATCAGACATTAATCACAGGAAAACTCAAGGGAGCCTAGCTTTGCTACTATCAACTAGTTTGTATCTGTGGTGGTTTGAATGAAAATGGCCCCCATAGGCTCATAGGGAGACTCATAGGGAATGGTACTACTAGAGGGTGTGGCTTTCTTAGAATGGGTGTAACCTTTTTGGAGGAAGTCTGATACTAGATCTGGGCTTTGTGGTTTCCAATACTGGAGCCCAGGCCCAGTCTCTCTCTCTCTCTCTCTTCCTAATGCCTACATCTAGATGTAGAACTCTCAGCTACCTCTCCAGTACCATGTCTGCCTGCATGCCACCATACTTTCCACCATGATAGTAATAGACTAAACTCTGAAACTGTAAGCCAGCCCCACCAAAATGTTTTCTTATATAAGAGTGGCCTTGGTCATGGTGTCTCTTCACAGCAATAGAAACCATAACTCTTGGGAAGGACCACATCTCTTTCTAGAACTTTTTCCACATTTGAAACTATAAAGATCCCATTCTTTGTAGATAACAGAGGGTTAGTAAATGCTTCAAATACCAGAATTTATTTGAAAACAAATTCTATATTAAGCTACAGTAGGTGCCTCTATATCCTATTTAATGACTGTGGTACATTTCTAATAGGGAACTCAGGAGTAATAGTTATTTATAGGCTATACTCGAAGCCATCAGCTACACCTTCAGGTGTTCTGTATTTGCAGGGATGATTACACAATGAATGCCTAATCTTGGCTAGAACATAAATAGAAACAAGAAAACAAATTTCCAGGCAAGCATACCTGTAATTTTAAACTGTTGATCCTGTAAGAGACTTCTTGAGAGACTACAGAAATTGGAGTAAGCATGGTCCCTTCCAACCTCCACCTAGGATTATATATGCCTACCTGGAAAGCAAAGCCCTCAAAATCAGTAGCTAGGGAGTTAGCAGTCACTACCTGTTGGCTGAGATTGAAAGACCAACCAGAATTGAAACAATAAACAGGGTGGTTTATCATACTGGTGCGTCATTTTCAAATGAGGCCCCATTCAAACATGAGCTATTTCCTGAAGCCTAAGGACTCTGAGCCCATTATTTCCGTATGTTTGCTCATGTGTTTGTTGTATTTTGTTGCTATCTGGTAAACCATTTATTCACTCACTCAACAGACAGTTTTGAAGTAACAGGATAATAAAGAAAATCTGATATGGGCACCAAGGGCCATTGATATTTGCTCCTCCAACTTCTGCCCTCACCCTTCCTTACCTTATGTTTCTCCCTATAAATTCAACACACAAAACAAGATCCATCCAAAAGAAAATGATAGCTTGCCCTCAGAAAATCAACTGAAAATCCAAACAAAAAATCAATAAATTAAAATCTTGGTAGACTGAGGGCTGGTTTTTTCACATTTTAAATGGAAGGGTTACTTCAGATATTTGCAATATGCCACTAGGAGAAAATGAAACATTTTTGGTGAATGCACTCATCACCAGCAGATAGTGCACACAATAAATGTTAGCTGTTTTTTTCCTTTTCTTTCATTTAAGTTTTTAAATATTTAATTGTTGGGGTAATCTGTGCACATGGGTACAGGTGCTTCCTGGGGGCCAAAGAGGGCAGCAGATGCCCTAGAGCTGGAGTTACAGGTCTCTGTGATCAGCCCAACAGGTGAGGATAGCACTGAGGACCTTTGCAAGAGGGGTTAAGTGCTCTTAGCCTCTGAGACATCTTTCTAAATGCCCCTTTTTGTTTTGTTTATTTATAATAACATTTTTAGGCAGATAACACATAATATCATGAAACGCAAGCACAAGAAGTCATGATTGCTGGCTCCAAGGTGCTTATGATAATGCAGGAAAACATTCAGGTAAAGAGCAGACAGCTCTGTGGGATAATTGTGCCAGCAGAGGTGAACACAAGGACACAAGTGTCTATTCCCAGGTAAACAGAGAAGCAGAGACTAGGCAGAGGAAGGCCTTGAAATTATGGCAGCCACCAATTCATGGAATATTAAATTCCAGACCCTGTACAAAGTACTTTGTAAGCATTTCTGACTGTATTATTAAAACACATATACACTTTATAGACAGAAAGCTGTAGGAGATTACTCAAGCTACTCTCAAGCATACAAACTGTCACATCAGGGGCAAAACTGAGGCTGGGACTCAAGTCTATTTGCTCTATGGCCCTCTCTCAAAATAAGCAAAACCACAGAAATAAACCTAAATCAGATCTTTTAGATATGTTGCCCTATGTATTTCACGGCAAGATAAGATTATGAAGTCTAGTTAAATTCAAATAGTGTAAGTTCAGTATTTAAATCACAAATATTGACTAGAATATCCTTATACTAAAAAGTAGCTATGTTTAATATAAATTGGTGGTTAACTTGGGGTCCTATATTTTCACTAGCTAATCACAGCAACCCTATTGCCCTGAACCTTCTCATGCTATGCTACTCAGCAAGTTCCACACCTTTCTATTCAAAGGCCAGACATGTCTTTTGCCTTTATAGGGTTTTTTGTTATTTTGTTTTGTTTTTTTTTTTGTGCAAAGGGGCCACATAAAAATAAAAATAAAAAATATATATGATCACTAGCATATTTTCTATACCTACTGTGGGTCACTAATACATTAATTCTATATGAATATATATTAATCTTCTATGTAGCCTCAGTCAATATTAGAACACAATTTGCTGAGAGTCACTCAGCTACAAAAGTGGAGACTGAAGGCTGGGTTGTAGCTTGCTGGTAGAAAACCTGCCTTATTGCCAGGGTTCCATCACTGGCAAGGCAAAAAGACACAATAAATTAAATAAGATATTAAAATAAAATATGTGCATTGAAAAGTCAATGACTACCCACAGAAAAGTCATGTCTCCATCTTCTCCACCCATAGCTATCTGAAGCTCTCTCACAGGGAGCTCTGACCTCTGCACCTTCAGCCTTCACCTACTGTCTATTGTTTGAACATCTACATACATTCCAATTCTCTGCACAGGGTCTTCTCTCTCTGGAAATTAATGAAGCTATATCTAACTAGAGTTAAATTTGAAATAAATGTACCTAAGAGCCTCAGACAGAAAAAGACACAAAGTCAATCAATCACAGGGCAGAGAGAAATCTCCTGCTGTCAGATGGCACCACAGCTTAGCTGTTTCCTTATTTGTAGACATTTCCTAGGTTGTTTTTAAAGGCTGAGGCACATCACTTACTAGGCTGTCTTTGACCAAGTTGACAGGATCAACTTTTATTTAATTCCATTCTATATTGAATCTGCTTTGAAAGCCACTTTTGATTATCCAGGCTAAAGGAAGGTATTGCAAAATGCCAGATAAGGAAGCAATTAAATTTACCTTCGGACTGTGCTGCTGCACTTATATTTGTTCACCACAATAAGCAGTGAGGCTCAGGCTCCTGTCTGTGTGCTGTTCAGTGCTGTCTCCTCTCCTCTGTCCCAGAGTCAATCCCATCTGTGGTGTGGTCTTTTCTCAAGAGGCAGGAGAAAGGGGAGCATGTCAGGAATGTCTGGGTCCTAGCTGAAATGATGGTATCACCTTTCAGGGGTAGATGTCAGGCCTAAAGTAAAGTTCATGAACCCCCTAAATCACGCACATGCTGTAACTCCTTCTGAGTCATGAAGTCTCCAGGAGAGATTATTTGTCTTTTCTTCCCCTGCCCTGTATTAGATATTGGGAGCATAAAGACATGTTAGACATAACCTCTGCCAGTCAGACTATGACTATAGTCTGAAACAGAATATAACAGAAATAGCCAAAAGATGGTGCAAGGAATAAAGTTCTAAAACATGCTATAACATGGATGGAAACATTACAGTAAGTAAAATAAAAGATACACAAAAGCACAAATATTCATTATAAAAGCTACCTAGAATGGACAAATGAATAGAGTCGGAGCACAATGTGGAGTCACCAGAGCTAAAGGGAGGAAGGGGTGTGGAGTTATTACATCATCAATCATGTAGGTTAGGGGTATGGGGTTATTACATCATCAAATATGTAGATTATGGGTGTGGAGTTATTACATCATCAAGTATGTAGGTTATGGGTGTGGAGTTATTACATCATTAAGCATATAGGTTAGGGGTATGGAGTTATTACATCTTTGAGCATGTAGGTTCAGTTTTGGAAGATGAGCACATTACAGAAATGGACAGTAGTCATGGTTGGACAACACTGAGGAGGATAGTGAACGTCCCTAAATTATAAACTTAAATAAATGCTTAATTTGTTGTGTTTAATTTACTATTATTTCAAAACAAAACTATCAACCAACTGAAAATTTTCTCTTAGGGGAATGAATAGACATATTTAAAAAAATTAAAGGCTAGTAATTTCCTCCCCAAAGGATGTAACACAAGGAATTATCTTTGTTTTAGAATTACAAACAAATCATCCAAAGAAAGAAATCATGCTGCTGTTTAATTCACTCAAGAGTTTATTTTACCACATCAGTTCATGAGTGGGCCTGAGGAGATGGGTTAGTGGGCAAAAGTCACACAGTATAAGGACGAGAGTTCAAATCCCTAGAAACCACATAATTGTCAGATGGGTGTGGCACCCCACATATAATGCCAGCTTTGAGGAGGTAGAGACAAGGGACCCCGGATCAAACTGGCTAATAATAGACTGTCTGAATCAGTAAACTCTAGATTCAGTTGAGAGGCCCTGCCTCAATGTGTAAGGAAGGAGGAATGTGGTCAAGTACTCCAAACATCAGTCTTGGACATCACATACATGTACATGCACATATCTTTCCAAACAAATGCATCTACTCATGAGAAGAATAATGCATTTCACAATAAACATAGAAAAAGCAAAGTATAGGACAGGATATTTTTATGGGGCAGGAAGCTTAAGTAGACTATAACTTGAACAACCTGTGAGTGACAGATGGGAATCCGGTCTCAAACTGTTTGTCAGTGCAAAGACACAGCTCTCATCTCAAAGGGATAAAAAATAGCTAATTCTAGAGCCAAACATGAATGGTTACATCCCAGGAACATGGGTTGAGGTAGCTCTAAATACTATATTACAGTTTGGAAATTGTTTCATGAAGCTTCTACAATTACAAAGTAAGATGAGCAAACCATGGCAATTTTTCAAATGTATGGTAGAAACATCAGATAAGCAGGCTATAGCAAGTGACTCCTCTCTGTTATTGATCACAGATGCTATCTGATGACATTCTTAGCCTTTGAATTGGTAAAAGAGAGGGGTTTGTCAGTATGTCCTAAAATGGTGACAAAGAAGTGATCAGCAAATGGCCATCATGGAAGCGAAAGGAAGTCCAGGATGCTTTGGCTTAGGACCTTCTACATTCCAATCCTCTACAATAACAGCAGATACTATTAGTCATCTTTTTTTTTTCTGAGAACTTAAGTTCACAAGATTCTACAAGATAAAAATTTGCCTAAGATGTAAAAGTTGTCTCAGGAAATTACTAACACCTCCCCACTCCCCAAATCTATAAGATGACTAGGGTATTTGAAAATGGTTAAAGAAAATGAGGATTTATCCTAATCAAAACTGACCATATAATCAATAATAAGGACAAATGCTTTTATACCACACGAACATATCCAAATATAGTAGTATGCACCACAGTTCTGACAAGGTCAGTGTCCCTAAGCTGTATGAAAGATAAGTAAGATATTGACCTCAGAGATTAATATTTAGGGATAAATCAGGACCCCAGAGACACATACCTCCTCATGTCTCAGAATTCCACAATGTTGTATCTTCTCTCCAATAGTTTTAACATTTCACCTTGCCTAGCACCATTTTCTTTCTTATTGTTTATTGAAATATTGTCCTAGCAGCACTGACTTTATTATCAGAGAGAATAATACAAGAAATGATTTGTAGAATGTTTTAAAACATGTTTTATAGATTTTTCTTTTTTTTTTTTTCCATTTTTTATTAGGTATTTAACTCATTTACATTTCCAATGCTATACCAAAAGTCCCCCATATCCACCCACCCCCACTCCCCTGCCCACCCACTCCCCCTTTTTGGCCCTGGTATTCCCCTGTACTGGGGCATATAAAGTTTGCAAGTCCAATGGGCCTCTCTTTCCAGTGATGGCCGACTAGGCCATCTTTTGATATATATGCAGCTAGAGTCAAGAGCTCCGGGGTACTGGTTAGCTCATAATGTTGTTCCACCTATAGGGTTGCAGATCCCTTTAGCTCCTTGGCTACTTTCTCTAGCTCCTCCATTGGGAGCCCTATGATCCATCCATTAGCTGACTGTGAGCATCCACTTCTGTGTTTGCTGGGCCCCGGCATAGTCTCACAAGAGACAGCTACATCTGCGTCCTTTCAATAAAATCTTGCTAGTGTATGCAATGGTGTCAGCGTTTGGATGCTGATTATGGGGTGGATCCCTGGCTATGGCAGTCTCTACATGGTCCATCCTTTCATCTCAGCTCCAAACTTTGTCTCTGTAACTCCTTCCATGGGTGTTTTGTTCCCAAATCTAAGGAGGGGGATAGTGTCCACACTTCAGTCTTCATTGTCCTTGAGTTTCATGTGTTTAGCAAATTATATCTTATATCTTGGGTATCCTAGGTTTGGGGCTAATATCCACTTATCAGTGAATACATATTGTGTGAGTTTCTTTGTGAATGTGTTACCTCACTCAGGATGATGCCCTCCAGGTCCATCCATTTGGCTAGGAATTTCATAAATTCATTCTTTTTAATAGCTGAGTAGTACTCCATTGTGTAGATGTACCACATTTTCTGTATCCATTCCTCTGTTGAGGGGCATCTAGGTTCTTTCCAGTTTCTGGCTATTATAAATAAGGCTGCTATGAACATAGTGGAGCATGTGTCCTTCTTACCTGTTGGGGCATCTTCTGGATATATGCCCAGGAGAGGTATTGCTGGATCCTCCGGTAGTACTATGTCCAGTTTTCTGAGGAACCGCCAGACTGATTTCCAGAGTGGTTGTACAAGCCTGCACTCCCACCAACAATGAAGGAGTGTTCCTCTTTCTCCACATCCTCGCCAGCATCTGCTGTCACCTGAATTTTTGATCTTAGCCATTCTGACTGGTGTGAGGTGGAATCTCAGGGTTGTTTTGATTTGCATTTCCCTGATGATTAAGGATGTTGAACATTTTTCCAAGTGCTTCTCTGCCATTCGGTATTCCTCAGGTGAGAATTCTTTGTTCAGTTCTGAGCCCCATTTTTTAATGGGGTTATTTGATTTTCTGAAGTCCACCTTCTTGAGTTCTTTATATATGTTGGATATTAGTCCCCTATCTGATTTAGGATAGGTAAAGATCCTTTCCCAATCTGTTGGTGGCCTTTTTGTCTTATTGACGGTGTCTTTTGCCTTGCAGAAACTTTGGAGTTTCATTAGGTCCCATTTGTCGATTCTCGATCTTACAGCACAAGCCATTGCTGTTCTGTTCAGGAATTTTTCCCCTGTGCCCATATCTTCAAGGCTTTTCCCCACTTTCTCCTCTATAAGTTTCAGTGTCTCTGGTTTTATGTGAAGTTCCTTGATCCACTTAGATTTGACCTTAGTACAAGGAGATAAGTATGGATCGATTCGCATTCTTCTACACGATAACAACCAGTTGTGCCAGCACCAATTGTTGAAAATGCTGTCTTTCTTCCACTGGATGGTTTTAGCTCCCTTGTCGAAGATCAAGTGACCATAGGTGTGTGGGTTCATTTCTGGATCTTCAATTCTATTCCATTGGTCTACTTGTCTGTCTCTATACCAGTACCATGCAGTTTTTATTACAATTGCTCTGTAGTAAAGCTTTAGGTCTGGCATGGTGATTCTGCCAGAAGTTCTTTTATCCTTGAGAAGACTTTTTGCTATCCTAGGTTTTTTGTTATTCCAGACAAATTTGCAAATTGCTCCTTCCAATTCGTTGAAGAATTGAGTTGGAATTTTGATGGGGATTGCATTGAATCTGTAGATTGCTTTTGGCAAGATAGCCATTTTTACAATGTTGATCCTGCCAATCTATGAGCATGGGAGATCTTTCCATCTTCTGAGATCTTCCTTAATTTCTTTCTTCAGAGATTTGAAGTTTTTATCATACAGATCTTTCACTTCCTTAGTTAGAGTCACGCCAAGATATTTTATATTATTTGTGACTATTGAGAAGGGTGTTGTTTCCCTAATTTCTTTCTCAGCCTGTTTATTCTTTGTATAGAGAAAGGCCATTGACTTGTTTGAGTTTATTTTATATCCAGCTACTTCACCGAAGCTGTTTATCAGGTTTAGGAGTTCTCTGGTAGAATTTTTAGGGTCACTTATATATACTATCATATCATCTGCAAAAAGTGATATTTTGACTTCCTCTTTTCCAATTTGTATCCCCTTGATCTCCTTTTGTTGTCGAATTGCTCTGGCTAATACTTCAAGTACTATGTTGAAAAGGTAGGGAGAAAGTGGGCAGCCTTGTCTAGTCCTTGATTTTAGTGGGATTGCTTCCAGCTTCTCTCCATTTACTTTGATGTTGGCTACTGGTTTGCTGTAGATTGCTTTTATCATGTTTAGGTATGGGCCTTGAATTCCTGATCTTTCCAAAACTTTTATCATGAATGGGTGTTGGATCTTGTCAAATGCTTTTTCTGCATCTAACGAGATGATCATGTGGTTTTTGTCTTTGAGTTTGTTTATATAATGGATTACATTGATGGATTTTCGTATATTAAACCATCCCTGCATCCCTGGAATAAAACCTACTTGGTCAGGATGGATGATTGCTTTAATGTGTTCTTGGATTCGGTTAGCGAGAATTTTATTGAGGATTTTTGCATCGATATTCATAAGAGAAATTGGTCTGAAGTTCTCTATCTTTGTTGGATCTTTCTGTGGTTTAGGTATCAGAGTAATAGTGGCTTCATAAAATGAGTTGGATAGAGTACCTTCTACTTCTATTTTGTGAAATAGTTTGTGCAGAATTGGAATTAGATCTTCTTTGAAGGTCTGATAGAACTCTGCACTAAACCCATCTGGTCCTGGGCTTTTTTTGGTTGGGAGACTATTAATAACTGCTTCTATTTCTTTAGGTGATATGGGACTGTTTAGATGGTCAACTTGATCCTGATTCAACTTTGGTACCTGGTATCTGTCCAGAAATTTGTCCATTTCGTCCAGGTTTTCCAGTTTTGTTGAGTATAGCCTTTTGTAGAAGGATCTGATGGTGTTTTGGATTTCTTCAGGATCTGTTGTTATGTCTCCCTTTTCATTTCTGATTTTGTTAATTAGGATTTTGTCCCTGTGCCCTTTAGTGAGTCTAGCTAAGGGTTTATCTATCTTGTTGATTTTCTCAAAGAACCAACTCCTCGTTTGGTTAATTCTTTGAATAGTTCTTCTTGTTTCCACTTGGTTGATTTCACCCCTGAGTTTGATTATTTCCTGCCGTCTACTCCTCTTGGGTGAATTTGCTTCCTTTTTTTCTAGGGCTTTTAGATGTGTTGTCAAGCTGCTAGTATGTGCTGTCTCCCGTTTCTTCTTGGAGGCACTCAGCGCTATGAGTTTCCCTCTTAGAAATGCTTTCATTGTGTCCCATAGGTTTGGGTACGTTGTGGCTTCATTTTCATTAAACTCTAAAAAGTCTTTAATTTCTTTCTTTATTCCTTCCTTGACCAAGCTATCATTGAGAAGAGTGTTATTCAGTTTCCACGTGAATGTTGGCTTTCCATTATTTATGTTGTTATTGAAGATCAGTCTTAGGCCATGGTGGTCTGATAGGATACATGGGACAATTTCAATATTTTTGTATCTATTGAGGCCTGTTTTGTGACCAATTATATGGTCAATTTTGGAGAAGGTCCCGTGAGGTGCTGAGAAGAAGGTATATCCTTTTGTTTTAGGATAAAATGTTCTGTAGATATCTGTCAGGTCCATTTGTTTCATAACTTCTGTTAGTTTCACTGTGTCCCTGTTTAGTTTCTGTTTCCACGATCTGTCCTTTGAAGAAAGTGGTGTGTTGAAGTCTCCCACTATTATTGTGTGAGGTGCAATGTATGCTTTGAACTTTACTAAAGTGTCTCTAATGAATGTGGCTGCCCTTGCATTTGGTGCGTAGATATTCAGAATTGAGAGTTCCTCTTGGAGGATTTTACCTTTGATGAGTATGAAGTGTCCCTCCTTGTCTTTTTTGATAACTTTGGGTTGGAAGTCGATTTTATCCGATATTAAAATGGCTACTCCAGCTTGTTTCTTCAGTCCATTTGCTTGGAAAATTGTTTTCCAGCCTTTCACTCTGAGGTAGTGTCTGTCTTTTTCCCTGAGATGGGTTTCCTGTAAGCAGCAGAATGTTGGGTCCTGTTTGTGTAGCCAGTCTGTTAGTCTATGTCTTTTTATTGGGGAATTGAGTCCATTGATATTAAGAGATATTACGGAAAAGTAATTGTTGCTCCCTTTTATTTTTGTTGTTAGAGTTGGCATTCTGTTCTTGTGGCTGTCTTCTTTTTGGTTTGTTGAATGATTACTTTCTTGGTTGTTCTAGGGCGTGATTTCCGTCCTTGTATTGCTTCTTTTCTGTTATTATCCTTTGAAGGGCTGGATTCGTGGAAAGATATTGTGTGAACTTGGTTTTGTCGTGGAATACTTTGGTTTCTCCATCTATGGTAATTGAGAGTTTGGCCGGGTATAGTAGCCTGGGCTGGCATTTGTGTTCTCTTAGTGTCTGTATAACATCTGTCCAGGCTCTTCTGGCTTTCATAGTCTCTGGTGAAAAGTCTGGTGTAATTCTGATAGGCCTTCCTTTATATGTTACTTGACCTTTCTCCCTTACTGCTTTTAATATTCTATCTTTATTTAGTGCATTTGTTGTTCTGATTATTATGTGTCGGGAGGAATTTCTTTTCTGGTCCAGTCTATTTGGAGTTCTGTATGCTTCTTGTATGATCATGGGCATCTCTTTTTTTATGTTTGGGAAGTTTTCTTCTATTATTTTGTTGAAGATATTAGCTGGCCCTTTAAGTTGAAAATCTTCATTCTCATCAATTCCTATTATCTGTAGGTTTGGTCTTCTCATTGTGTCCTGGATTACCTGGATGTTTTGAGTTAGGATCCTTTTGCATTTTGTATTTTCTTTGACTGTTGTGTCGATGTTCTCTATGGAATCTTCTGCACCTGAGATTCTCTCTTCCATTTCTTGTATTCTGTTGCTGATGCTCGCATCTATGGTTCCAGATCTCTTTCCTAGGGTTTCTATCTCCAGCGTTGCCTCGCTTTGGGTTTTCTTTATTGTGTCTACTTCCCCTTTTAGTTCTAGTATGGTTTTGTTCATTTCCATCACCTGTTTGGCTGTGTTTTCCTGCTTTTCTTTAAGAGCCTGTAACTCTTTAGCAGTGCTCTCCTGTAAATCTTTAAGTGACTTATGAAAGTCCTTCTTGATGTCCTCTATCATCATCATGAGAAATGTTTTTAAATCTGGGTCTAGATTTTCGGTTGTGTTGGGGTGCCCAGGACTAGGTGGGGTGGGAGTGCTGCGTTCTGATGATGGTGAGTGGTCTTGATTTCTGTTAGTAGGATTCTTACGTTTGCCTTTCGCCATCTGGTAATCTCTGAAGCTAGCTGTTTTAGTTGTCACTGTTAAGAGCTTGTTCTTCAGGTGACTCTGTTAGCCTCTATGAGCAGACCTGGAGGGTAGCACTCTCCTTAGTTTCAGTGGGCAGAGTATTCTCTGCAGGCAAGCTCTCTTCTTGCAAGGCAGGTACCCAGATATCTGGTGTTCGAACCAGACTCCTGGCAGAAGTTGTGTTCCACTCACTAGAGGTCTTAGGATCACGTGTGGAATCCTGTGTGGGCCCTTGCGGGTGTCAGGCGACTCAGCTGGCAAGGTAGCCGGGGCTCGAGTGGAGTGGAAGGGGTTTGTGCCCCAGATCAAGCCCGGGTAGCCTGCTTCCCTATGTACCGCAGTCTCAAGTTCCACGTGATTGGATTGGGGCAGGCACTGTGGTCCACTCACCAGAGGTCTTAGGGTCCCGTGGGGAGTCCCGTGTGGACCCTTGCGGGTGTTGGGCAAGACTCTGCTGGCAAGGTAGCCCGGGGCTCGAGTCTCGAGTCGAGCGGAAGGGACTTGTGCCCCAGATCAGGCCCGGGTAGCCTGCTTCCCTATGTACCGCAGTCTCAAGTTCCGCGCGATTGGATTGGGGCAGGCACTGTGGTCCACTCACCAGAGGTCTTAGGGTCCCGTGGGGAGTCCCGTGTGGGCCCTTGCGGGTGTTGGGCAAGACTCTGCTGGCAAGGTAGCCCGGGGCTCGAGTCTCGAGTCGAGCGGAAGGGACTTGTGCCCCAGATCAGGCCCGGGTAGCCTGCTTCCCTATGTACCGCAGTCTCAAGTTCCGCGCGATTGGATTGGGGCAGGCACTGTGATCCACTCACCAGAGGTCTTAGGGTCCCGTGGGGAGTCCCGTGTGGACCCTTGCGGGTGTTGGGCAAGACTCTGCTGGCAAGGTAGCCCGGGGCTCGAGTCTCGAGTTGAGCGGAAGGGACTTGTGCCCCAGATCAGGCCCGGGTAGCCTGCTTCCCTATGTACCGCAGTCTCGAGTTCCGCGCGATTGGATTGGGGCAGGCACTGTGGTCCACTCACCAGAGGTCTTAGGGTCCCGTGGGGAGTCCCGTGTGGGCCCTTGCGGGTGTTGGGCAAGACTCTGCTGGCAAGGTAGCCCGGGGCTCGAGTCTCGAGTCCTAGATTTTTCAAGTAATTAATGCTAAATATCTTACTGATTTGCCAGGTAGCATGGAAAAGGCAGTGTGCTGTTGGTCAATGAATATATACCTTAATTTGAGTTTCACAGAAAGCATTCTGTTTCCCACTTAAAAAGAGTACGTGTGGGTCCTAGAAGGAAAATGCATCTAAAAATGACTTGGTCATTTCTCAGGAGTAGGCATCACCCTCTCATTTTTAAAGGCATTTGCCAGGTCCACTAAAAGGGAAATTTCCACCTCAGTGGTAGGTTAGTTTGTGCAGCTGTACCACACTGATAATGCCCATGTTGCTGGTGTCAGTCAGGATTATTAGTCACAGGCAAATAGTTGTCGCAGAAATGTTCTCTGGTTTAAGCAGGAGCAGTCCTGCCATGGGGACCTGACGCAAACTCCTAGGGTCTCTGTGCTGTTCTTCTCTAAGACCACTGTCAGATGCTTTCCCACAGAGACCTCTTTGCTTATCATATTTGCTTTTCCCAATGTTTTATACAGACTAATTGCACTCTCATAATGATTATGTGCAATGATGAAAGGTAAATAACAGCCATCCAAAGGTACACCTGGGACATCACTCCTAATCCATAGATTATCACTGAATAGATATGTAAGTATTTTGGCTGGTGTTTTAGATAAGACTAATGGATTATCCTTAGTCCAACCATAAACTTTTAAAGAGAGGGGCTGAAAGAAATTTAACACACATATACACAAGAAGAAAAGACAGAGATTTAGAGTAGGGACACTAGCCTAGGAATGCTAGCAACTTCAAAAACTTAAAGACCATGGAAGTTTCTTCATCAGAGTTTTTTCAGAGACTATGACCCTGCCAAACCCTGAATTCAGATTTTTCTGCCACAGTGAAAAAATAAATTCATGTTGTGCTGAGTCATTTGATTATGGCAATGTATCAAAATGGTGTTGGGAAACATAAACAGATACCATTTTTATCTTCATTCTGAAAACAGGGAGACAGGCATGGAAAGATGTTGTAACTTCTCAGCACAGCATAAGTAACAGTGAATATTTGAACCCGTGCAGATAGGCTGCAGAACAAACCCAAAATCTAGGATAAAAATCTATCCCTCTAAAGACAAATCACTACAAAGTTCATGATGGAAGGACAGTGCAGCCAACTGGCTCTAGAGGCACTTCTCCACCCTCCTTCCAGCACACAGAATATAACAAAGTCTTGGGGCCAGCAAGGTGGACACTTGTCAGTCTTGATACCTAAGTTAGGGCCTATCTCTACCACTGGAAGTATGAGCCTCTTGAAGGCCACTGAAACTGCTGATAAGACCCACATGTGTGCACAGAGGTCTATGCACCAAGGCTTGATCTTACACTCAGTGTTGACTTGCTGGGGCTGCTTTATGAAAGCACCACCAACAGAGAATCTCAAGCCACACAGATGTGCTGTCTCAAAGTTCTCAGGGATGGAAGTCTGGGGTCAGGGTATCATCAGGATAGGTTCCTTCTAACAGCAATGGGAAGAAGTCATTCCAGGCCCTTCCTCTGGTTTCTAGGGATGGCTAACTTTCTTATTCTCCTTAGTATAGACATATGACTGCTTTGACCCTGTCTTTACAAGACTTTCGTCTGAACATATGTCTATCACCAAATCCCCAATTACATGGGACAGGATCCTGCCCCAAGGACCTCTCTTAACTTGTTAGATCATTAACAACTCCTTTTGCAAACCAGCTCACCTTCTTGGGAACTTGAGTTTAGTTATGATTTCCAGATAAGAATCTGTGAGGTGCACAACTTGACCCATAATAACTTCCCAGCACATTGCACTCTGGCCCTGATGTGGTGAGCAACTCAGAAAAGCAATTTCACTTTCTTGTACTACCTTGTGCAGCAACTGAAAGCATGCCTGGTGCTTGATGCATGTTCAGCCTTCCCATTGCTTAATTCAGCAATTTCTCAGACCAGACTTTCTGTTCTGTTTTGAATTCTTGCAGTACCATAGCTTCAAAAGCAAAGACCTACTTATATCACAACCATTTTTTAACTCTCTGAATTTTTAAATTATATTATAACTTCAAAATGTTAAGAATTTGAGCTGATAAAGCTCCACTTTGATAAGTTACCCCTCACTGTGATCTGAATGAGAAATGGCCCCCATAGGCTCATGCGTCTGAATACTTGGTCTCCAGTATTCTTGGTGTTTCTAAGAGGTTACGGGACCTGAGGCCCTGCTGGAAGACATATGTTATTGAGGACTCACCTTGAGGTGTACATATAAAATGTGACCTCTCCGTTCCTGACTGCCATGCTGGCCTCATTCTCCATCTGCCATTCCTTGCCCACCATGATGTATTGCATCCCTTCCAGAACTGTAAGCTAAAATAAACACTTTTCTCCTCTGAATTGTTTGCTGGTAAGGGATTCTATCACAGAAGTAGAAAACTACTATGTTCTTAATTAAAGGCAAACCCCTCAACTGTCTAATTTCTTTACTCCCCTTGTACTAATTGACGTTGAGATTTTAATCAACTAATTCCTCAACCTCATCTATGACTTCTTCAATATCAGTGTAGGGCACTTCTGACCAACAACCTCTCCCCTTACTTATAAATACGGTCAATGTCTTGGGTGGATGAACCTGTAGTCTAGGTGAAGGCTGGAAGATCCTACCTTTAAGATTAAGGAGTTTACAACATTAAGAGTCAAGTAGCTAAAGCTGATTCTCATCTTTTAAAGATTCTAGATTTACAAATACAGCTGCTTCCTAGAACTAATCACCCCAAGGTCAATACTGTAGCATTTCCTAGGTCATCTGCAGCCAAATTTCAAGCCAATATTCACAGATGAGATTGAACAACCTAGTGCATGTGTCTTTGTAGGAATATATCACATACTTTGTGCTTTGTCTAGCAAGTTCCCTAGTTGAAATGTCCCCATGAATTTAATAGCGAATGTGCCTAAAGGTATTGATAGCAAAGCTGACTTTGCCAATTGTTGCAAGTTGCTTAAAGTGACCCCATGCAAGCTGAGTGGCTGTAAGCAAAATACAATATATCAGGAAAACTTGCCACAGGCATAGATTGGTCCTGAGTTCAATGTTAATAAAGCAAAGACATCTATGAAATAGTGTCTTTAGGGGCTAATGAGATGACTTAGCAGGTAAGAGTGCTTGCCACCAAACTTGAAGGCCTGTATTCAATCCCCAGAGATCACTTACTGAAAGAAAAGAACTAACTTCCATATGTTATCTTACTTCTACATATCTGTCGTTGCATACAAGTGTGCACCTCCTCTACACACACACACACACACACACACACACACACACACTCTCTCTCTCTCTCTCTCAAATAAATGCACACAAGACAAGATTATATGTTGATGAGCTGGTGACTAGAGGTTTGTGTGAACCAAACCCTATACTTCCTGTGGGAGCAGCGGCCTAGAGTTCATTAATAAGAGTTGACTATGATTTGGTAGAAGTCACATCAAGTAACAAAACTCAGATGTTACTTTACTGTCCTATGGAGAAATGTTCCCATCAGCCATCAGTACTATGAAATCCTCCATACCTAGCCAAGCTCCTGGCACATAGAAAGTACTAGATAAGTGTCCACTCAAAAAATAAAACAAACAAATCCATCCATTAAGGAACAGAGCATCCAATGGCCCATGACAGCCATTCCCTCTGCTCTTGAGGATTACAGGCAGCCAGGATTTTTTAAAAAGCATGATCCCTGTCCATACGCAGACAATGTTTCTGCTCTTTAAAAATTATAGTCTACTGACTACTGAAACTGCTGCAAAAATTCTCCATCTCTGCTCAAAGGTTTCACAACCAGAGTTTCATGTGGTGGCACTCTGTAGTCTTCACATTCACCTTAGGACACAGCTTGTTGGTAAGCATTGTTGCTTCTAGAGAAGAACCCATACAGTAATACCAGAAAGCAGATTTGAAGCCCCTGGGGTGTGTGTTATAACCCTTTGCCAGCATTTATTTCCTCAACGTGAAGTCATTTTCTGAAGAGAATGACTTCACATTTCAGTAATTGGAGATAACACTGTAGCCAGAATTGCAGTATTAGTGCTTCTGTGTTGGGGCAACTGGGGACCTACATTTCACTTTGTTAGGTTGCACTGTAAATGTTCCCACTGTCAGAAGAGAGTTGAGATGACAGTCTTTGCCCAGAAGCACCTCAGAGCTAATTTAGCATGAGGGATCAAAACTGCTTCCTCCAGACATTTTCTAAGTTGTCCTGAAAGTAGGAAGAATGGGAGATTGAGAGGATTACATTCATGGCCTACAGCATTCACTTTAATCTCCCCCTCCAGCACAATTATCTTTGTAGGCATTGACAAACCTATTACCCAATTTATGGCAGCTCTGGAATTGTAAGGAGGCACAAATTGTTTCTGTTTTGATTGGAAAAGATAAACCACAATCACTTTGGAAGGATCCTCAAAACTGAATGCCATTGTCAGCCAGAGCCATGGCAGTTGAAGAAAAGAGCCAGTTACCAGTTGCTGTGGATGGTTCAGGAGGGACTGGCTCTTGAGGTGTGCTTGTGACAGCAGGGAGGGTACAGATGCTCACCTGTGCAGGTTGGAATGAATGCTGCTAAATATAATTCAGTGAGGTTGAGTCCTATATGACATGCTGTGTTTGTCCTTGTCAGCATAATGAAAAATAACACAGACAATAAGGAAAGTGATCTATGGTTGGTTTACCATAGCCAGAGAAAATAGAAGTACTATTAGATGTGTCTCCTTGATTTAAAGTTGGGCATGAAGTGAGAACACCTGCCCCTGTCAGGGCAAATGGCCAGGGGAAGGAAACAGCAAGACATGAGAAATGTTAAGTACCTTCATCTTATAGAAATATAAATTATTGGCAATACAGTAGAAACTATAGGGACCAGTAGAGAAAGTGCTAAGAACAGAGACTCAGATTTGGGTAGCTACCTGGCCATCATGAATGGTTTTGCTATTTGATACAAGACTTATGTTTTGGGGACTCTCGATTTTGTCACCATGGGTTTTCTCTAGTCTGTAAAATGAAAGCATTTAACTAGGTAGCTTCAGGGCTAAGATTTTTATGAAGGATTTATTTCCATCTGCTGTTTTGAGTTGCAGTTACTTCCAACCCTTCCCCCAAAGACTTGTCTATTCTACTCCCACTGGATGTGAGCCTGCCCTAAGTGCTGTTAGGGTTAGAAAAGAATGCCAAAACCACAGAGGAATTTCTTTCCTTGGGCATCTCATGAGTCCCAGGATAATTAGTGGGAAGTAGGAACTGGAGTGGTGATTAAACTGAGGATACAGGAAGAGGGATATGTAGAGCAGAGTTGGCTTTGCCAAGTGTCACGAGCTCCCTAGAAATGATTGTATGTAAGCCAGGTGCTTTTATGAAGCCATATTCTATAAAAGCATATTGATTGGGCATAGTAGTCTTCCACATCCAAGAAAAAAAGGGAATGTCAATGATGTAAGCTCCCTCAGACTTCAATAATGTCTTGCTAACTGGTGTAATCTTCTACAAATGGGTGCAACCTCAAATTAACAGCCCTGAATTGAGTCTAATAACAATATCACACAACATCATATCTACTCCTCAATCAATACTTCATTTTCTCATACAGCTTTTGGTCTCTGAGCTTTTATTGTGTTTTGCAGAGAACAGCAATGACTTTGAGTGGCACCAGTCACCTTCAACCTTAATATCCCCAAATGGCTGAACATGTCTTGAGATATTCCCAACATGAATACAGATTGAAACCCACACCCAAGAAGAAAAATTGCTCTACAATGCTCGTTACTTTCTGAAAACTTTTAAATTATGTGTATGCCTGTGGAGAGTGGGTTATGTACACATGCGTGGGAATATTCACAAAGACCAGAAGAAGATGTAGGATTCCTTGGAACTAGAGTTGCATGTGGTTGTGAGCCATCTGAGATGGATATTGAGACTTGAACCTCAGCTGTCTGCAAGAGCAGAGAGTGTTCTTAACCACTGAGCCATATCTTCAGTCCCTATAATATTCACTACTCACTGATGGGATGACATTCCTCACATTGCATGAAGGTGTGTCCCAGTATTTTCAATTGTTTATGGCTGTGCTGGTAGAGAAATATGTGCTGGCAAGATTTTGGCATTATCATTTTCTATGGACCATCACTAGTTTTCTATATGTAAATGCTTGTCCTTCCTTACCTTTTCAAAAGATGATTCTCTGGGATTATCATATTAAAAAGCAAGCTTGAGGTGGTGAAAGTCGCATAGCCCTCAATGCCAAAGGGCAAGACATTGACATAAGAGACAGACAAGTCATTGTCTTGGTGCTGATTGGTTCAGACTGGAGTGTGGCTTTTTGTATAAAAAAGAACTGACACCAGAACTAAAGTACAGAAATGGGACTTCAGGGCAGGCAGAGACATGGGAGACATGACCAATAGGGAAGGAGAATGGAGATGGTTGGAACTAGATAGAGTGCCGGAGAAGCCAGGCTTACATTAATAGCTAGGTGAGAGACTGCCCCTGCAAAAGGCCAACAGCGTTAAATTATACAGATGCCTCCATGTCTTAATTAAACCTCAAGTAGGATCCACCAAAGTCCTGAAATAACTCACTTCTTATCATGTCTGGTATATCAGTTCTTTTCTTCACCCAAAGCAAGGTAATTCTGCTTTAGAAACCACCCTTTGCCTTTAGAAATAACTCCATGAGGCTTCTCTGACAGTCACCAAAATTCCAAGTCCATAGTCTCAGGCCTTTTCACAGTTGGTTCTGGACGCTGCATCCTACAGGTTTAGTCACTCAACAAGTTTCAAAGAAAATTAGCTGGTTTTTTTTTTCATTTCATTTAATAAAAGGTACTATGTAGTATGATGGTGGGCTAGTTTTGAATGTTTAGGGATGTTTTAATATTTTATTCCAGGATCCTCCCATTGGGTTATATTGTAAAGCTATTTTTAAGGAAGAGAAAAGAAAAGAAAAGAAAAGAAAAGAAAAGAAAAGAAAAGAAAAGAAAAGAAAAGAAAAGAAAAGAAAAGAAAAGAAAGGGAAAGGGAAAGGGAAAGGGAAAGGGAAAGGGAAAGGGAAAGGGAAAGGGAAAGGGAAAGGGAAAGGGAAAGGGAAAGGGAAAGGAAAGGAAAGGAAGCACTCCAAAGTAATCTTTTCTGTATTTGTTCCTTTCATTCATACAGAGTGCTGAGCTGACATTTCTTCAAAAGGCAAAGAAGTTTAAAGAAAGTTGAATTCTCATCACATGCTCGCAAATTCTGATGGATTCCACAATAAGATGGTGCCTTCCTAGAGTCTGACTAAAGACTGTTTGAACCTTTCTACTTTAATTGGGTTTCTGTTAGGAGCATAAAAGATCACACAACAACATGTTTACATCCATCAGGAAAGTAGGTATATCTGTGCCGTGGCATTTTCAAAACTGTTCTTTTGAGTCACCATATCTGTGTGTGCTTAGATTGCATGGATCACCACATCCCTAATACCAAGACAGATGAGCTTAAACCCAACTCACACATGCTCACCTTGGAACCAGACAGAGGCAGACAGGTCAAAATTCTTACATCAAAATGAGCATGGCATCGAGCAACAAAGACTTGTGCAGCTGCTCCGTTATTCCCACTGGATTTTAAACCTTTCGTCATAAACCATTGTATACATTAGTTTCTTATCTGTTACCTCATAGATAGACAGCTTAGATTATTCCTAGTAGCTTACTTCTTTAAAAATTAGTCACCTTGGCCTAGTCGGACATCATTGGGAAGAGAGGCCCCTTGGTCTTGCAAACTTTATATGCACCAGTACAGGAAAACGCCAGGGCCAAGAAGTAGGAGTGAGTGGGTAGGGGAGTAGGGCGGGGGGAGGGTATAGGGGACTTTTGGGATAGCATTTGAAATGTAAATGAAGAAAATATCTAATAAAAAATTTTAAAAATTAGTCACCTGAAAAATAATTTTGCTCTAGAACATTCATTTTATTTGGGATCATTTCCTTAAAATATATTTTCAATAGTGGCAGGATCACTAATAACTAAGCCCAAAATAACAATATCTTTAGTCTCCTGTTATTCATTTCAAAGCTCTACATTTGGTACCAATATCCATGTGAAACATATTTTGTTTTTCTCAATCTTTGCCAGTTTGACAAACTCAAAGAAGACATAGACAGAACTTGGCAAAATCAACTCTCTGGGTTTTGGTGTTTTGTTGTTTTTTTTTTTTTTCTTTCTTCTTTCACTGGAGAATTTAATGACCTCTCATGTTGTTGAGGGTCAAAGTCCAGACACTCTGAATCACAGAAGGGTTCCCAAGGACGTGGCACTGATGGCCTCTCCACATTTTGTCCTGCCTTTTACCTTGCTGTTGCTCCACAGCACAGTTAGACAAAATGAGACACTCTCAGTTTTGCAACTCCACATCCATATGTCAGAGTCTAGGCAAGGGTGGTTCTCTCTTATCTGAACATCATTCTGATTCTACTTCAAGAGTTGTCTTAACCTTGTCCATACCACATGATTAGAATCTCAGTCACACACCATTTCATCAACCCTTTCCCATGATCCTTTTTCATCAAAAGAACTTCCCCCAGCTCCTGTGCCCGAAGAGTTCAACCAAAATGGTGTCCTGTTTGTATATTTGGGTCCTAGAACCATGTTTTCCAGAAAAACAAAGCAAAACAAAACAAAACAGAGTGGCAGATAGCGGTGCAAAGAGAACAGATATTGACAGAAGAAAGTAGAAGGAAAATTGATATTTTTTAGGAGAAAGTATTGACTTTGGCCTCTATGAGGTTGAAAACTATATTCAACCTCTCAGCTCCAGGTGTCATGACTTGGCCTGAGCCGAGTGCTCACCATCATAGTTCAGTTGTAAAGTTATTTTAACAATCATACTGATATATCAACGTGCATGTGACTATTAAGTATAAGAAACAATAAAATTAGGCACGTTTTTATGGAATTGTAGAAGCACCAGCTTGAGAACTTTTCAGTGGAAAAACATCCCCAGATCTCACCTCCTTTCTATAATGTGGATGGTCACACACAGAGGAGAAATAGTGGGAGGGGGAAGGATAGAGAGTATCTGAGGAGACGCATAACCATCAGTGAGGCTCACATCTGGTGAGATGCATGTTTTTCCCATGGAAAGACAACACTAGCAGTGGATGATGCTGCTAAAAGCTATTCGCGCAACATGTCATCTGGACTAAAGGATGTTTGGCTCTATCCTGATCCGAGATCTATAGAAGGTAAAACCCTGAATAACTGGCAATAGGGGCCGTGCAGAAGTGATGTGTCCCATCCCACAAAAGAGGCAAAGAAGAGCAAGTGAGTGTCAAAGGACAAGTGACATCAAAGACTAAAGAAAAGGGATGTGTGCTCCTCTCCTCCCTTATGTGATGCTGGGCGCAGGCCATAACCAAAGCAAGAGGCTTCCTATGGGGGAATGTGTCTGCAGTTTGTACCTGCCAGCTCTGAGGGAGTATTTATTTATTTATTTATTTATTTATTTATTTATTTATTGGCTCTCAGGCAGTGCTGCACTGTCTCAGAGGAGAACCTGTGTTCACAGCTTTTGGAAAGCAAGGCTTGTTTCAGCAGCTGTTGTCACTTTCCATAAGCCTATCCAGAAGAGCGGTCACAGGCACCAAGCTGAGCTGCTTGGTGCTCCCAGGCTGAGCTGCCTGGTGCTCCCAGGCTGAGCTGCCTGGTGCTCCCAGGCTGAGCTGCCTGGTGCTCCCAGGCTGAGCTGCTTGGTGCTCCCAGGCTGAGCTGCCTGATGCTCCCAGGCTGAGCTACCTGGTGCTCCCAGGCAGAGACAGGGCCCCCGAGGCTGCAGACATCCAGGGATGTGAAAGAGATTAACGAGGCAATGTCTCTAAAGTGCTTCTAGAACTTTGGAGAAAGGTCTTTGAATTATAATATTGACCGGAAGCAAATTGAGAACCAGAAAAAGAAATAATATTAATTTTGCCAAGGGTGGAAAAGTAAAGTCAGTCCAGATAACTTTCCTGCCTTGAAGAATACAGTTCTTGTCCCACCTCCTTGTAGAGCCTCATACTTCTTGATTAAGACATAGTATCCTTTTATCTCCATGTGCTTGTAGGATGAGCTGTAGCTGTTCTTTTTATTTTTTAGATTTATTTTCATTTCTTAATAATATATGTGCTTTTGTGCCTGTGTGTGGGTATGCGCTTGAGTGCAGTTGCCTGTGAGTCCAGAAAATGGCTTAGGATGCCCTGAAACTGCAGTTAGAGGCAGTTGTGAGCCACCTAAATGCATTCTAGGGACTGAATTTGGGTCCTTTGCAAGAGCAATGCTTTTTCTTAACCATTGAACCATTTCTCCAGCTCCCATAACTGTTTATGTTAATCTCACTCTGATCTTTGGTTTTTATAATCATTAGCTTATCTTCAAAAAGGGTTCCACTGTGTATCACAAGATGGCCTCAAACTCACCATGTAGCTCACCTCAAGCTCCAGAGATCCTCCTGTTTCTACTTCTGAGAGACTAGGTTTTCATGGGTGTGGCAACAACATATCCAACTCCTTTATTTTCAATTCAGACCCATTATTCAAATTAATTCATTTTTGAAATCTTCATTTTAAGAAGAGCAGGGTATTTGTCTACTATTGAGAGTTTTCATGAAGTGATTTGAAAGATACATTTACCTTAATATGGTTGCAAGATTTGATCTTACATGTAATTTGTTTGCCTGTAATTTTATTCCATAAAGAGCATGGAAACACAGATATGCTTCAAAATTCAGGTAAGAAAGCTTTTAGAGCAACATTCTGAAAGCTTGGGGTCGAGATGACATGTGTACAATATTTGGTACAGACATGACTCACATCCCTGACAATCTTGTTAAGGCACAAGGACAGTGTGAGCTCCTCCCATTTTGCCCTCCTCTATGCTAAGCATCAGCCACAAGTAGAGGATATAGTGATGTTTGGAGGGGAATTAACTACTACAGGTGAGTGCAGCCTTGACTGTAATGAACTACCTGGAAATAAAACTGCATCCAATGCCTATGGTATCAAATTTCTTTCCCTGTGGTACCCAGAGCCCTTGCTTGCAAGCTTAGGAGCCCTATAACATAAAATGGTAGCTATGTGGAAGTCATATGCAGAAGGCAGCTTTGAAAGCTGTTTTCCTGTCACTCTTCAACACAACAGAAATGGTTGTATCCTTCACTGAAGAAGTGACCTTAGCAAGGGAATTTAAAACACTGGACTAATCAATAAGGAGAAATGCAATCTTCTTAGGTTAAGAACTTGGTTGCTTTTGCCTTAATTGCTTCAAGGTCAATCAATCTTTCTGATGAATTGCCTGTAACCATTGCCTGACCCTCAAGGTCTCCCTCCCTTCAGGTCTTCTCAGTCAAGGACATAAACATTAGATTGAATTGGATGTTTCCCAGGTATGGGAAAAAATGAGGGGGGGGGGCACTATGGTTTCATCTTTAAGATAGGTGGTTTTTAATTTCTGCATATCTCAAGGTGCCCCCCTCCACTTTTCAATTCAATCTACATCCTATTGATTTTAATTTCACTGCATTGTGGTGAGATAATGTGGTCTGCATATTCCCAGTTCTTTGAAGATAGTTGATACTTGCCTGTGTTTTACTTTCTGGGCCCCTTTTGTAAAACTGCAGACAAGTAAGAAATGTTGAAAACATAGTCTTCTCCCAGAAAGAGCACCAATTGGTTATCCAATACCAAACAGACACTCTGAAACTTTCATATACAAGTAACATTATACAGACTGAGCAGGTTGTGTGTTTTTGTGTGTGTGTGTGTGTGTGTGTGTGTGTGTAAAACAATAGTTAATGAAAATGGAGCCAATAAATTTGAAAGAGAAAAAGGAGGGGTACATAGAAGGGCTTCAAGGGAGAAAAGAGAAGGAGGAAATGATATAACTGTAATATGATACATTTACACAATAAAATATTACTCTACTGTTTTGAAAAGTGACATCATGAAATTTTCAGACAAATGGATGAAACTAGAAAAAAAAATCCTAAGGTACCCAAGACCCAGGAAGAAAAATATGTATGTATTCACTTATACCTGGATATCAGCTGTTAAGTCAGTGATAACCATGCTACAATCCATAGAACCACAGAAAGTAGGTATAAAGTAAGGAACTAGGAAGAACAGATAGATCTCACTATGGGGGAAAGTAGAATAAATAATTATGGATGGATTGGGGGAGAGGACTATCAGAACAAGAGGATCAAGTGGAAAGAGGGTTGAATAAGGGAATTCAGGAAGAGACAGATAAAATTAAAGGCATTAAAGGGGTAATATAGAAACCTAATATGGTAGAAACTTCAAAAATATATACATATATGAATGAAATTTAAGTGAAATCACTAAATCATGGGAGAAACAGAGTCCAAGTTGGGCATATATTGTCACCAAAGCTTCCAGTACTGGGATTATGTTATATCTAATTGAGTTGTTGGCCAAAGGAGACCCATTGGAATCCCCAATAACTCAGGCTATTGCTCTTCACAAACTGATGGAAGGCCATATTGCTGAAGACAATACCAATGCAACTCATTGAATATGAAAAATTGAAGTGGATACCTACATAGAGCCTGTACCCATACATTCTAATGTCTTTGGTACAGGAAAGTGCTCTTCACAAATCTACCAAAAGAGAAACATAAACAACAGCTCAATCTTAAATGCTTTGATCTGCAGTGGTGTTCTGCCTGCAAGATATGCTAGGGCAATGGTAGTAAAAAGTTTATGGGAGTAACCAGTCAGTAACTGAATTGACTTAGGCCCAAACCACAAGATGGAACCCATACCTGATACTGTTTCAGTGACCAAGAATGAGAGACTAGATAGCCCAGGGACACAGGATAAAACCCAAAAAGGAGGAGGAGGAGGAGGAGGAGGAGGAGGAGGAGGAGGAGGAGGAGGAGGAGGAGGAGAAGAAGAAGAAGAAGAAGAAGAAGAAGAAGAAGAAGAAGAAGAAGAAGAAGAAGAAGAAGAAGAAGAAGAAACAATAATAAAATGACTCCTAAAAATATTCTGCTGAACTCATAATAAAATGGTGCCTTGTTCAGTTACCATCTGAGAAGTTTCCTCTTGTAGCAGATGGGAATAATACAGAGACCAATATTGGCCAAGCATTATACAGAGTGAGAAACCTTGGAAAACTCAGCCTTAAATGGAATATCTCCATCAAATCCTCCCCAACTCAGGGGGTCCCTGTAGAAGAGGAGAGTGTAAAATCCAAAGGGAATAGAGGACATCAAGTAAACAATGCCCTTTCAATCAACATGAGCAAAGCTCATACAAATTCACAGAAACTGACGCAGCAGGCACAGGGCCTGCACCAGGTCCTCTGTGTATATATCATGGCTTCCAGTTTAGTGTTTTGATGGAATTCCAGAATTTCCAACCAAGTGGGTCTTTGATTCTTGTGTCTTCTCTTTTGGGCTCTTTTTCTTCTATTGTTTTATCCTGTCCAAGTTTAATGTGATTGTTTTAGTTTCATTTTATCATACTTTATTATTATCTCTTAGAAACCTGTTCTTGAGGGGAGGTGGGGAGGAACTGAAAGGAGTAGAAGGAGGGAAAACTGTGATCACGACATAGTATGTGAGAAAATAATCTATTCTCAATCACAAGAAAAATAATCTCAACAGTAAAAGTAGTAGTTTTAAAGGAGCTAATTTCCAAAATATATAAAGAATTTAAGAAACTAAACATCAACAAACCAAATAATTCAATTTTAAAATGGGATACAGACCTAAACAGAATTCTTGACAGAAGAATCTCTAACGGCCAAAAAGCACTTAAAGAAATGTTCAGGATCCTTAGCCATCAGGGAAATGCAAATCAAACAACTCTGAGGTTCCATCTTATGCCCATCAGAATGACTAAGATCAAAACCTCAAGTGACAGCTCATGCTGTCAAGGATGTGGAGTAAGGGGAACACTCCTCCGTTGTTGGTGGGAATGTAAACTTGTACAACCACTATGGAATCAATTTGGTGGTTTCTCGGAAATTTGGTAATAGTTCTACCTTAAAGATGTAGCTATACCACTTCTGGGCATATACCCAAGACCATACCATAAGGATACTTGCTCAACTATGTTCATAGCAGCTTTATTCATAATAGCCAGAAACTGGAAACAACCTAGTTGTCCCTCAATCAAAGAATGGATAAAAAAAAATATGGTACATTTACACAACGGCATATTACTCAGCTATTAAAACAATGACATCATGAAATCTGCAGGCAAATGGATGGAACTAGAAAAGATCATGCTGAGTGAGGTAATCCATTCCCAGAAAGACAAACATGGTATCTATTCACTTATAAGTGGATATTAGCCATAAAGTACAGGATAACCATCTTTGGATGTATACCATCCACAGACCCAAAGAAGCTAAGTAACAAGGAGAACCTAAGGGAGCGATGCTTGAGTCTCACTGAGAATGGGAAACAGATTAGACATCAGGGATGAATGGAGGAAAGTGACTAAGTGGAGGATGGGATGGGAATGGGAACAGGAGGGATCAGTTTGGGGGGGTGGAGAGAGAGACAACTGGATGGGAAGGGTGCATCTCTGAGCTGAGCTGGAAACCTAGGACAATGGAAACTCCCAGGAATCTATGAGGGAATCCTTGCTAAGACTCTTAAGATAAGGAGCCTGAATTGGCCATCTCCTGTAACCAGGCAAGACTTCCAATGGAGGAACTGGGACACCAACCCAACCACAAAACTTTAGAACTACAATTTGTTGTGCCTACAAAATATGAAAGGGTAAAAGATGGAGAGGAATTTGAGGCAATGGCCAGGCAATGGCTGGCTCAATATGAGACCCATGCAATGAGAGAGAGCTCACTCCTGACACTATTAATGTTATTCTTCTGTACTTGCAGACAGGAACCTAGCTAGCATAACTGTCATCAGAGAGACTTCACCCAGCAACTGAGAGAAATGTTTGACCCACAGTCAAACATTAAGTGGATCTTGGGGAATCCTGTGGAAGATGGAGGAAGGATTGAAGGAGCCAGAGGTATCAAGGACACTTCAGACTCAACTATCCTGGGCCTGTAGAGGTTCATAGAAACTGAACCAACAACCAGGGAACATTCATGAGACAGCCCTCTGCAATATGTGACAGTTGTGTCTACATGTGGAACTCCTAAAGTAGGAGCAGGGACTGCTTTTGACTACATTCCCTGTCTTTGGGTCCCCATCCCCTAACTGGACAGCCTCATCTAGTCTCAATAGGAGAAGATAAACCCAGTCTTGCTTCAACTTGATATGCCAAGCTGGTTGATATCCATGGGAGGCCTCCCCTTTTCTGAGGAGATGGGGAAAAGAGAGTGATGGGGGTAGGGTAGGAGAAAGGGAGGGAGTCGGAGGAGATGAGGTAGGGGAAGCTTCGATCAATCAGGATGTGAAATAAATAAATAATTTAATCAAAAGGGGGATATCTATTGAATAAAGATCTTAAGAATTTTAAACTTTAAAAAGTAACCCTCTACTTAATAATGATTTTACTCTTAAAGATTACTTTGTCTGACAGTAACTTGACTGCTCCAGCTTTCTATTTAATGCTTTCACAGACATGGTGGCTACTCTTCATTATCAAATTTGAATCACCTAGAAGACTAACCCTTCACCATCTCTGTTAGGGCATTTGCAGAGAATTACACATGGATGCCTCACCTTAAAGGTGAGCATGTGCTGGGGTCCTAAACTGATATAAGGAAGAAATCCAGCTGGCAATCAGGATTCATCTCTCCGTGCTTCAGGTTTGTGGACACATGACAAGTTAGTGATGCTCTCTCTACCATCCTTTACTCGCATGGTGGACCAACCGAGCCTTCAAACTGTGAGGCAATATACATTCCATTCTTAAGTTGTTTATTTTGTCACAGCATCAAGAAAAGAAATTCATACAATAGGCATATTAGATTTTCTATTCTCTTTTGCCTTTTCTGACTTTAAGTCATATTTTGCAGAAGTAACACGGCATTGGGTCACTGAGAGAGCCCCCCCAAATCTATTTTTCTCATAATATTTTAAGTTATAAATTCAGTTTATTGATATTAATGATATACTTGAACTTTTTCACACTTTTAATATAATTTTCCCATCTCTTCTCCACCTCTCATTCTTCTTGCTTCTTTTTCTTCTATTTTTTTCTTTCAATTTTTTTATCAGGTATTTGTTTCATTTACATTTCCAATGCTATCCCAAAAGTCCCCCACATGCTCTACCACCCACTCCCCCACCCACCCACTTCCACTTCTTGGCCCTGGCACCCCCCTGTACTGAGGCATATAATGTTTGCACAACTGATGGGCCTCTCTTTCCACTGATGGCCGACTAGGCCATCTTCTGATACATATGCAGCTAGAGACACGAGCTCCAGGGCGTACTGGTTAGTTCATATTGTTGTTCCACATATAGGATTGCAGATCCCTTTAGCTCCTTGGGTACTTTCTCTAGCTCCTCCATTGGGGGCCCTGTGATCCATCAATAGCTGACTGTGAGCATCCACTTCTGTGTTTGTTAGGCCCCAGCATAGTCTCACAAGAGACAGCTATATCTGGGTCCTTTCAGCAAAATTTTGCTAGTGTATGCAATGGTGTCAGCGTTTGGAAGCTGATTATGGGATGGAACCCCCGGATATGGCAGTCTCTAGAAGGTCCATCCTTTCATCAGAGCTCCAAACTTTGTCTCTGTAACTCCTTCCATGGGTGTTTTGTTCCCAATTCTAAGAAGGGGCAAGTGTCCACACTTTGGTCTTCGTTCTTCTTGAGTTTCATGCGTTTAGCAAATTATATCTTATATCTTGGGTATCCTAAGTTTCTGGGCTAATATCCACTTATCAGTGAGTACATATTGTGTGAGTTCCTTTCTGATTGGGTTACCTCACTCAGGATGATGCCCTCCAGGTCCATCCATTTGCCTAGGAATTTCATAAATTCATTCTTTTTAATAGCTGAGTAGTACTCCATTGTGTAGATGTACCACATTTTCTGTATCCATTCCTCTGTTGAGGGGCCTCTGGGTTCTTTCCAGCTTCTGGCTATTATAAATAAGGCTGCTATGAACATAGTGGAGCATGTGTCCTTCTTACTGGTTGGGACATCTTCTGGATATATGCCGAGGAGAGGTGTTGTGGGATCCTCCGGTAGTACTATGTCCAATTTTCTGAGAAACCACCAGACTGATTTCCAGAGTGGTTGTACAAACTTGCAATCCCACCAACAATGGAGGAGTGTTCCTCTTTCTCCACATCCTCGCCAGCATCTGCTGTCACTTGAATTTTTGATCTTAGCCATTCTGACTGGTGTGAGGTAGAATCTCAGGGTTGTTTTGATTTGCATTTCCCTGATGATTAAGGATGTTGAACATTTTTTCAGGTGCTTCTCAGTCGTTCAGTATTCCTCAGGTGAGAATACACTATGCACATTTAATTAACAAAATATAGTTTCATTTCTTTTCCAAAAACAGGACTTCAAGGTCCTTTCACAGGACCATTAGCTCTCTGGTTCCATTTCGAATGGCTTTTCACTTGAAGGTTCCAATCTTGGAAGTTTTTTGTCTTCCTCTTGCAGGGAAGGTGCCCAGATATCTGGTGTTTGAACCTGCCTCCTGGCAGAAGTTGTGTTCCAATCACCAGAGGTCTTAGGATCCCTTGGCGGATCCTGTGTGGGTCCTTGTGGGTGTCCGGAGACTCCCTGGGTCAGGGACCCCGGTGCTGCAGTGGGCCGGAAGGGACTTGAGCCCCAGATCAGGCCGGGTTATCTGCTTCCTTAATTAATGCAGTCTCAGGTCCCGAGCGATTGGATTGGAGCAGACACTGTGTTCCACTCACCAGAGGTCTTAGGATCCCGTGGTGGATTCTGTGTGGGTCCTTGCGGGTGTCTGGAGATTCCCCGGGCCAGGGACCCCGGTGCTGCAGTGGGCCGGAAGGGCAGAACTTTTTTTTTTTTTCCCATTTTTTTTATTAGGTATTTAGCTCATTTACATTTCCAATGCTATACCAAAAGTCCCCCATACCCACCCACCCCCACTCCCCTACCCACCCACTCCCCCTTTTTGGCCCTGGCGTTCCCCTGTACTGGGGCATATAAAGTTTGCATGTCCAATGGGCCTCTCTTTCCAGTGATGGCCGACTAGGCCATCTTTTGATACATATGCAGCTAGAGTCAAGAGCTCCGGGGTACTGGTTAGTTCATAATGTTGTTCCACCTATAGGGTTGCAGATCCCTTTAGCTCCTTGGGTACTTTCTCTAGAACTTTTTAAAGACAAAAATAAAGCATTCCTCTCGTATCTAGACATTTTTTATTGAAATTTTGTGTATTCATCTTTTCCCATTTTTCATGTGTCTCTCCTTTTGTACCACACAAATCTTCCTTCTAAAATTGTTAAATTTTTTACCTTCAGAAGGCTTTTAATGCTGGGTTGGTGGTGGTAGCTCCTGTAAAATTTTTATCTAAAAATGTCTTTACTTATCGTTCAGGCCTTATAAAAATCCCTGTCATTTGGCATAGGATTCTAAGATGATATTTTTTTCTCTCAAAATTATCCTAACATCTTCCATGTTCTGTGGGCCTTTGAGACATCTATTCTTTGTCATGTTTTGTAGATGATCTGTCTTCACTTTCTCTGGCAACTTTAAAATCTCACTTTAGCATTGTGGAGTTTCAATGTACTATATCTGGGTACAGAATAAATAGATGTATGTCTTCTAATGTGATGGAGAATTCTCAGCAATCATCTTTTTGAATATTGCCTTGCTGGGTTGACAGGCCTCCTTAGACATTTTCTTATACTTTCTCAAACTTTCTTGTTCTAAGCTTCCAGATTGTCTGGCATGTTCTTTATATTTCCTCTGTTTGACTCCTGGATATTTCTTTCAGATCCATCTTCTAATAACTCTCTTTGAGTCTGTCCAACTCACTGTTAAGGGTTTTTAATTATCATTTTAATTATATCAATTGTAGTTTCACTTTCAGAAGGTCCATTTTGTTTTTGTCTGAATCTTCTTGGCCATATCTAATAGCTTCCATGCCTGCTTGTCAAAATGATTCCATCCTCTCTCCAGTGATAGAAGTAATCTTATCCAAGACAGAAACCCAGAAGGCTGGTGTTCTGGAAAAAAGACTTAGTAAGGCTCAAAGCTCCATGGAAATGAGCCATGGCTCAGAGCTTAAGGTAATGAATACTGCTCAAGCTGTGAACTCACTGCTTGGACCACAACCCTGTGGCCATGCCTGGAATGAGCCGCATGGCTCAGCCATGAAGGCTGACTTGGCACAGCAGAACTGGAGTGAAAACTCTGCCACATCCTATTGCTCCTATCTCCTTTCTCAAACCTGCAACCCAAAGTACCAGTCTTCCTTGTAAAATCTGATTCTGTCTCTGTTACCAGCCTTAATTTGTATGTTTTATCCAATACACATGGCTTCAATGAGTCCAACCCAAGCCACCCATACAACTTTGCACTTGTTGCCAGTACTCAATTTAGTGTCTACTTCAATGTCAAATGCTGCCATTGGACCCTGTTCTCAATATAACCTCTTCCTCCAGATGTCTTACTGTTCAGAGTTTGTTTACAGGGAACTTCACTAGGGAGCCTTGGGGAAGTATCTCCTCCATCTTCAAACCAAGCATATCATCAACAAAGTACATTTTAAACAGAATTAAATTATTTCTCAGTAGAAAGGTGTTGGACCGTGAAAGGCAGTCTGTGTTCTGTTGGAGCAAGGCTTACTCTGGAGACCCAGTAGAAAATTTTACAAGGGACAGAACCATAAGTTACACTCTCAGACATTAGGCTCCTGACACCAAGAGCCCTCAACTCCATAATTCTGTGGCTATCAGTCACATAGGCAATGCCCCAAGCTCCTGGTATTTTGGCTGGACTCTACCCCTACAGTTACCTGGCTACAGCCAGATATGCCCCACCCCACAGTTATCTGGCAACAGCAAGGTAGCCCCGCCCACTATAAAACGGGCTGCTTGGCCCCTCCTCACTCTCTCTTAAGCTCTTTCTCTCTTTCTGTTCTCTCTCTGTCTCTCTGCTTTTCTACAATAAAGCTCTAAAACCTTGAACCATCTCTGCTCATTAAGATCCACTGCAAGTCTAACCTCCCACCAGGAGGCCTCCCAGCGTTTCCAGCTGCCAGACCTGATTAAGGGCTCTCACCCTCCTGGGGAACCACCCACTGCCTTCTCCCCCTGACTCTTCTCCCTTTGGCCCCAGACTGACAGAGCCGTCCCAGGGGCTCACATCTGTTCTCAGTTCTTTGCAGTGTCTGGTGATGTCCTGAGGGATGCAGGTCCCTCCCACCCCTTTATTTCCTCAGGGCTGGTGCCCCACAGAGGCACCTCAGAGGACATCAGAGTACTTTATTCTCATACTTATAGTTAAATCTAGGACTTCAAAATACACCTCATCATGGAGCTGGTCCCATTATGACACCTATCAAACCTTGGGACTTACCAAAGACTGACTAACTTCTCCATCAAACATATTCTGCCACTATAGCACAATGAGAACAACCACTCACATCCACTGACAAAAGTACCCCCAGAGAGTCTGGAAGAATCCTGAAAAAATATTGGGATCTCTAACATTGGCCCAAAGAAATGACTCTTCTCCACCTTGTTTGCAGGATAAAATCACTTAAGTAGTTTTGAATATTCTATGCCCAGGCAACAGCTGGGGCAACATCATAACAAACTACACATCTGGATCTTAACTTCAGGATCTGGATACAAACATAAATGACTGGCAGTCTCTGTTCACAGACCAGATAAGCACACTAATGATGTAATGTCACTTCTATTAAAAAGCAGAAAAAGAGCTGTGTAATACCCTGGAGCTGGGGCAGGGCAAGCTAGCCAGGTAAGTGACTGCCCAAGCCCTACTCTGTGGGGGCTGATGGAATCTTGTCTGTGGCACATGCTTCTACCAGGGCCATGATCTGTACTGCAGCCTGAAGTCATGCTAAGCAATGCCCATGGGCCAGGCTGCTGTTGAGTACCACATTGATACAAGTGGCCTGAGCTGCCACCTAAGACCATGGTGATATCTGGGTTCTCACTGCCACTGAAGGACACATCTCGTTCGGAGACCATTGTGTAGCTGAGGTCTGTGTGGATGTCCACGGTCCAGGTTGCCACCAGGGACCATGCAGCAGTCTGTGGTCTGTGCTGCCTCCTGAAGCCATGGATGTCTATAGGGTATTCTGCCATGGGGGAGCCACATTGATGGGAATGGCCTGACTTGCCAACTGAGGCCATGGTGACGTCCTGGTCCTTGCTGCCACCAAAGGGCTTATCTAGGTCGAAGGCCTGGCTGAACCTGGGATCATGTTGATATCAGTGGTCCTTTACCACTGAAAACCATGCTGATGCCTGTAGTCCATGCTTTCATCTGAAGCCAAGTTAATGTTAATGGACTATGCTGCTACCCGAGGCCATATTGATGTGGGCAGCCTACACTGTCACCTGAGACCATGTTGATGTCTATGGACTAGTCAGCCTCCAAGGGCCTTATCTGGGTACTGCAGCAGCAGGCCAGGTTCATGGTCTGTGCTGTCTTCAGAAACTGAGTAGAGGCCAATGATCCATGTTCCTGCTAACTGTGAGAAGAACAGGAAGGCTACTTTTGCCATGATGTTAATGACTGCAGATATATAATTGAGAATAAGAGACATGGAAGATGTTTGTGACAACCTCTACCCCCCAACCCCCAAAAGTAACAGCCTAGACAATAAACCACTGAAGATAACTCTTAAAAAAGTGTGATGGAGATGCATAAGTGTAGCTCTCCACAATTGATGGCTTCTAGAGGAGGTATGCTGTGGGAGGGGAAGGACTCAGATCTATTTAAAGGGGCAGGACACTAAGAATTTGACCATGATGCAGTGAGTATATGAATAAGACGAAGTGAGCTTTCTGGGTTTTTTTTTCCCCTTTCTTATTTTAATCTTCTTTGTAGGGGGAGAGGTCACAAGGGGGTGGCAGACATGGAAGGACTGGAAAGGGGTTGTGCTTAGGGTGCATGATGTAAAACTTCTCTAGAATCAATAAAAAAGGTTATGTGGGGGCGGGGGGGAGCAGAAGAGGATCAGAATATGCTGCCCAAATGTACTACTCTGTTGCCATGTCTTGTTTCTGACAGCAATAGAGAATCAACAGATATGGAAAGAAGCCTTCCAGATTTCCTAATCTGACTGACAGCAGAAACTTGGGAGAAATGAAGACTGCTATAAATCCCTTCTCCACAGGAGTTATAGGCAAGGAGATGAAAAGCGGTCTAAGATGAGTCTGCAGAAACAAATGCTATCAAAATAACCCTAACCTTCCCTTAGTTTCTCCCATACTAATCTTCCCGCAATTTACTACCCTCAAAGCTTTAACCCTGTCTCCCTCCCTTGTCTATGCACCCCTCCAGAATTTATGAGCCTTTGTTAAAATGATGTATGAGCTTCTACTTCTCACTATTTTCTTTGGATTTCCCCATCTTTCCTGTGAAGCCCCTGTGTGCATTAAAAATATAAACATCAATGAGGAAGCAGATGCCTTTTCTCCTATTAACCTGTCCTCTGTTAGTGTAATTCACAGATCTCTAGTCACTGAATCCGAGAAAGCAGAGGGAAAAAATTTTCCTTCCCTACAGAGATCTACATACATATTAAAAGGCAGAGAGGAGGGAGTGCTTATTCCTTTGAAGAGATGAGGGGAAAGAAGGCCAGAGACAGACTCATAGAGGTGGGATGAGACACCTATGATGTGCCATGAGGGAAAAATAAGAACTGGCCAAGTGCAAATGGATGTAGCTGGAGGATATCATCCTTAGTGAGGTAACCCAATCACAAAAGAAGTCATTAGCTATGTACTCACTGATAAGTGGATATTAGCCCAGAAACTTAGAATACCCAAGACACAATTTGAAAAGCACAAGAAAATCAAGAAGAGGGAAGACCAATATGTGGATACTTTTTCATACCTCCTTAGAATGGGGAACAAAATACCCATGAAAGGAGTTACAGAGACAAAGTTTGGAGCTAAGATGAAAGGATGGACCATCCAGAGACTACCCCACCCAGGGATCCATCCCATAATTAGCCACCAAACCCAAACACTATTGCATATGCCAGCAAGATTTTGCTGAAGGGACCCTGATATAGCTGTCTTGTATGAGGCTATGCCAGTAGCTGGCAAATACAGAAGTGGATGCTCACAGTCATCTATAGGATGGAACACAGGGCCCCCAATGGAGGAGCTAGAGAAAGTACCCAAGGAGCTAAAGGGGTCTGCAACCCTATAGATGGAACAACAATATGAACTAACCAGTACCCCCAGAACTTGTGTCTCTAGGTGCATATGTAGCAGAAGATGGCCTAGTCGGCCATCACTGGGAAGAGAGGCCCCTTGGTTTTGCAAACTTTATATGTCCCAGTACAGGGAAATGCCAGGGTCAAGAAGTGGGAGTGGGTGAGTAGGGGAGCAGGGCTGGGGGGGAGGGTATAGGGAACTTTCAGGATAGCATTTTAAATGTAAATAAAGGAAATATCTAAAAAAAAAAAAAAAAAAAAAAAAAAAAAAAAAAAGGACTGGCCAAGTGGAGAAAACTCAAGGGAGAGTAAGGCACAGAAACAGGAATACAAGCATTTCAACGTGGCTAAAGGATGAACCATATGTTGAGTGGTCTCCTGCAGAGATGTAAAAGTCATGGTCAAAGAGCTTGGATTTTTTTTTTCAGAAGGCAAAAGAAGAGGTGGCCAGTGAAAGTCATGTAGTTGACTGGATTTCCATCTTAGTAGGATGTAAAAAAATTTTAAAAAAATTTAAAAAATTTTTTAAAATCTACCTCTGTTTGTGTCCATGCTTATCCTGAAGCTCCACAAAGGTTTGGTGTATGTGCTGAGAGCTCAGGACTAAGCCATATCCTTCTAGACAAGAGATATATGGTTGTTCCTATAGACAGCAGAACTCATGTATCATCCCTCCTAGAAAGTCTATGGTTCTAGCACAGGAAAGAGGACATAGAGGATTATCATGAGACCGGTGAAAAAGATCTTTAGGGAAGCTTAGAGACATTCTTTTCAAGAAGAAGACATGTAGTCTTCTCCCGTTATGGTACAGCCAGGAGAAGTAACAAGGCTCCTGTTAGTTATATGTTGTAATATTTTTCCTGATGACATATTACCAAAAGTCTGTTCATCCCAGGTTGGACATTGAGAATAGACCAAAGAAACAAATCCACCCAAGATTAGTTTATAGAACTGGGGGATTCGCTGATGTGATTTATAGTAGAATGGTTGACTTAGAGGCAGCTGTATCCCCGAAAAGCATAGATGGTGACTCGCAAAGGCTCCATCGATGAAACTCCCTGCACAGACCTACAGGCTTCTCTTCCCAGCAGCTGTTAGTGCCACATGGACTTCCTGAAACTTCCTGGGCTTTCTAAATTTTGTTTACTTCCTGAGGCTTAAATCAGCTCTCATCTGGATGGACTGTTTTAAACCAGAAGAAATTGCACGTATTAATTATTTTGGCATTTCAGTGTCAAAGTGTCCTACAAAAAAAATTAAGAAAAAGGAGATTTAATTTCATATTAAATCATATTAAAAGTTTTCAAAGCATTTCAGTTGGTGTGGTGGTTTGAATAAGAATGGTCCCCATAGGCTCGTCATATGTTTGAAACTTTAGTCATCCAGGAGTAGCACTATTTGAAAGGGTTTAGGAGGTGTGGCCTTAAAGAATGAAGCATGTCACTGGGATTGGGTTTTAAGATTTCAAAAGCCTATGAAGGACATAGTATCATTCTCTTCCTGCTGCCTGGAGATCCAGATGTACAACTCTCAGCTCTTTTACCAGCACCATGTCTGTCTGTATGTCACCATGCTTCCTACCACGATAATGGACTAAACCTCTGAAATGGCAAGCAAATTCCCAAGAAAATACTTTATTTTATAAAAGTTTCCTTGTCTTGGTCATGATGTCTCTTCATACTAATAGAACACTGAGATAGTTGGTCATATCATGCAGGAGAATCTTGGCTTATGATATTGAGAATATATGGTAGTATTGGATCACATCATGGAAGACCAAATGAGAATGACCCCTATAACCTCATATATTTGAATGCTTAGACAGCGGGGTGTGGCACTACTTTAGGAGTGGTAGGACATGAGGACATGTTGGAGGAAGTGTGTCACCAGGAGTAGGCCTTAAGGTTTCAAAAACCCATGCCAATTCTCTCTCTCTCTCTCTCTCTCTCTCTCTCTCTCTCTCTCTCTCTCCCTGAGGATCAGGATATAGCTTCAGCAACTTCTCCAGAGCCATGCTTGCCTTCATGCTACTGTGTTCCACCAAAATAATGGACTAACTTTCTAAAAGTGTAAGTGAACCCCCAATTAAATGTTTTCTTTCATAAGAGCTGCCTTGGCCATAGTGTCTCTTTAGAGCACTGGAACAGTGACAAGCACACCAAGAAACAAAGAACCAGCAGGAAGCAAGGGTCAGCCACCATCATAACTCACCCCTAGTGGCCCACATCCCTCAGATAGGACCCAGCTCCTAAAAGTTCCACAGAATCTCAAGATGCCACTACCATCTGGGAACCATTCAAAACGTGTCCATACAAAGGACATTTCAGATTAAAACTATACTACAAGCATCTCTAGTAACACACAAAAACTGCTTCTTGTGTTACCCTTCTGTTTTTCTCATAGATGGAAAATTGATTTGAAGTTTCTGCATGTTAATCCTGGTCCCAAGAATAGGACAGCTATTTAAACATAAGTTCTACATCCCAAAGAGAAACTATAGAAATAGACCAATAAAGGCCAATGGAGCTGGCAGGCACTCCTGATATGTGTCTAAGGAACAGCTAAATATCTCCAGCTCCCAAAGAGACTTCTCCACATCCTAGATAGAATGAAGTGATTGTATTAAGGGAACTAGAAAATCCATCCACAAAGACTACAGAGGTAAGAGTGGATGTTAGAAACACCCTAGGAGAATTAGTTAAGAAATGACAACTGTATAAGAGAGAGGACATGGAAAGAAAAGGAGAAGGGACATTCAGCAAACAGATTTCACAAGATGTAATGAAATAGATCAGCTTCTTGGCACAGAGATAGAGTAATGAACTTTCAAGCAAGAGTGAGTATGCCAGGGCTATACAGAGAAACCCCGTCTCAAAAAAAAAAAAAAAAAAAAAAGTAGCAAAGAACATTTCTGAAGTGTGTGGTGAAAAGAATGAAGCTGGGGCTAGAAAAATGGTTCAGTAATGAAGAACACTGGCTGCTCTTCTAAGTGATCTGGAATCAGTTCCCAGCACCCACACAGCAGTTCACAATTTTTGTAACTCCAGTTCCAGAAGATCTGAAGCTCTCCTTTAGTCTCTGCAGAAACTAGGCATGCATGTGGTGCACACATATATGTGCAGGCAAAACACCCATTTGTGGAATAACTCTGCTAATTAAGGTCTAAGTCCACTATGACTAGATAGCTTCTAGGCTTGGGTCCAATATAGGAGACTCACTTCTTTAGCAGGTTTCCTCTGACCTTGTCTAAGCCTACACATAAGCCTCTACCTGAAGCATGTTCTGAAGCCTAAATTAGATTCTAGGACCACTTTCCTTTCTCTTGACAAAACCTGATCAGCCAATACCTGAGAGTCCTGAAACGCTTCCCCATGCTAATTAGGCATTCCAGGACCCTAAGCCCCTAGCCAATGACCTTTGCCCATCCTGGATGTTCCTACCCTCAGTCCCCCAAAACTTTATAAGCCTTCAATCACCCTACAAAAGTTGGTCTGCCTACTGATTGTGGTCTCTGTGTGGTTTATTCATCGGATGTGCTCACAGAGTTTCTAAACCACCTGTTCGACATCTGTGCTCCCACTGCCCATACCCATACAAATTTTAAATTAAAAAAATAATAATGAGGATAACTGGGATACATCAGGAATCAACAGGAAGAAAAATTCACCTGTCTTATTCCAAAACATATGTTCTTTCTGCTATGAAAGGCAGGCTCAAAATCTGCCTCAGCATCTTAGTAGTCAATTTCTTTATCCCCAACTTCATCATATTCTGAATAAAGGCACTGTAGGATCTGACTCAAGCTGCCTGCAAGCTGAGTGAGACAGTGCACACAAAGAATGTGGTACAGCCTCAGGCACAGGCATAGACTTCTGATTACTGTGCTCACAAGGAGCTAAATGACAGGTCCTAGGGGTCATACATCCTAATTCTCAGAAGTTATAGGCATGTTATTATATTATATGGCAAAAGGGCCTTTTGCAGTAGCTCAAAGTAGTGAGAATATTGTGATAAACCCAGATTAACCCTGATACACAGAGTGGCCGAATGTGTTCTCAGACTTCTGTAACAAGTAGAGAAAAAAGAAAAGCATCAATGAGACAGACATGAAGACAGAAGAAGGCTAGGAGACTGACTCCAAACAAGGAGGAAGTGACTTTGAGCACAGTAGTCAGATACCAGCTGGAAGGGGAGGGAAAATTGGGTCTCCAGGACACAGGTTAAAACATCGAGCTTCCTGAAAGAGACACTCTCCAATTTGTTGAGCTTCTTGCAAGCTATGCAGATGGCTCCAAATTTTTAGCTTTCGTGAATTGACATCCATGCTAGGCTAGGATTTTAGTGATGCCACAGTCTTTAAGTCACTTCTACTCTATTTGGTAACCTTTCACTCACTCCTGCAAGCAAGCAACCTCAACAAAACTCATTGATTCACCAAGTTGGACTTTAGTGGCATCTTGGTCCATTGTCATGTCTCTGAGTTGAGGAGGGATGTTTGTACATATCTCCCCAGTAATAGTGTCACACACATTTATACCAATAAGCTGCATACTTACAAATGGTTGAGGTAGAAAGCTTACAGCATGTATAATATTCCATAGTTATGAAGACAGGAAGCAGAAAGGCCTGCCTTAGCCTGAGCCCAATGTATGACAATCAAAGTCCCTCAACAGGCAGCAGGAACTGGACATAACTTGTTGAGCTATGAAATGAGCAGATTGTTGCAATGGCAATACATTTTAAGGGTGTGGACAGCTCTAGCTTTTTTTTTTTTTTTTTTTTTTTAGTTTTACTAATTTTTTTCCATTTTTTATTAGGTATTTAGCTCATTTACATTTCCAATGCTATACCAAAAGTCCCCCATATCCACCCACCCCCACTCCCCTGCCCACCCACTCCCCCTTTTTGGCCCTGGTGTTCCCCTGTACTGGGGCATATAAAGTTTGCAAGTCCAATGGGCCTCTCTTTCCAGTGATGGCCGACTAGGCCATCTTTTGATATATATGCAGCTAGAGTCAAGAGCTCCGGGGTACTGGTTAGTTCATAATGTTGTTCCACCTATAGGGTTGCAGATCCCTTTAGCTCCTTGGGTACTTTCTCTAGCTCCTCCATTGGGAGCCCTGTGATCCATCCATTAGCTGACTGTGAGCATCCACTTCTGTGTTTGCTAGGCCCCGGCATAGTCTCACAAGAGACAGCTACATCTGGGTCCTTTCGATAAAATCTTGCTAGTGTATGCAATGGTGTCAGCGTTTGGATGCTGATTATGGGGTGGATCCCTGGATATGGCAGTCTCTACATGGTCCATCCTTTCATCTCAGCTCCAAACTTTGTCTCTGTAACTCCTTCCATGGGTGTTTTGTTCCCAAATCTAAGGAGGGGCATAGTGTCCACACTTCAGTCTTCATTCTTCTTGAGTTTCATGTGTTTAGCAAATTATATCTTATATCTTGGGTATCCTAGGTTTGGGGCTAATATCCACTTATCAGTGAGTACATATTGTGTGAGTTTCTTTGTGATTGTGTTACCTCACTCAGGATGATGCCCTCCAGGTCCATCCATTTGGCTAGAAATTTCATAAATTCATTCTTTTTAATAGCTGAGTAGTACTCCATTGTGTAGATGTACCACATTTTCTGTATCCATTCCTCTGTTGAGGGGCATCTAGGTTCTTTCCAGCTTCTGGCTATTATAAATAAGGCTGCTATGAACATAGTGGAGCATGTGTCCTTCTTACCAGTTGGGGCATCTTCTGGATATATGCCCAGGAGAGGTATTGCTGGATCCTCCGGTAGTACTATGTCCAATTTTCTGAGGAACTGCCAGACTGATTTCCAGAGTGGTTGTACAAGCCTGCACTCCCACCAACAATGGAGGAGTGTTCCTCTTTCTCCACATCCACGCCAGCATCTGCTGTCACCTGAATTTTTGATCTTAGCCATTCTGACTGGTGTGAGGTGGAATCTCAGGGTTGTTTTGATTTGCATTTCCCTGATGATTAAGGATGTTGAACATTTTTTCAGGTGCTTCTCTGCCATTCGGTATTCCTCAGGTGAGAATTCTTTGTTCAGTTCTGAGCCCCATTTTTTAATGGGGTTATTTGATTTTCTGGAGACCACCTTCTTGAGTTCTTTATATATGTTGGATATTAGTCCCCTATCTGATTTAGGATAGGTAAAGATCCTTTCCCAATCTGTTGGTGGTCTTTTTGTCTTATTGACAGTGTCTTTTGCCTTGCAGAAACTTTGGAGTTTCATTAGGTCCCATTTGTCAATTCTCGATCTTACAGCACAAGCCATTGCTGTTCTGTTCAGGAATTTTTCCCCTGTGCCCATATCTTCAAGGCTTTTCCCCACTTTCTCCTCTATAAGTTTCAGTGTCTCTGGTTTTATGTGAAGTTCCTTGATCCACTTAGATTTGACCTTAGTACAAGGAGATAAGTATGGATCGATTCGCATTCTTCTACACGATAACAACCAGTTGTGCCAGCACCAATTGTTGAAAATGCTGTTTTTCTTCCACTGGATGGTTTTAGCTCCCTTGTCAAAGATCAAGTGACCATAGGTGTGTGGGTTCATTTCTGGGTCTTCAATTCTATTCCATTGGTCTACTTGTCTGTCTCTATACCAGTACCATGCAGTTTTTAATCACAATTGCTCTGTAGTAAAGCTTTAGGTCTGGCATGGTGATTCCGCCAGAAGTTCTTTTATCCTTGAGAAGACTTTTTGCTATCCTAGGTTTTTTGTTATTCCAGACAAATTTGCAAATTGCTCCTTCCAATTCGTTGAAGAATTGAGTTGGAATTTTGATGGGGATTGCATTGAATCTGTACATTGCTTTTGGCAAGATAGCCATTTTTACAATGTTGATCCTGCCAATCTATGAGCATGGGAGATCTTTCCATCTTCTGAGATCTTCCTTAATTTCTTTCTTCAGAGATTTGAAGTTTTTATCATACAGATCTTTCACTTCCTTAGTTAGAGTCACGCCAAGATATTTTATATTATTTGTGACTATTGAGAAGGGTGTTGTTTCCCTAATTTCTTTCTCAGCCTGTTTATTCTTTGTATAGAGAAAGGCCATTGACTTGTTTGAGTTTATTTTATATCCAGCTACTTCACCGAAGCTGTTTATCAGGTTTAGGAGTTCTCTGGTAGAATTTTTAGGGTCACTTATATATACTATCATATCATCTGCAAAAAGTGATATTTTGACTTCCTCTTTTCCAATTTGTATCCCCTTGATCTCCTTTTGTTGTCGGATTGCTCTGGCTAATACTTCAAGTACTATGTTGAAAAGGTAGGGAGAAAGTGGGCAGCCTTGTCTAGTCCCTGATTTTAGTGGGATTGCTTCCAGCTTCTCTCCATTTACTTTGATGTTGGCTACTGGTTTGCTGTAGATTGCTTTTATCATGTTTAGGTATGGGCCTTGAATTCCTGATCTTTCCAAAACTTTTATCATGAATGGGTGTTGGATCTTGTCAAATGCTTTTTCTGCATCTAACGAGATGATCATGTGGTTTTTGTCTTTGAGTTTGTTTATATAATGGATTACATTGATGGATTTTCGTATATTAAACCATCCCTGCATCCCTGGAATAAAACCTACTTGGTCAGGATGGATGATTGCTTTAATGTGTTCTTGGATTCGGTTAGCGAGAATTTTATTGAGGATTTTTGCATCGATATTCATAAGAGAAATTGGTCTGAAGTTCTCTATCTTTGTTGGGTCTTTCTGTGGTTTAGGTATCAGAGTAATAGTGGCTTCATAAAATGAGTTGTGTAGAGTACCTTCTACTTCTATTTTGTGAAATAGTTTGTGCAGAACTGGAATTAGATCTTCTTTGAAGGTCTGATAGAACTCTGCACTAAACCCGTCTGGTCCTGGGCTTTTTTTGGCTGGGAGACTATTGATAACTGCTTCTATTTCTTTAGGTGATATGGGACTGTTTAGATGGTCAACTTGATCCTGATTCAACTTTGGTACCTGGTATCTTTCCAGAAATTTGTCCATTTCGTCCAGGTTTTCCAGTTTTGTTGAGTATAGCCTTTTGTAGAAGGATCTGATGGTGTTTTGGATTTCTTCAGGATCTGTTGTTATGTCTCCCTTTTCATTTCTGATTTTGTTAATTAGGATTTTGTCCCTGTGCCCTTTAGTGAGTCTAGCTAAGGGTTTATCTATCTTGTTGATTTTCTCAAAGAACCAACTCCTCGTTTGGTTAATTCTTTGAATAGTTCTTCTTGTTTCCACTTGGTTGATTTCACCCCTGAGTTTGATTATTTCCTGCCGTCTACTCCTCTTGGGTGAATTTGCTTCCTTTTTTTCTAGGGCTTTTAGATGTGTTGTCAAGCTGCTAGTATGTGCTGTCTCCCGTTTCTTCTTGGAGGCACTCAGAGCTATGAGTGTCCCTCTTAGAAATGCTTTCATTGTGTCCCATAGGTTTGGGTACGTTGTGGCTTCATTTTCATTAAACTCTAAAAAGTCTTTAATTTCTTTCTTTATTCCTTCCTTGACCAAGGTATCATTGAGAAGAGTGTTATTCAGTTTCCACATGAATGTTGGCTTTCCATTATTTATGTTGTTATGGAAGATCAGTCTTAGGCCATGGTGGTCTGATAGGATACATGGGACAATTTCAATATTTTTGTATCTATTGAGTCCTGTTTTGTGACCAATTATATGGTCAATTTTGGAGAAGGTCCCGTGAGGTGCTGAGAAGAAGGTATATCCTTTTGTTTTAGGATAAAATGTTCTGTAGATATCTGTCAGGTCCATTTGTTTCATAACTTCTGTTAGTTTCACTGTGTCCCTGTTTAGTTTCTGTTTCCACGATCTGTCCTTTGAAGAAAGTGGTGTGTTGAAGTCTCCCACTATTATTGTGTGAGGTGCAATGTATGCTTTGAACTTTACTAAAGTGTCTCTAATGAATGTGGCTGCCCTTGCATTTGGTGCGTAGATATTCAGAATTGAGAGTTCCTCTTGGAGGATTTTACCTTTGATGAGTATGAAGTGTCCCTCCTTGTCTTTTTTGATAACTTTGGGTTGGAAGTCGATTTTATCCGATATTAAAATGGCTACTCCAGCTTGTTTCTTCAGTCCATTTGCTTGGAAAATTGTTTTCCAGCCTTTCACTCTGAGGTAGTGTCTGTCTTTTTCCCTGAGATGGGTTTCCTGTAAGCAGCAGAATGTTGGGTCCTGTTTGTGTAGCCAGTCTGTTAGTCTATGTCTTTTTATTGGGGAATTGAGTCCATTGATATTAAGAGATATTAAGGAAAAGTAATTGTTGCTACCTTTTATTTTTGTTGTTAGAGTTGGCATTCTGTTCTTGTGGCTGTCTTCTTTTTGGTTTGTTGAATGATTACTTTCTTGGTTGTTCAAGGGCGTGATTTCCGTCCTTGTATTGCTTCTTTTCTGTTATTATCCTTTGAAGGGCTGGATTCGTGGAAAGATATTGTGTGAATTTGTTTTTGTCGTGGAATACTTTGGTTTCTCCATCTATGGTAATTGAGAGTTTGGCCGGGTATAGTAGCCTGGGCTGGCATTTGTGTTCTCTTAGTGTCTGTATAACATCTTTCCAGGCTCTTCTGGCTTTCATAGTCTATGGTGAAAAGTCTGGTGTAATTCTGATAGGCCTTCCTTTATATGTTACTTGACCTTTCTCCCTTACTGCTTTTAATATTCTATCTTTATTTAGTGCATTTGTTGTTCTGATTATTATGTGTCGGGAGGAATTTCTTTTCTGGTCCAGTCTATTTGGAGTTCTGTATGCTTCTTGTATGATCATGGGCATCTCTTTTTTTATGTTTGGGAAGTTTTCTTCTATTATTTTGTTGAAGATATTAGCTGGCCCTTTAAGTTGAAAATCTTCATTCTCATCAATTCCTATTATCCGTAGGTTTGGTCTTCTCATTGTGTCCTGGATTACCTGGATGTTTTCAGTTAGGATCCTTTTGCATTTTGTATTTTCTTTGACTGTTGTGTCGATGTTCTCTATGGAATCTTCTGCACCTGAGATTCTCTCTTCCATTTCTTGTATTCTGTTGCTGATGCTCGCATCTATGGTTCCAGATCTCTTTCCTAGAGTTTCTATCTCCAGCGTTGCCTCGCTTTGGGTTTTCTTTATTGTGTCTACTTCCCCTTTTAGTTCTAGTATGGTTTTGTTCATTTCCATCACCTGTTTGGATGTGTTTTCCTGTTTTTCTTTAATGATTTCTACCTGTTTGGCTGTGTTTTCCTGCTTTTCTTTAAGGGCCTGTAACTCTTTAGCAGTGCTCTCCTGTAATTCTTTAAGTGACTTATGAAAGTCCTTCTTGATGTCCTCTATCATCATCATGAGAAATGTTTTTAAATCTGGGTCTAGATTTTCGGTTGTGTTGGGGTGCCCAGGACTAGGTGGGGTGGGAGTGCTGCGTTCTGATGATGGTGAGTGGTCTTGATTTCTGTTAGTAGGATTCTTACGTTTGCCTTTCGCCATCTGGTAATCTCTGAAGCTAGCTGTTTTAGTTGTCACTGTTAAGAGCTTGTTCTTCAGGTGACTCTGTTAGCCTCTATAAGCAGACCTGGAGGGTAGCACTCTCCTTAGTTTCAGTGGGCAGAGTATTCTCTGCAGGCAAGCTCTCTTCTTGCAGGGCAGGTACCCAGATATCTGGTGTTCGAGCCAGACTCCTGGCAGAAGTTGTGTTCCACTCACTAGAGGTCTTAGGATCTCATGTGGAGTCCTGTGTGGGCCCTTGCGGGTGTCAGGCGACTCCGCTGGCAAGGTAGCCCGGGGCTCGAGTGGAGCGGAAGGGGTTTGTGCCCCAGATCAAGCCCGGGTAGCCTGCTTCCCTATGTACCGCAGTCTCAGGTTCCGTGCGATTGGATTGGGGCAGGCGCTGTGTTCCACTCACCAGAGGTCTTAGGATCCCGTGGGGAGTCCCGTGTGGGCCCTTGCGGGTGTTGGGCAAGACTCTGCTGGCAAGGTAGCCCGGGGCTCCAGTCGAGCGGAAGGGACTTGTGCCCCAGATCAGGCCCGGGTAGCCTGCTTCCCTATGTACCGCAGTCTCAGGTTCCGCGCGATTGGATTGGGGCAGGCGCTGTGTTCCACTCACCAGAGGTCTTAGGATCCCGTGGGGGGTCCCGTGTGGGCCCTTGCGGGTGTTGGGCAAGACTCTGCTGGCAAGGTAGCCCGGGGCTCCAGTCGAGCGGAAGGGA